>NC_133450.1:131232918-131533418 GCF_048565385.1 Saimiri boliviensis | reverse complement strand
TTGCCAGAGGGAGAGGCAAAGAATGGGTCCCATGCTGCTGTTTTGGGGCCCACTGGCCCAGCGTCAGAATTGCCCTGGCAGGAGGGGGCAATGTCTGGGTCAGTGTGGATGGCAGGGGTGAGGGGCCAGCCTTTCTCAGGGTCTGTCCTGGGCTCAGAGTCCACCCACCCTGCCTGGCAGTTGCTGAATCTGCCCCTCATTTGCAGATGAAAGTGCAGCTCAGAGCGGCGAGGCCTCCTGCCCAGAGTCACACCACCCAGAGGTGGCATCCCGGGTCAGGCTTGGTGGCCCGTCCTTGCCAGCCCTCAATCTGCTGGTGCACGTAAAGGCAGGTCTGAGAGGCTGGTGAGGGCACCACCACATGTAGGCAGACCTCTGCCTGGTTTGTGGGGCTTTGAACCATTTGAGGGAGCTGCAGGAGGAGGTGTGGGGAGACCTGTGTTGCTCCATTAGGAGTGGGGGTGCAACTCCCTTGCATCAAGCTACAGGACCCCCGGGAGCCCGGGGTGTGTCGGGCTGGGGGACAGCGGGTGACGCTCAGGGCCAGCTGGGGGGCTGCCTGGACACGGTGGTCAGGAGCCCACCATCTGAGCATGCGCATGGCGGCCATTGGGGTGAGGTTCCGCAGACGGGCACTCCCTTCGCCTCACCGCCGCCTTCTGTACAGCGCAGGGGTGGCAAACTCCTCTCATAGAGGGCCGTATGCACACAGTGCACTCTGTGTCTACACAAACGGGTGGGCCAGACTGGCCGGAGGGCCGGGGTTTGCTGGCCCCTGTTCCAGGGACAGCCCTGAGGAAGGCTGGCTGGTCCTGCTGGCATCCTGGCTTCCGAGGAAGAACTGAGGTCTTGGACCCAGACAAGACCCCTCTCCCGCCTGTGCCCGATTTGAGCACCTCTTCTCGGCTCCCTGGGACTGGAGCTGTCCCTCCAGGAGTTCAAAGGTTGGGGGGCTCCAGGGCAGTTCCTTCCTGACCCTTCTTGTTGGCAGAGGGGAGGGGACGGCCAGCCCGCACACCTTGGGAAACGCCCACTCTGGAAAGTGGGCTGCCCCCCTGGACATTCCCTCCGGGTAATTTATTAGCAGCTGATGGCCCCACACGGGGCTCAGGTCCCAGCAGGGTCGTATTTCCGGCCTCATCTGATAAGGCTGGGCCGCACCCCCCTCCCTCGTCCATTGAGCCTCACCGCAGCCTGGGCTCTGTGGGGCAAGATAAGGCTGGCCCAGGGGAGTATTGAGCTGCCAGGTCTGCAGAGGGTCCCCGCTGCCTGTGCTGGGCAGGGCCAGGGAGGAGCCTGGCTGTGCCAGGCCTGCCCACAGCCGGCAGGTGGGCCCATGTGCCCACAGGCAGTGACGCCAATGACGTGGTGCCCAGGTTTGCACACACCCCGTCTCTGTTCAGCTGGGCGACCTCTGCTGCACCCTCATCTCTCCCTGTGAGCTGGGAATGAAGGATGTCCCACCCTCCCCAGATCCTCCTGGCGAACCCACCCTGAGCAGGAGCCTGGGGACACAGCGACTGAAGCCAGCTGGCATTCAACCGGAGGGCAGAGCATGCCCAGTGGCCGGGCGCTCCTGAGTGCTGGGGAAGTCCAGCGAGCTGGCCAGGCTGGGCTGTTTTCCTTGGGGTGGTCCTGGAAGGTGGCTGGGGTGGGGTGGGGTGGCACGTGGGAACGGAGGCTTCGGGGGCTGGTCAGTGTGGCTACTCTGCTCTTGGCCACGTGGTGCTGGCCCAGGCTCCCAGCTTTCCCTGGACCCGGTCTGGCTGGAATGGGGAGAGCCCCGAATGGCCTTAGCAAGGCCCCATACACGGCTGCAGGCAGGGTCGGGGGTTGGGCTGGAGGATATGGAGGCCCCAGGCTGACCTGGGCCAGGGAGGAAAGGGCCGGTGGGTCCGGGAGATGGGGGTGGGGTTCAGAGCTGGTTGAAGCAGAAGGACCCCGGGCACAAGAGAGGCCAGTGTTGGCCCAGGGGGTGGGGTTGGCCCTGGCCTCATGTGCAGATGCCTGGAGGCCAGCCCTTCCCCTGCCTGGCAGACAGCCTGGGGTACATTCCTGCAGGCTGGGCCAACTGCAGCACCAGGGCTTGTGATGGAAACTGGTCCAAAGGTTCTCCAGGCGTCTCTGGGGCTCCGGGCTGCACCCCCTGCCCGCTGCGGCCGTCCTGAGCCGCAGCCCCTTCTGGCGGCAGTGGGAACGTGGGTGTGGGGGCCATGAGAGGCCTCACGAGCCTCGACCGTGGTAAGAGGGCCATGGGAGAGGGACTGGGGATGGGAGTGGGCACACAGCGTGGGGGTGGCAGGTGAGTCCAGGGCCGGGCGAGGCCGCTGGAGCAGGCCTTGGCCAGTGGTATACTCAGTGCCAGTGATAGGGCAGGAGGGACAAGGACTCAGGTCCCCACGGGGCTTGCCGTGTGGTGGTCACAGGTGGGCTCAGCCCGAGTACCCTGGGGGTTGATGGGAGTGAAGCCTGAGGGTGTGCCTAGGAGAGGAGGAGAGGGAATGGGGGAATGAGGAGGGTGTGGGTTTGGGGTTACAGGGCTGACGCATGCTCTGAGTGACAGCCGGGATCTGGGCTGGGGCTCCACAGGCACAGGCTGCTCTGCACAGGGGCTGGTGGGGAGAATTCCCTCCAGGCAGAGCTGTCCACAGAACAGCTGACAGTGAGGTAGTGAGTTCCCCGTCACTGGAGGCAAGCAAAGGAGGATTTTTGCCTTAGGGAACTCTTCAGGGTCCCACAAACCTGAGGTGGGGAGGGAGGTGGGAGGCCAGGGAGTGGACTCTGGGCGTGTGGGGGTGCCCTGTGACGCCCTGGCCCCGTGTCTGCTCTCTGGCCCTGACATGTGGCTGCTGGAGAGGCGCTGCCCTTCTGGCTTGCAGATGCAGTTAGCTTCTGCCCCAGGCCACCGCCCCTCCTGTGGAGCCTGCAGCTCATCATTCTCAGGCTGAGGCAGGGCCCTTAGAAGGGGCCACGTATGTCACCCTGTGGCCGAGTCAGAGCCCTCATTAAGAATACAGGAGGCCTGGGTGCTGTTCCCAGCCCCGAGTGTGGTGGAGCCCTGGGTGACGGCCATACTGGTATTCGCCAGTGAGAACCACTCGACGCTGGAGCCCTCGCTGCTCCCCGAAGCCGAGATAATGGGGACCTCTGGGCCGCGAGGGGCACTAACCAAAGCCGCCCCTTCCCTTCTCGATTGCTCATGACCTCCAAGAGGCTGTGAAAGGCCTCTGCTCTCAGGAGCCGTCATTACAATGACACATTTTATTTATAAAGTTGGTCCCTCCCTGAAAGCCAGCTGCCGGGAGGCTGAACATAATCTCTAACCGAGATGGGTTCCCACAGCTGCCAGTCACAGTTTGCTTATCCAGCAGCATCTTGGGGGTTAGCCGGAGGGACAGAGAGATCCTTCCACCACCCCCCGACCTGTGGAGGGTTTTGGGCTCAGAGGGGAGCCCACGTGGGGGTCTGTTTGGGCTTCAGGGGGGCAATTGGGCCCCGGGGTCAGATGGTCAGCCCGGGTTCCCACTGCGGGTGCCATCCTTGGCCTCTGGGCCTGAAGACCCACCACAGGAACCCACTGTGGCTGAGCTTCACACACATCACACACAGCCTCCTTCTCATACCGGAAGCGTGCGCGCTCTGTGACGCAGGCATGTCACACACCTGTGGACATGTGCCTTGAACTGTGCGGGCCAGGCTGTCCGTCTGCAAAAGTACCATGTGCTGTAAAATAAAAAGAAAACCCCAAGCCCCACAACCAGCTGAACAGGCCGCCTCCTGGCCAAAGGGACGCCAGAGAAACCTGAACACGGAGCTCCCAGTCAGGGTGGACGGGAGGGCAGACGCGCGCCGCCCACTCCCCCGCTTCCCTGTGGGGGTTCAGGTAGGACCGACCAGCACCGTGACCCTAAGACACAAACTAAACAGGACCGAAGGCCCCGCCAGACCAGGGTCAAGTCCTGCGCCCCACAGGCCGCTGTGACCCGCTGTATCGGTTAAAAGACTCTTAATCTTAACTTAAAACATTCCTTTCTGATGACTCCGAATTTATAGACAAAACTTTACTTCTTTAACGAATTGCAAATTAAAGCACGCCTGGCCCCACTGGTGACCTGGCAGCTCCGGCTCGCAGGCGCTGTGCCTTTCTGGGCTAAACCCACGTAGAAGCTCCTTGAACTATGACTGCCTAGACCGGCTCTGGGCCACCCACTCGGGGCTTCCTGGGTGAGTGCGCAGCCTCCTGGAGCAGCAGGAGCATGTGTTTGCCGCGTGTGCCACACGTGCTGCGTGTGTGTTGTGTGTGCTGTGTGTGTGCTACATGTGTGCTGTGTGTGTTCTGTGTATGCTGCCTGTGTGCTGCGTGTGAGCTGTGTGTCACAAGTCTTGTGCATGTGCCGTGTGTTGTGTGTTGTGCATGTGTTGTGTGTGCTGCGTGTGTCGCATGCATTACATGTGCCATGTGTGTTCTGCATGTGTCACGTGTCTTGTGTGTGCCATGTGTTGCATGTGTATTGTGTGTGCTGTGTGTGTATTGTGTATTGTTTGCTGCGTGTGTGCCGCATGTGTTGCATGTGCACCTTGTGTGTGCTGTGTGTCCTGTGTGTCGTATGTGTGTGGTGCGTGTGTTGTATGTGTGCTGTGTGTTCTGTGTTGTGTGTATGCCACGTGTGTGCCTAGTGTGTTGTGTGTGGTGTGTGTGTGCTTGTGTGTGCTATGCGTCATGTGTAATTTGTGTGTTGTGTGTGCCACGTGTGTTGTGTATTGTATGTGCCATATGCCATGTGTGTCATGTGTGCCATGTGTGATGTGTGTGGTGTGTGCTGTGTGTGCCATGTGTGTCACGGGTGTTGCATGCCTTGAGTATGTGCCTTGTGTATGCCGAGTGTATAGCATGTGTGTGGTGCGTTTGTGTGTGCCGTGTGTCATGTGTATCATGTGTGTTGTATGTGTGCCACATGTGTGCCTTGTGTATCCTGTGTCGTGCGTGTTGCATATGCCATGTTTGTCACATGTGTGTTTTGTGTGTCACACATTGTTGCGTGTGTGTTGTGTGTTCCACGTGTGTTGTGTGTGGTGCATGTGTGACTTGTGTGAGCCGTTTGTCACATATGCTGTTATGTGTCACATGTGTGTTGCATGTGTGCCACACATGTTGCACTTCTTGCATATGTGCCTTGTGTGTGCTGTGTGTAGCATGTGTCATGTGTGGTTTGTGTTTTGTGTGTGCCATGTGTTGTGTATGCCACACGTGTTGTGTGTGTGTTGTGTGTGTGCATGTGTTGTGTGTGTTGCATGTCATGCGACGTGTCATGTGTGTTGTGTGTGCCATGCATGATGCTTGTGTTGCGTGTGTGCCACGTGTGCCACATGTGTGTGGTGCATGTGTGACGTGTGTGCTCACATATACCATGTGTGTCATGTCACGCGTGTTGCGTGTGCCATGCGTGTCGCACATGTCTTGTGTGTGTGCTCTGTGTGTGCCACGTGTGTTCTGTGGTGCATGTCTGCCTTGTGTGCATCATGTGTCATGTCTGTTGCATGTCATGTGTGTGTGCCATGTGTCATGTGTTGTGTGTTGTGTGTACATGGTGTGCATAGCGTGTCACTTGTGTTGTGTGTATCACGTGTGTTACTTGTGTGCCTTGTGTGTGCATGTGTGTCACATATGTCGTGTGGTGCTTGTGTTGTGCATGTGATGTGTCATGTGTGACATGTGTCACATGTGTTGTGTTGCTGCATGTGCCACGTGTGTGCCATGTGTGTGTCCTGTGTAAGCTGCAGTGCCTCGCCTAGGACCACATGGGGAAGCCAGGCCCTGGCCTCCAACTTACAAGGCAGTTTGTTTGGGACCCCTGAATGTCGGCCATGTACAGTTGTCCAGGTTGCACAATAAGGAACAAATTTAGGTTTACTGGAGGAGGTGTCACATGCGCCGGCGGGGGTGCCCTTGATGTGCAGCATCCAGGAGAGATGCCGGAGGTCAGAGGGCACAAGCAGGCTCTTGTAGGAAGACCTGTGTCTGTCCATGCTCACCATGTCCGTCCGTCTGGCCCCACCTGCCCTGGCCCTGTCCCTCACCTGTGCCCCCAGCCCCTGCAGCTGTCCCCATTCCCACCGCAGCCACACCCACTGTGCTGCTGCCACACGCTTGCCATCTCCTCTTCCCCTGGAGTTGGAGCAGAACCCCCGTGAGCCGGCAAACGCGCCTGCCCTGGAGCTGGAAACCGTGGAGGGCGGCGCCCTCACCAGCAGGGCTTGCCCTCACAGCAGGGTTTGCCCTCACAGCAGGGTTTGCCCTCACCAGCAGGGTTTGCCCTCACCAGCAGGGTTTGCACAGTCGCCAGGGCTTCCCGAGAGGCCCACGTGGAGGTCACACCCTAGGCCGCTGGCTCCCTGCGGGGGATCATGTTTGCTTTGGGGGGATGGGTATGTGTCCCGGTGGGGGAGCCAACAGGGAGCTGGGGATTCCTAACCTGCGCCCACGTGCCTGGCGGGAGGCCAGAGCCCTCTGGGGTCCTGAGTGCTTCCTGTTTGGGGTGTGCTGACCACACCAGCCATGGGGGCGCCGCCTCCAGACGGTCGGTGACTTCGTCATGGTGCACGGTCTGCGGGTGCACGAACACACCCCTCCATAGCAGCCTGAGGAGTGGACGGTGGCTAATTACATTCTAGATTTTATATTACACAAAATGCGGGAATCGTCTATAAAATCACCGCTAAATGAGAGCCACGTGCTGCGTGCACAGAGCCGCCCATAAAGGACCCCTGCCTGGCAGCCCTGAGAGGTGTGGTCTGCCTGGCCCATGTGGGGGGCTTCATTGCTCACCATATGACAAAATAATTACAGAGCATTAAAATTAGAGGCGAATTGATTCAGTGGTAAAACAGTCCCGTTTCCTTTTGGGGGTTTATTTAGAGCTTTTGTGCGGTGTTCTCGCTGTGATCCTATTTGGAAGCCGCACTGTGACCGGGTGGGTCAGCCTCCCCGTGCTGGCTCTGGCTGCCCGGAGGTAGGATGGAGGCTGTGGCTGGGAGGGCATACCTTCCTGCTGACGGTATCAGGAGGCTGAGGGCAGGAGGGACTCTCGGGGGATGTGGGGACTCCCTCTTTGCCACTCAGGGGGAAACTGAGGCTGAAGGCAGAGCAGGTGACCCTGTGGCCGCAGGCAGCATTGCTAAGCTCCTGGGCAGAGGGGCTGAACCCTGAGGGTGGCCAGACAGGGCCGGCATGACCTCCGCTCCTCCTGCTCCCGCCCCAGCCCGGGTTCTGTCCTCACTCATCTTGGTGTGGGGAAGACGGCATGAATAGCCCTGCCCTGTCCTTTTATGCCACGTAAAAGGCCCTTGAGGAACATCGTGGCCATCTGGCACTGTCTGCAGGGTTCCTGAGTGGCGGCAGGTGCCCCTTGGGGGCCGCGTCAGCTCATTGTCCAGCCTCCCACCCCCACCGGACCCAAGCAAGCATTAGGGATGGGGGGCCTGTGTGGGAGGCTGGGATCCCCCAGAACCCCTGTCCCCCAGGCTGCCCTGGAGCTGGGAGTGGGGAGGATGCCCGAGCCACCGGCATGTTAGAGGTGCCAGGTGTTTACACACTGAAAAGGCCGCATCACCAGGAGCCCTGGACCCCGAAAGCCCATCCTTCCAGCCCACTCAGGCACATACCTGACATCCAGGGCGCTTGGGGAAGCCTGGGAATCACCCCTAGGAAGAGCCAGAGTTAAATGTGTCCCTGTCTCTCCCTCCTGGGGTGCCACTGGCTTGCCGCTGTTGGGGGCACTGGTTCACCGGTGGCCCTGGGTGGGCAGGGACTCCACACTGCCTTCTGGTCTCATCCATCCTCCCAGCTCTGCCACCTGGGAGCCCACATGCCAGGGCAGAGCTCTGCCAGGGAGTCAAAGGTGTGTGGAGGACAAGAGGGCTGGGGTGGCCGCGGGAGGAAGCTCTGCCCGGCGGGGATGCTGCCCTCAGGCTGAGATGGGCCTGCCCATGGGGTGGGCATTTGCCATCTGTCCTCCCTGCATGGTGCCCTCAAGCCTGAGGGTGGGCCGGGTGGAGGCTAAGCAGAAAGGCCAGGTGATGGCAGTGACCGGCCCCCAGGCAGGAGCTCCGCCGTCCCTTTCCCACAGATCGCTGAGGGTGGTCGGAGGTGCCCAGAGCCGAGGATGGGGTGCTGTGATGTTGTGAGCCAGCAGCCAGGGAATCTGTGTTGGCTGGGACATGTTCCTGGGCGGGGCAGGGTGCCTGCCTGGGCCTCCCCTTTCCCAGTGCAGAGGGGGCAGCAAACCGCATCTTGGCCATTCTCTGGGGAGGGAGAGGCTGCAGCCACTGCTGCGGTGGAGCCCTGAGGGTCCCGAGCGGCCGAGCGTCCCCTGTCCCGAGTGCCCTGCCCCGAGCGTCCCCTGCCCCGAGCACCCCCTGCCCCGAGCGCCCTGCCCCGAGCACCCCCTGCCCTGCTGGTTCTGGCTCTGGGGCCCTGGCGTTTGTCCTTGTCCTCGGGGATGGGCTCCTGCCCTTGGGTCAAAGCTGGGGGTGGTTCAGGAGCCAACAGCCAGGGTGGCCTCCATGGGGATGCTGGGCAGAACCTGCCTCTGGGGGAATGGGGAAAGGCAGCTGCCTTGGAGATGTGTCCGGGGAGGGGCACTGAGGGGCCAGGCCCCCAGAGCTTGCACACACATGGGCACAAACCCCCAGCTCACTTGCACCTCCTGGGGACACGCTCCTGCAAAGCCCAGGAGCCCAGAGCTGGCTCGGCAGCCTCCCGCCCTGGGGAGCCCGCAGCTCATGGGGTCACACAACCCTGATGATGACTAAAGAGCCATGGGGCACTGGGTGCTCTGTCCCCAGAGGCTCTCCCTGAGCTCAGGGACTGCTCCCTTTGGGCTCAGAGGATGAGGGGTGCTCAGGTCACTCGTGGCGCCTGGCTGAGTGCGACTCCAAGCTGACTCTGAGGCGCTGCACATCCCGGGCAGCAGGTGGGAGACTGTGGCCCCGAGAAGCTGACCTGATAAGGTCCACGGGCTGCTGGTGCTGCGGGGCCGGTCCGGTGCGCTCCAGCTCTGTGCACGCTTGGATGTAGCACTGCCGAGTGCGGGGCTGGAGGAAAGCGGCTGCCTGGGGCCTCAGGCGCCCGGTCCTGCCGGCAGCTCAGCCGGGGTTCCACTGCGCTGGGGAGGCAGGTGCCAGGCGTCGTTGCAGCGGAAAGTGGGGACATCTCGGGGCCTTCTCGGGTCTGGGCGGGCTGGGGACCACCATGTATGCCCGTGACAGGACCCCCGACCTTTCGGCACCACCCTGGCTGCCAGAGACACTCATGTGGAAGATACTGAGTGTTAATAAATAACTTTTGAGTCACAAAACCATTGTTATGGTTCTGATGGGTGACGAAAGCCCGCGGTTGATGGGCGGCCGCGGGCGTGAAATGGCTCGTAAACGTCCCTCCCGCCAGCCCCACAAAGCCGCAGAGGCAGCACTGGAGACGTGGAGGTTTAACACCAATGTTGATTAGAATTTTTTATAAGTTTTTTTTATAAGAGTAATAACAGCTCTTTGGAGACGGTCACGTGGCTCAGGAAGGGTTTAAAGAGCTGCAGGAACGAGAATTGGGTTTGCAGTCAGGCAGGAAGCCCCCCCTCCCCCAGCCTCTCGAACTTCGCCTGTCTTTTTATTGCCATTTTCCCTCAGGGGACGAAGCCCCTTTGATGAATGAAGCTCCGTTTCAAGATGAAGGGTGCTGCTGCTCCAGCAACGCCTGGACCGGGGCGCCTCCCCATCCAGGACAGGGATGGAGACCCCCAGACCCTGCCTCCTGCCGAAGCCTGGAGAGTTCAGGCCCAGGACAGCCGCGCAGCGCCCACCCGGGAGGTGCAGGTGCCTGGAACGGCTCACGGTGGGCGGGTTGGCCGTGCCGGCAGTTGCGGGCTGATGGCCACCAGGTGGCGACGGAGGACCAGCCAGTGAGGAGGGATCCAGGACGCAGAGCCGGGCCCGGGGCCGGAGGGCGGGACGGCGGGCGGACGGCAGGACCAGGTCCTGGGCCGGGGTGGGGGTGCTGTCCCAAGCTGTCCTCAGGCCCTGGAGCCCCGAGACCCCGGGAACTCAGAGACGGCAATGCATTTCCCAAGGGCGGGAGCACCAAGGCTGGAATCTCAGGCTGGGAGGACCCACGTGGGTGTCTGGGCTCAGGGCAGCTTTTTAAAATTTTAAAATTTTTTTTATTTTTTGTTATTTTTATTGCATTTTAGGTTTTGGGGTACATGTGAAGAACATGCAAGATTGTTGCATAGGTACACACATGGCAGTGTGCTTTGCTGCCTTCCTTCCCCTCACCTGTATCTGTCATTTCTCCCCATGCCATCTCTTTCCACCTCCCCACCCCCTGTCCCTCCCGCATTTCCCCCCAACGGACCCCAGTGTGTAGTGCTCCCCTCCCTGTGTCCATGTGTTCTCATTGTTCAACACCCGCCTATGAGTGAGAATATGCGGTGTTTGATTTTCTGCTCTTGTGTCAGTTTGCTGAGAATGATGGTTTCCAGGTTCATCCATGTCCCTGCAAAGGACATGAACTCATCATTTTTGATGGCTGCGTAATATTCCATGGTGTATATGTACCACATTTTCCCTATCCAGTCTATGATCAATGGGCATTTGGGTTGGTTCCTGGTCTTTGCTATTGTAAACAGTGAGGGCAGCTTTTTTATTGGGACAAACTGCAAACTCACCGGCCCTGCAGTGTGTGGCGGCTGTGGGCCTCCCCAGGGGCATCCTCACGCATGGGCTGACGCCCCTCTTGGGGGCACAGGACCCCCTCTTCCCCAACACACAGCCTCACCTGGGTCAGGGGTCCCCAGAGGCAAGGGGGCTGTAGACTGTTCTGGGTAGGGGCTCCCAGCCTCGGGGGTCTGGCCATTGGCCTTGGTGCCCAGTGTTCAGTGAGGCGGCACACGCCTGTGCCCTGTGAGGGCATGTGGGGCGGCTGGCTCAGCCCTGGCTTCGGGGGTGCGGTTGGGCAGCGGGCCTCGCCCACTCCTGTCTCTGTTGTTCGAGGAGCCAGGCTGTGTTCTGGGGCAGAGCTGGGGCTCCTCCTCACGGTCGCCGCCCAGGGTCAGGGGTGTGTGACGTCTCCCCAGACACCTGAGATCCCTTGGCGGGATATCAGGCTGTGGGAGCTGGCACGGCCTCCCCAGAGCGTGTGGCAGCCATGGGGCATTGGTGTTTTGACTGCAGCTTCCTCTGCTGGGGATAGGGTCTCCCCCTGGGAGTTCTTCTATGGGACAGGAAGACTGATGGGGGTCCCTGCCCCTGCTCTGGCGTTCGGGGATAGTGATGGTAGTTCGTACTGGGCTAAGGGACCGGTGCCCTCTGTCTCCCACAGCGCAGGAGGAGGGGTCTGTGATGACTCTTCCCTTGGAAAGTGGCCCGGAGGCTTACCCTACAGGCCCTTGCTCCGGGCAGCCAACTGCTCCTGGCTAGGACGACGTGCCCAGAGCGGGCCTTCCTCTCCCTCCCTCCTTCCTTCCCTCCCTCTGAGAGCAGCCTGGGCTCACCAGGGACACCCTCTCCCTCTGGCTGCCAGGGAGGGGTGAGGTAGTTTCCCAGCCATCCTTCCTGGGGGATGTGGGTCTCAGCCTCAGGGGGTCTGCTCAGTGTCCTACCATGTGCTCGGACCCCTCGTGCTGTGCAGGTCCTAGGGGACCCTGGCTGTCCCTTTCACTGTCCAGACAGCTGTGTCCACAGAGCTCCGAGGGACTCACGGTCCGGATGTGGGCTGCAAGGGGCGTGGACGCTCTCCTGCAGTGGAGCAAGAGCAGACGGGCTGAGCCACAGGGACCCCGGAGCTCCAGCAGTGCCAGCACTTGTCACCTGCTGTGTGACCATGAGCAAGTCTGGCCACCTCTGTGAGGCTCCAGAGCATTTCGACTCAGCCCAAACTGAGCCCGTATCCCAGCCCACATGGAGCTCTGATCCACCTCACGCAAAGCCTTGACCTTAGCTCACACTGAGCCCTGATCCCAGCCTATCCTGGATCCTGATTTTAGCTCACCCTGAGCTCTGATCTTAGTCTACCCTGGACCCGGATTCTAGCTCACCCTGAATGCTGATCCCAGCTCACCCTGGACCCGGATCCTAGCCCACCCTGGACCCAGATGCTAGCTCACCCTGAGCCCTGATCCCAGCTCACTCTGAGTCCTGATCCTAGCCCACCGTGGACCCAGATTCTAGCCCACCCTGGACCCAGATCCTAGCCCACCATGGACCTGGATTCTAGCTCACCCTGGACCCGGATTCTAGCTCACCCTGAGCCCTGATCCCAGCTCACCCTGAGCCCTGATCCCAGCTCACTCTGAGTCCTGATCCTAGCCCACCGTGGACCCAGATTCTAGCCCACCCTGGACCCGGATCCTAGCCCACCCTGGACCCGGATTCTAGCTCACCCTGAGCCCTGATCCCAGCTCACTCTGAACCCTGATCCTAGCCCACCCTGGACCCGGATCCTAGCCCACCCTGGACCTGGATTCTAGCCCACCCTGGACCCCGATTCTAGCTCACCCTGGACCCAGATTCTAGCCCACCTTGGACCCGGATTCTAGCCCATCCTGGACCCGGATCCTAGCCCACCCTGGACCCAGATCCTAGCTCACCCTGGACTCGGATTCTAGCCCACCCTGGACCTGGATTCTAGCCCAGCCCGGACCCGGATCCTAGCCCACCCTGGACCTGGACCCTAGCTCACTCTGGACCTGGATCCTAGCCCCCCTTGGACCCGGATCCTAGACCCCCCTGGACCCGGATTCTAGTCCACCCTGGACCCGGATTCTAGCTCACCTTGAGCTCTGATTCTGGGCCACCCTGTGCCCTGATTCCTATCCACACAGAGTCCTGACCACCACCCACAGTCTGACCCAGGCAGGGCTCTGAGAGTCTGCTGGCAGAAAGATCATCAAAGTGGAGGGGACACATGGCAGCCATACCTCTTGCTGTGGGGTGGGGGCGGTGGTGGAAAATGTCCCCAGCAGGTGTTTACCTTCTTTTTTTGCTCCTCCTCACTGTGGCTCTGAGGCCCACGTGACTTGTGTGGGGCAGAGGCTGTTTGTGACTGTTTCTTTTGGTGTGGAATTCCACCATTAGCACTTCCTTTCCTTGGGGCAAGCCTTACTCTTAACCAGCAGATCCCAGAGGGAGGACTCCCCATTCCTGGACAGGTCCTGGAGGTTCTTTGTTGGAGGCTGCAGGCTGGGTGGTGCCCAGACCATGGGTGCAGGAAAGTGGGCATCAAGGCAGGGGCTGAGCAAAGGTGGGTGAGGACCTCAGCGGGGCAGGAGGGGCAGCCTCCGTGGCCCTTCCAACCTGAGCCCTGGCACCTGGCTGAGCCAGAGCTGGACGCACAGGCAGCCCTGCCTGCAACTCCGTAAACTTCCCTGGTGACGCCGCCCCAGCCTCCCAGCCCCCTCTCGGTTCATGCTCTCTCCTCTGCACCCAGGATCCTGATCCTGGGTAACCTCACTGGCTGCGTGTGAGTGGGGGAAGTTCTGAAAGATTGCCTGCCAGCAGCGCTTATGTAAATCCCAGGTGATTTATAAGCATGGACAGTTTTAAGGCCACCGGAGCGCAGAGCAGCTACTCGGCCAGACTGCTGAACCAACAGTTTCCAAAGTGAGCGCGAAGGCACGGACTGCGTGGCCCCAGGTCTCCGGGCGCCTGCTCCCCCCGCCCCCCACCGTGCTGCTCAGGACAGCTGCCGGCGTCTCTGCTGGCCCCTTGCAGAGGATGCTGGGAGGTCCTGTGGGCTGTCAAGGGGAAAGGCGGTGGCCTGGCTGGGGCCTGTGAGGCTCACGAGAGCTGAGCGGCGGGTCCTGTTGGTTGAGCTGGGGTCCAGGTGGCTGTGGTCGGGTTCGAGACAGGGAGTGGGGGGTCTCATTTCCCCTGGGATGAGGAGGGTGACAGTGGGTGGCCCAGGAAGCTGAGCTGAACTTCTTTTGCTCTGTGAGTGGATGCCGGTCAGGCATGGTGGTGCAGGCAGCTGGGGTGGGAAGGAAGGGGGTCCAGCCCCACCCATCCCCACTTGGCTGGGGGAGGGTGCCCCAGCCCGCTGGCCTCCAGGGCCTGGGGTGGGAAGCTGGTGAGGGAGGAGGGCGGGAGGTAATGGGAGACCTGCCTGACGCAGGGAAGCAGGTGGAGACTGCAGGGAGGCCGAGTTCCCACTTTCCCAGCCAGGCTGCACAGGGACACAGATACAGAACCTCCTGACTCCTACCCGCTGGTGCTCGGCTCAGACGCTGTGGAGTGCGCCATGTTGCCTGCCAAAGAGTGTGGCTGGGACCAGCTATGCCGAGGACGGGTGTGAGGGGCTGTGGGCCCAGGAGGAAGTGGTGGGACCAAGGAGGGTCACAAGGCTGGGGTAGGGGGGTGAGGGCGGCTGGGGGAGGCACTGCCAGGCACCCACACTTGCGGGGCTTTGCAGCCACTAGCCACTGGGGGCCCTGAACCAGGCCTGTTCCCTCTCTTGGCCTCAGCTCCTCTGTGCCTGAAAGAGGGGCCCTAGGGGTGGTCCCTGTCAGCCAGCGGCTCCTCAGCTGGTCCCAAGAACAAGGCACAAAGTGGCACCATTCAGTGGCTTCAGGAGCTTACTCCTGGCCGTGTGCACGTGTGAGCATGTGCGCCTCTGCACGCAAGCATGCAAGTGTGTGCCTGTGCGCAGTGCACACATGTGCAGCTACATGGATATGTGCATGGGCAGGCATGGGTACATTTGTGTCCATGTATGTGGGTGTGGACAGATGCACACATGTGTGCATAGATGTGTGTGCATTTGTGTGTGCATGTACGTGTGTATACCTGTGTATATGGATGTGTGTGAATTTGTGTGTGTGTGTATATGTGTGCATACCTGTGTGCAGGAATGTGTGTGCATTTGTGTGTGTGTGCACATGTGTGCAAGGATGTATGTGTATTTGTGTGCATGGATGTGTGTGCATCTGTGTGCATGTATGTACATGGATGTGTGTGCATCTGCGTGTGTGTGTGTGTACGTGTGTGCACCAGGAAGCAGGGCTGAGTGTCCTGGAGGAGGAGGAGCCAGGGCTGCACGCATGACTTTGCAGGTGTTGGAGGCTGAGTGAGTCACGCATCCCCCCCGTTGCAGTGGGGCAGGCTGTGGATTGGCACGGCTGCCATGTCCTTTTTAGTCCCCTTAATGTGAAGTTAATTAGGTGGAACATTCAAGAAAGACATTTGGAAGTTGATCTCAAATCAGGAGAGCCCTCAGTGTGGGGAGAGGGAGGGCAAGGCAAGTCCCCGCCGCTGGGGAACCTGCGTGGGGTGGGGTGGGCGCACAGAGGGACTGGGCTTTGCAGCCTGGGTCCTGGGCTGGGTGGCCCTGCTGCTGGGGGGCCCCTGGGTGGGGCATTTTTTCCTGCCTGGCTCCCCCTTCCTTATCTGCCAAGGGTGGAAACAGTGAGTGCAGGGCACCCAGCAGCTTGGCGGGGGTAGGGGCGGGTTCAGGGGACAGCCCGGCTGTCGAGTCTGGGAGAAGAGGATGGAGGCTTCTCTGGTGGCCCCACTGGGGTTGCACATCTTCCCAGGCTCAGCTCCCTCTAGCTGGCCCTGGGGGTGAGTCCTGCCCAGGTGTCCCCGCTGTCCAGGGAGTCAGGGCCACAGCTCTGGCAGGCTGGGACCTGCCTCAGGAAGGCAGGCGGCGCTGGATGCCTGGGCACCCCCTGTCTCCCACACCCTGAACGCCCGTGGTCAGGTGAGCATGACCCTGTCTCTGCAGAGGGCAGACTCTGCCTGTGGGCGTGGTGTGGAGAGGCTGGCCAGGAACTGGAGGCCTGGAACTCAGGTCAGGAAAACGCCGTGTTTGTCCCTGGGTGTGCACAGACCGGGAAGACGGACAAAGGCCACTGCAGCCCTGGGGAGACGCCAGTGGATAAGTGTGCCCGGAGGCAGGGATGAAGGGAGGCCGGGTGGCAAGGACGCCTCGCTTGCCAAGGCTGTGGCACGGCCTGGAAAGCTGGTGGGGCATGTGGGCTCTGCCTGCCCTGAGGGCAGCCCTGGGCAGGCAGAGTTGAGCTTTGGCGATGGTCAGGGAAGGTGGCGCCGCTGGGCTGACGCCTTGCCCGGTGGTCCCAAGGCCAGCATCCTGGGTGCTGGGACAGCACAGGCACAACTGCCAGCCCACACAGAAAGGAGGCGATGGGTCACAAGTGCAAACCCACAGCTAGTGAATATTTAACGCTTAACAAAAGTTCATGCATAATTAACCAGGTGCTGGCGGAGGAGCGGCAATCATTTGTCTTCTTAAGGGGGATTTGGTAATTCGTTAAGCTATTTTGAAATCTGCAGTCTAGCTGTGGGAACGGCTCTGATTTCTAAATTAATTTGTGTGATTTAGAAAGTAGAAGCCTATCGGTTCTACAGGGGCCGCGGTGGCAGGGTGGCCTCTGAGGGCTCCGAGGTGTGCTTGGCGTTTGTTGATTGCCCTAGCGATGGATGCCCTCATCCGTGGAGACCCTGCTGCAGAGCTCAGCCCTGTGCGCCTGGCCTCTCCCACCACCCTTGTTTCCAAGTGTGGAACCCAGCGGCCCCCCCGGCCCCTGCCAGGTGAGTTAGTTTATGAGCAGGTGCTGAGGGACGCTGGTCTCCGGAGGCTCAGTTTAATGCCCTCCTCAGAGGATGCTCCGGGCGGGAGGTGGGTGAGCCTGTCTGGCCTGGAGGCACAGGGCCTGGCTCTGAGAGTGGCTGACCCAGCTGCAGTTCCAGCACCAGACTGTGAGAGTCAAAGGACGACTTGTAACTCAAAGGGTCACAGGGGTGACCACAGGAAAAGCCCCCCGTTTCCAGCCCCAGATCCCAGACTGAGAGTCCCGGCTGTGTGTCACTGACTGGGAGCCCACACCACATCCTGCAGGGCTCTGGCAGGCCCCACAGGGCATTGCCACCCAGCCGGCACCATCCCTGCGTCTCCGAAGGCCACTGTGCCAGCCCATCAGGCTGGCAGCTGCCGGACAGTGGGGATGCCAGACCAGTGGATTCTGTGAGGTCGAGTCCATTGCAGCTTGAAGGGAGATGCTTGGCTAACAGCCATGCTGTGTGGAAGGCCAGGCTGATGGGGAAAGATGGTCATGTTGGCAGAAGGCTTGTGGCCAGGAGAGACCAGTCCGTATTCAAATTAAGCATCCTAATTTGAATACTGCCTCTTTCATACAAAAATTGTAAGAATTGAGCACTGCCTCTTTCATACAAAAACAGTCCAATGTCATCACCTGTCACCAGGCTGCCCTGGTGATGGTGCTTCAACCTGTACTAAGCCTCAGTTTACCTTCCTAGCCAAGCCAAGGTCCACTTCCCAGTCAAGCCTGGGTCTATTATCCCAGCCGAACCTGATTCCATCTGCCAGCTGAGCCTGAGTCCACCTCCCAGCTGAGCCTGGGGCCGTTATCCCAGGTGAGCCTGAGTCCACCTTCCAGCTGAGCCTGAGTCCACCTCCCAGCTGAGCCTGGGGCTATTATGCCAGGTGAGCCTGAGTCCACCTTCCAGCTGAGCCTGAGTCTACCTCCCAGATGAATCTGGGTCCATCACCCTACCTGAGCTTGAGTCTACCTCCCAGCTGAACCTGGGGATCACCTTCCAGCTGAGCCTGGGTCCACCTCCCAGCTGAGCCTGAGTCCACCTCCCAGCAGAACCTGGGGTCATCTTCCAGCTGAGTCTGAGTTCACCTCCCAGCTGAGCCTGGGTCCCCCTCCCAGCTGAGTCTGAGTCCACCTCCCAGCTGAGCCTGAGTCCACTTCCCAGCTGAACCTGGTTCCACTTCCCAGCTGAGCCTGGGTCTACCTCCCAGCTGAGTCTGAGTTCACCTCCCAGCTGAGAGGGGACCTTGTGATTTCAGCCTACGTCCCTATGGAGCCGTGTTCACAATGAGTGATTTTGGTGGTCCCTTCATTTGGTGACTTCTGGGTGTCAAGCACAGAGAGTGAGCGAATCCCACCTGGGTTGGCTGGGGGTCTCCAGCCAAGCATGCCTGTCCTCTTGGTGACCCACTCCTCACAAGCCTGGGACGCCAGATCCTTGGGCAGCTCAGGGGTCCTGAATCTGACACACAGGGTCTGCTGGTGTGTCCTGGAATGGTGGTGAGGTGGTCCCTGGAAGAAGAGAGGGGAGACCTGGCACACTGCCCTGTCCATGCGCAGTGGCCTGTCAGAGCCCGAGCACCTCAGGGAAGGGCCCATGGCCTTTGCCAGGTCTCTCAGCCCTGGAGCTGCTTCTCTCTGTGAGGAACCTGCTGCTGGCTCCAGAGGGGCATCTAGACAGGGATGAAGAAGCCCCTCTAGCCTTGCTCCCAGGCGGGGCTGCAAAGGGGAGGGTCTCCTGCTCCCTGGGAGTTTCTGGGCCACATTTCTGGGATTGGGGACCATAGCAGAGAAGTCTGTGGTTTCCTTTGATTCTGGA
Organism: Saimiri boliviensis; assembly: GCF_048565385.1. Classification (NCBI taxonomy): domain Eukaryota; kingdom Metazoa; phylum Chordata; class Mammalia; order Primates; family Cebidae; genus Saimiri; species Saimiri boliviensis. Next base: position 131,514,977 of record NC_133450.1, on the reverse strand, counting down.
AGGTTTTGGGGGAACTGGGGAAGGGTCGGGTCAGAGACTCTTCCTGGGGAGGGGTAGCCAGCCAGGAGTGGACACAGTAACCATTTCCTGCAGAGCCTGGGGGCCTGGCTCCTGTGGGGGCTCAGGGCATCATTCCCTGGACGGGTGAGGGGGGCTGGGGGCTCCTGCAGACCCTCACCGACCTCCCCGTCTTCTCTCAGCTCCCCGGGGCAAATGGGCATCCAGAGTCTGTGCGGGCTGGGAGGCCCTGAGGGCATCTTGTGGGCTCCTCTCCTTGGGCTGCAGGAAGAGGGGGTGACCCTCTGGCCCACATGAGCCTCAGTCTGGCCCGGCCAGCCCATTGCTAGCGTCCTGCTGGGGCAGGATTTGAGAGGCGTGATGGCCACTTCCTCTGAGCTCCAGGTTGGACGGGGCTGCACAGGGAGCTGGGTGCTCTGGGTCAGAGGAGAGCCCTGGTCCTCAGGGGCTCACCCAGGCACGGTGTCACCACAGCCCTCTAGCCTACCCCAGAGTGTCCTGCCTGCTCCTGAGCAGCCCCCTGGTCCCTCGTCCCTGCATGGGTGCAGAGCTTCCTGCAGGAGGCTGGGAGCCTGGCGTGAGGCGCAGGGCTGGGCATGTCTTCAAAGCCTGTGCTCTCCCACAGCCGGAGCAGGGCCCGCTGCCACAGCCTCTGGCTTTGAAGATGACGGCCCTGGCGGCTTCTTTCCCACCTATGGTTCCCTTTTCAAGCTTCAGAGGCAGCCTGGTAGTTCCTGGAGAGGCTCAGCCCCTGCTGGATGTGGCTGGGGTGGGGTGGGGGAAGAAGAGGTATGTCCTCAGGGACAGTGCTGGCAGCCACTGAGACTGAAGCTGTGACCCCAGAGCAGACGACAGCTGCCTGGTGGGTGTTCGCTCTCCGGGAAGGAGCAGAGATGACTGTGGATTGCTGCCTCCGTGACCCCCTCCCTGGCTGCCTCTGTGACCTCCTCCCTGGCCGCCTCCGTGACCCCCTCCCTGGCCGCCTCTGTGACCCCCTCCCTGGACGCCTCTGTGACCCCCTCCCTGGCTCTGCTGAGTGGCCACTTTCCTAGGAGTTATCCAGTCCTTGCTGCACAGGTGGGGAAACTGAGGCTCAGAGAAACGCCCACAGCTGCACAGCAGGTGGGTGAGCGGCTGGGTCCTGGCTGGGTCCTGGCTGGGTCCCTCCTGGTTCCCTCTTTCTGGCAGGGCTCACGTGGCTCTGATTTGGGCTGCCGATCCCCGCCTGGAGACCCACTGGGGTGGAGCCGGCCCTGGTCCCTCAAGCCCGGCATCTCCATAGGGCTCTTCAACCGGCCTCGGAGGCTCCAGTCTCCTCTTTGTTCTGCCCAGCTCGGGCCCGCAGCAGCTCTCTCCATGGCTGGATGCGTCCTGAAATTCTCTTTCCATTAAAAATAAATGCCCCATTTTATCTGTCTGAAATGGCCCTGCTCTCTGATTGTCTTTTCCGTGCCGCTGTATATGGAGAACTATAAAATCATAATACAACTATTAATCCCCTGTATCTGCTTGTACCTAATTTTTATTAAAAATATCCTGTGCTCCAGCTGCCCTGTAAATTACAGTGAGGTTGAAAAGTCTCCAGCTGGATTAGCCAGGAAGGAGAGCGTGTTGGGTGGGACTCAGGCCAGCTCTGGGGCTGGCGGGGTGGGTTAGGAACTGGCCAAGCCACGCTGGGGCGGCCCTCTGCCCTGGGCAGCTGCAGGGCAACTGGTTTTCGTGGCTTGGTGGTAGCTGCCTCCCGCTCCCGGCCTGGGCTCCCTGGCTCTGGGATGGACTCAGGTGGATCTGATGAGAGGAGCTCCGGGTCTCAGCAGTCCTGGCCCGCTGTTCCTGGTGTCACCCTGTGCAGATGCAGGCTTGAGTCCAGCTGCTGTGGCCGTGGGCCATGGGACCCTTCCGAGGGGCAGTGTGACCCTGCCCAGAGGAGTTGAAGGGGTGCCGAGGTGGGGGGCGGGGAGAGGAGTCTGGTGGGGGTTTCTGCCTTCCAAGGAGGGCATACCCCACGCCTCTGAGTCCTACTGTGGCTCCTGCCCATCTCTCCCCTAAAAGTGGACACAGACACTCTGAGGGCTTCCTGGGGGGCCATCAAGGCTGGGAGCTGCAGCAGAATGAGCTTTTCTGACATTCAGCGGAGCCGGGACATGCCCCAGGCCCTCACACACCAGGCAGAAGATGGAGAGGCCCACAGCCTCTTCCTCCCAGCCTGAGCCCTGCCTGGTGTGTTGTGTGGGGACAGGAGATGCCTCGGGGGATGGGGGCGACAGCTGGATGTTCCCTGTCGGCCACCCACAGGCCCCAGCCTGCAGGGGCACAGCGAGGCTGAGGACAGAGGCACGCCTTCGGTGGGCTGCGGGTGCTGGCGGCCGTCATGGCTGGGTTGTCGGGGGGTCCCCAAAGTCCAGCTCTGCAGCCTGGCCTCTGAGTTGGGCTGACCTCCCAAAGTGGGCCTTTCAGAAGGGGGAAGTCAGGAGGCTGTCCGATGGTGGCTGCAAGGCTGGTGATGGCACAGCCCGGCGCGGGGTAGGGGGCGTTCAGGAACGCTTGTGAACGCTGGGGCTTAGGGAGCAGCTGGACAGAGGTGGCTCCTCTTCTTGGGAACTCCCTCGCTGCGAAGGGGTGTTGGTCAAATCCACAGGTGCCACAGAGCTGCGGACAGACAGCAGCCACGGGGTGCCCCACCTCCAGACGTGGGACCTCAGGCAGCTCCACCCCTCCTGTGCCTCGTCCCAGCGGCCTTGGCTTTCCCTGCTGGCTCTGGGCCCTGCATTCTGGAGGCCTTGATCCTCATGCCTTGGGGAGGGTTTGGCTCACAACGGGGGTCCCAGGCTGAGGACTGGAGGGGCTGCACTGAGGGGCGGGCTCCTTCCTGGAGTGGGTGGAGGGGGGCAAAGGGGCCTGTTGCCCCCGGCACCTCAGAGTGGCCAGGCCCTCGCCGGCTTCTGTGTGAGCGCCTTCCTCAGAAGATGGTTGCAGAGAATCCCAAGTGCAGCTGCCCTCCGTCCCCCTCCGCCAGCCCCAGGGCCGACCCCCAGTCTCTTCTCTCCTCTCCAGCACCTGCGCGCCCACACCTGGGGGGTTTGGAGGAAATCCCCAGCGTGGGATTCACGTATCTGTAAATATTGTTAAAGAGCAAGGCTGCTTTGAAAAGTGGCCACAGCGTGGTTGTACCTGACGATGAAACCCTGTCTCCGCGCCGCTGCTCTCCGCTGCTGTCCGCCTGTTTACGCAGGGCTGCGCCCCGTCGGTCTTTTCACCTGTGCGGCTTGTGTTGCACAACGGCCGCTGTTTGTCCCAGGGCGTGCCCAGGGTCTGTGTCGGGGGCACCACACCCGCTGTCCTTGGGTCCTAGCATGGCCTGGCACTGGTAGGTGCAGCTAGAGGTGGGACCCCCGGGGGTGCTGCTGGGACCCCTCCCGGCGCGTGTCCCTCTGCTGGCCTCTCGCTTCTGGCTGTCAGCAGCATGGGCTCCCCTGCCGGGCAGTGGCCAGCGGGCTGTTCTTGCTCTTCCTCCGTGGCTCCTTTGCTGATTCGGCTTCTGCAGCGAGATGCCTTCTGAGGAGGCCAAGCGGAGGAGGGACTGGCACCTCTGAGAGGGCTTCCTTGACTTTTGTGCCAGGTGCCTCCCGTGGTCTGGCCCTGCCCGCTGCCCCAGTCCAGACTCCAGAAGTTAGCGTGGCAGCAGGCTGGCTCCTGCAGTCTGTCTCCTACGGGGTGGGCACCTCGGCCAGTGGCCTGCCCTGGTGCTTCTATAACGTGCGTGATGCCGCCTGCCTCACGGCCAGACGTCTCAGGTTAGATCGCCAGGTTTGGCGGAGGTGAGCGGAGAGTGTTTGGTGAGGGGTGGGCGAGAGGTTCCCTCTCCCGCTCTCTGTCCTTCCTGCCCGCTTCACTCCCTTGTCCTCCCCTCCCCAGCCTTCCCTCTGGTCCTGTCCCGCTGGTTCTCCGAGGGAGATTACCCAGGGGCAGCTGTCTGGGGCCCAGGCCCGGGGAGCAGAAGCCCTTTGGGCAGTTCGAGACTTTCCCTGGCCAGGCGCAGCTCCTTGAGATGTCCCTGAGCATGGCACCTGCTTCTGCAGGACGCACAGGGACATAAAAACCGATTCCCCACAGAGGCAGGCCTTTAATCGACACTTCACTTTATGAACAGGTTTATTACAAGACAGATTTCCTGCAGCCAACTCCCTGCCAAGTGGAGAGGCCGGGCAACAGCAGGGCAAGTGGAGGAGGCGGACAGCAGCCACCTGGGCACGGACGCTGCGCATTGGAGCCGTGCCTGAGGTTGGTGCCTGCCCACCTCCTGCCCCGGGTCTCGCCCACTTCCTGCCCACCTCCTGCCCCGGGTCTCGCCCACCTCCTGTTCACTTCCTGCCCTGGGTGCCCCTAGGCTCTGACCTGCCAGGGCTGCCATCAGGTCTGTCTTCAGCAGTGACAGGCCACGGGGCACTGGCTAGGACAGGCCCAGGGGACTGGGGTGCTCACCCAGGGAAGGGAGATGCAGGGAGGCCAGCTCTGCACTCAGGCGGGAGCAAAGCCACCCTCACAGCGGCACCCGTGGGTCCTTCCTGCTTGGCAGGTCTCCCCACTGCCATAGCTACTCCCTGCCCACAACCAGAGCATCACAGGCAGGGGGTGCTTGAGGCTGAGGGACCTTCTGGAAGACTCCGGACCCCAGAGGAGGTGTGGGTGGGGACAGACGTCTCACTCCAGTGCCTGGCTGCCAGCAGCAGACCAGCTGTCAGGGACATGAGGCAGAGCAGGGGCATCCTCAGTGGGCTGTGGCGGATGTCTTAGCCTCAGGGAGGAGGGGCTCCAGGTCGGGCCATGGCTGGAGTGGGAATCGGTGGGAATGGGCAGGCCCCGCCCAGCAGGAGCGAGCAGCAGGAGCCGTCCTCTGGCCTAGGCTGGGCCTGGCTGAGCTCAGTGGCTCCTGCTGGCCTGAGCGTCCTTGGCTGGGGTCAGACGCATCCACAGCTGGGCATTCCCTGCGTGGCTTCAAGGAGCCCTTTTGGGGCAGGATCCCTAAATAGGCCTGGATGTGAGCGGGAGCCAGCGGGGACCCAGTGCCCGTCTTCTCAGCTCCGAATCCCTCACCTGCACGTGGCTCGAGATCCTTCCCTGCTTTTGTTCCCGCTGGTGGGACGGACCTTCTCAGAGCCATCGGCATCACCGGACTCTGACTGGATGGCGAGGGTGGAGGATGGCTGCGCTGTGGGATGGGCTGTAATTCTGACCCCAAATGAGGGTAACTGGCTAGAGCCTGGAGAGAAGCCCCCGCTCCCGGCCCCTGCCCGTTATACCCCCGCTGGGGAGTTGCCTTTCTCAGCCTGGGAGATGGGGTGCTGGCCTCAATTCTTTTTGTAGGGCCAGGTGGTGTGTCCGGGTGAAAAAAAAAAGGGAGGAGGCTCAGAGAGAGGCAGGTTTGGGGCACAGACAGTGAGAGGTGCAGGGGGTCCCCTGGGGACATTGGAGGGAGGCGGCCTGCTCAACCCCCTCATCCAAACTGGCCCCAGCGCCCACTCCCCTCCGGTCCTTGGTCAGTCTCCCAGCAGTGGCGGGTCACCAGGAACTGCAGTGGAGGTGCCCGTGACTGACGCCGTTTCAGGAGCTGAGAATGAGGGGTGGGACGGCCCACAGGCCTGCAAACCCGCCAGAGGATCAGCGCCCGCGGACTCACTCCAGGCGAAAATCGAAGGCGAGCTTATTGCTAAGGGCGGCGGGAGAAAGGAGCGTCCAGGGACACGGCCTGGGCACCGTGTCGAGGGCCCGTGACTGTCCCAGCGAGTTCATGTGCAGCCGCCCGTGCAGCATGGCCAATCCTTTTCCTGGAGAACATATAACAAATTCAAATAATTCGTTCTCTGTGCGTTCCAACAACCAGCGTGGGGTGGCAGTGAAAACCCAAATCTCTATCCTGTGCAATCTCAGAGTATCTTTGAGGTATAAAGACTCACTTAAGCCTTTCCCCTGCTGTATTCTGTGACACGCCGAGCCTGGCTGCACCTGGTGGCAGTCACAAGCCATCTCCCAGCTGCGGCGACCCCACCCACCTCTGGCCCCACACCACCTCTAAGGCCTCCGGGCAGCTGCTGAGCTCCCTGCCCTGGGGAGGACTGAGTGTTGGCTTCCATCAACTTGTGTCCCTGTTCCAGGGCTTTTGAAACAGGGACAGAGAGGTAGGCAGAGAGCTGGGCACTGCTGGCTGAACTCCGAACTTCTCCCATTCCATGGGCCAAGCCAAGTCCACCCACTGTGCCCGACTTTGCAGGACAGGCAGGAGGCCGGGTCCAGGAGCCGGGGAGCCGCGGGTTACACGCGTCCACTTCACTGGCCACAGGAGGCTCTCTTTGGTTTTGTTGTCAGTAGCAATTATTCCTGGGACCATTGATTAGGAATACATTCAACTTTGCGCTACATAAAACCCAGTTTAACATGGTTTGGCAAATGAGTTTTCTATTTCTGGAAAACTCAAGAAGTCTGGAGGGCAGCAGGCAGCCCAGAGTTGATGTGGGGTTCATGGTGCTAGCAGGGACTCAGGTGCTTTCTGTTTTTCTGTTCACTCATCCACAATGTAGCTTTTGTCTTTCTGATTTTAGTCTCATGGTCGCAAGGTGGCTGCTTCACTTCCAGCATCACATTGGTGTTCCAGGCAGGAGGAAGGGGCAGGACTAAAGACAGCAGAGAGGGAAAGAGGGAAGCAAGACTGACGGCCGAGTCTTCTTTTTCTATTGTGCTTCCTGGGGCGCCCACCCAGTCCTGCTCCTCACATCACAGGGGCCCAGAACTGCTGCGAGGGGACCCAAGATACGTTTATGTTCAGGAAGATTCACTGCTGCCTGGGCAGAATCAGGGGCTGCAGGTCCTGCCTCCAGAAGCCCGGGAGATAACGGGGAGGCCGCGTGGGTCTCCCCCTAGGTCAGGACGTCCTGCTTCACTGTCATCTTTAAGGAGAGGAAGCGCAATTCCTCTTTCTTTCAATTCACTTCTTTGAACGTGGGAGAGCTTGGGCCCCGCCCCCAGCACTGCAGGCGTTCTCGGCGGGAGAGAAGGCGCTGGGTGCTTCCTTCTGTGCGTTTTCGGGGAGTGGCTGTGTTCGGACATGTCTGCCCATGTAGCTGGAGACCTGACCGGCCTTCGTGCTGTGCTGGACACACCTGGCTTCCTGGGTCCTTTTCATGAAATCTGCTGTTCTTGGGGTCCTGAGGTCTGTGTCCCCTTGCTTTTGGGGGCCACACAGCAGAATTTTGGGCTTGATGGGTGTTGATCTATGCCTATGGCCCAGTGAGTCCTTGTGTTTGAGGGGAGAGGACAGTGCCAGGATTGTGCTGTGAGGGCGAGGGAGGTGGTCTGGGCACCTGAGAGGGGACAGGGCTGGGCCTCCTCCCCACTGGATGGCACATCCACCTGCCGGACTCCCTGGGACCAAAGGCTGTGGGGACAAGAGTCAAGCCGGGGCCGGGAGAAGGAGGCGGGGTGCTAGCCTTTGTAATTAACACGAGCTGAGCACTGGGTAGGCTGGCTGATGAGTTTTTTTATTAAAATAATGACGCCTTCCAGGCAATCAGGGAGAATTGCATGAAACTCAGCAGTTTTCGCTGCTTATTTATGGTAACTCCAAGCAGTGGACAGTCTCATTACCATCTGTAAATACCCAGGGTCGTGTTCTTGATGGTGAAATATTGCCTTCCTGGATGGGAAGGCGTGGCTCCCCGACTCCTCGGAGACTGTAAGGCGCTCTGGGTCCGATTGCCACGCGTTTTGGGACACGGAGCTTTGAACTGGCACTTTGGACTGGCATTTGACAACCTCGTCTGTGGAACCTCCAGGGGCCTCAGGCCTGGAAGACGTCTGAGGGACTCTGAGGGACAGGAGGGACAGACCAGAGACCAGTGGGGCTGGGGTGGGGAGCTGGGGAGAATGTTGGAGCTGGGGTGGGGTGTGGGGACTGGGGAGGATGTTGGAGCTGGAGTGGGGTGTGGGGCTGGGAGGACACTGGAGCTGTGTGGGAGCCGGGCTGGGCGGCGTCCTGTGCAGCCAGGCCCTCACACCCAGGACTCAGGGCATGGGGAGCCTCAGTGTGGCGGCTTGCTGCGGTGGGAAGAGGGCTTTGGCCCCCTGGTCTTCTGCAGTCTTCTGGCTGCTCACAGGGGCTCGTGTGGGTTTGGGATGAGACCAGGCCATCCCATGACACCTGCCCACTCTTCCTCTCTTCCCCTCTGAAGCGAGCTGCTGTGGCAGGAGTGGGGTCTGTGGGGCCCCGGTTGGTGAGCAAAACATTTGGAGAGCTGGGCTGGGGCCAGGGGCGAAAGAGCACATTGCTGTCCGCCCGATGTAACCAACTTGCACCAGGCAAGTGGCAGTGTCCCCTGGGTGGCACGTCATAGCCACCTTGCCTGGGCTCTGGCTCCGCTGGCTGGGGTGTCTTGTCACCTGGTCATTCACGGCCTTGCCACCTGGGTCTTCCTGAGGGGTCACCTGGAGGCAGGTGTGCGGACAGCCCGTGTCTGTTCCGGCAAGCCTTGCCACCAAGTGCTTCCTCCCTGTCCCCGGCTCGGTCTTCCTCATGGCCAGCCTCTGGCCATGCCTGGGGACCCTCAGGACTGCGGTCACTCCCGCCTCCTGGAAACATGACTGTCAGGGTGCCGGGCTCAGGCCTGGCTGCGGGATGATGCCTCTTGCCACCAGCCTCCGGAACACCCACCGGCCAGCCTAGGAGCCACAGATGAGCCTCAGGCTATGGGTGCCTGAGGACCTGTGGGCGCTTGAGCCTGGCCTGGCACACCTGGGACTCACCTGGTGAGGGAGGAGCATCCTGGGCGTGGCCCCACTCGAAGCCTCAGTGCCTCAGGGGACATCTGGTTCACCTGGGCCAGCGGGGCCACCTTATCATTTGGGGTCCCACTGTCAGGTGTCCATAGGCCCCCTGGCCCAACGTGAACAGGAGTTGTTTCTCATGAGAGGCTCTTACCTGCTGGGAGGGCTCTCTCCTGGGACTCTCCCACGGCAGCCGCCTGCCCAGAATTCCCATCGGCACAGCCCTTGGGGATCGGCGATGCCCCTGTCATCAGGGGTGGAAGGGCGGCCTGGTCTTCTTTTTCCCCTCTCCCTCGCCTGCCGCTGCCTCCCTCGTGGCTGCCCGGTGGGGGTGTCTCCCACCTCTGGCCGGCAAGGCGCCCTGCATGCCATTCTCTGGTTCTACAGTGTGAGCCCCGCACAGGCCAGCGTGGGGCCCAGGTGGTCCTGCAGCCATCACGCCTGTGGACCAAACTCTGGCACGGAGAGGGGCGCTGCTGTGTCCCTGAGAGCAGGCGGTGGCTCCCCCGGCCTCCCGCCAGCCCCAGGGTTTGAGGGCTCCTGGCTTCCTGGAAGGGAAGAAAAGCCAGGTGCCAGGCTGGCACCTCATGAGGACCCTGCATCTGGAGCGGCAGCTGGTGCCACGTGCAGCTCCGAGCTGTGTCGCGATGCCATTGCGGTAGAAGCCGTGCTTGTGGGTAGAGAGAGAACTGACTGCATTTCCAAATATTCGGGGCACGGCCCATATCTCTAATTCCTCAAGGAATGTGCCTGAGCTTTGGGGTTTGGCAGGAGGAAGAGTAACCGGGTCTCACCATGTTCCTCCTCAGTCCTGGATCAGGGACCAAGGTGGGAATTCCATGAGGTGCTTTTCCAGCTACGCCGTCAGGAGCTTGAGGAAGACATGAGGGTGGGGCTATGCGCCCTTCGGGTGCCCCTGAGGAGACAGAGCTCCCCCTCTCCCCAAGTCCCCTGAACTCCCTCTCTGGCTTGGGGACGACGCTGTTATTCAAGCCCCCCCCGACTTCTAGGGGGTGTACTCTTTCTGGACTCTGTCCTGACTCACAGATGCTGTGAGGCTGATCTCACAAAGGGTGACTGCAGGGGTCAGCCTGGGGGGATCTGGCCACTGCCCCTGTGCCTTCTTGACTAAGCCGGCCCCTCATGTGGTCCCAGCAAGCATGTGGCATTTGGTCCGTCCCCGAAAGCAGGAATCTGGGGATCTGAATGTGTGCGCTCTCTCTCTGACCCCCCAGTTCTGCTGTCCGTCCGATCCCCAGGCCCTGCTGTGCTTCCTGCAGCTTCGTGTCCCAAGCAGGTCTGCCCAGGGCCCCTCTCCAGGCCATCGTGGGGAATCCCACTGCTTCAGCTGCCCGAAGCGGGTGGGGATATTTCCAGGGAAGGCAGGCACCCAGAGGCGGGCAGGGCACTGACGGGTGGCTCCCATCCCTCCTGCTGTGGAGTGTGGGTGGCCCTGGGTCCCTGCTGTCTCCATCACAGAGTTCATCCCTAGGGCAGGGCGGGTGCCCGGGAGCCTCCTACCAGCCCCAGACGCTGCCTTTGAGGGAGCCACTTCGTCCCCCGTGCTTGCTCTGGGGTTCCTTGCGGGGGCCTGACTGGTATTTCAGCTGCGTCGGGCAATCCACCCAACTTCCCAGCCCCCGTGTCCTCAGAGGGTGTCACTGCTCCGAGAGGGTTCTGTCACCGAGCGGGAGCTTGCTGTGAGCGTCAACGCCGCCAGGGCTGAAATTATAGCCTGCCCGGGCTGCCACTGAAGCCACCTCCCCAACTGTTCCCTTCCCTTTATTCCCCTCAGCGTGTGTGACAGCCCCCCGGGAGGGGGCCGCTCCAGCTGGGAATTGCAGGCCTCGGGCGCTCGTGCTGGCATGGAGGTGTGCGCCAGCCCGCGCCAGCTCCGGAATGAGTCAGAATAAATTAGCATGCTAACGAACACGGGCGCACATAGGAACCATCTGGAACAAGGGAGTTGTCATTCGGAGAGCCAAGTTTGTTTCAAAGCCATACTTAATGTTTCAGATTAGTTCATCCCCCCACCCCATAAAGCAACCCGGGGGACGGCTTAGCACCACCCTATAGCGGGTGTGCTGAGGGCCGGGGTGGCCGGGGCGCTGCATCCCCTGAGGGACTGGGTCCTGATGTTCCCGAATCCCCTTGGGCCATCAGTACAGCTGGGAAAGGGCAGCAGTGAGACCCTCCTGAGACGGGACAGGGCATGCAGTCAGGGGTGAGGACCCGGGGATCATGGGGGAGACCCTGTGTCCCCATCGGGAGGGCATGGCACACACGGTCTCTCATTCCTCCAGGAAAGTGCTGGAACTTTGAGGTTTGGCAGCAGGGAGATTGCAGGGTGAGGACAGGGGTCTCAGTTGCAGACCCAGGTGCCCAGACATGCAAATGGAGGGACACGCACACACACTTGCAGGCACGAAGACACACACACTCAAAGACACATAGACACACACACACAGACACACACAGCACACAGACACACACAGGCACACAGAGACACACACAGGCACACAGACACACACAGTCAAAGACAGACACACACACAGACATGCACAGGCACAAAGGGACATTTGCTCACACACAGTCACACACACTCATATACATGATCTCATACAGACACACACTGACACAGCCATACAGATACACAGACACACACAGGCACACACAGACATTTGCTTATACACACAGTCACACACACACAGACACACTCATACACATGGTCTCACACAGACACACACTGACACAGCCATACACACACAGACACACACAGACACACAGAGATGTTTGCTTCTACACACAGTCACACAAACACAGACACACTCATACACCTGGTCTCACACAGACACACACTTGACACAGTCATACACACACACAGACACACACAGGCCCACAGAGACATTTGCTTCTACACACAGTTACATACACACTCATGCACATGGTCTCACACAGACACACACTGACACAGTCATACACACACACAGACACACACAGACACACACAGGCCCACAGAGATGTTTGCTTATACACACAGTCACACACACACTCATGCACATGGTCTCACACAGACACACACTGGCAGACACAGTCATCACAGACACTCACAGTCACCCCTCGGCCTGAAGGCTGCGCGACGCGGGGCCGGATGGAGCAGCCACCGAACTACATGGCGGTGCTGCTGAGAGGCTTGGGAATTTGCATTTTCAAATCTTTGGCTCTCACTGGGCATCTGCGTGCGAAATAAACCCATACTGGATCCTGACTGGCACTGAGTCACCCTCACGGGGTTAACGACGGTCCAAGGCAGGCGTCAGGCAGAATCGTGGTGAGGCCCTGACCCGCTTCCCTGTGGCTCCAACGCAGGGAGAGTCCCGCGGTGGCCGAGCACCTGCTCCCCATTCTGCCTCCAGAGAGACCCTCTGGCCCTGGGTTTTTCAGTTCCTGAATTCCAGCGGCACGGCTGAGGCCAACAGGTCCAAAGACCCCCACCAAGGAACCGAGAAAGCACAGGAATGCGGGGTCTTTGCTCTCCCGTCTCAGGACTTCTCACTTCTCCACCTGCCCAGACCCCTTACGAACCCATCCCAAACTTCCTGGGCAGGTGGATTTGAGGTTTTCTCCCCTCCTCATTCGGCTGCCCTGCAATTCCTGAAGTCTTTCTCCTCTGCCACCCCCTGCAATGCCCTGTCTCTGTGTATTGACTCGCTGCACAGTGGGCTATAAACCTATTAGGGTTACAATCTCGGCCGAGTCCCTCATCTGTTCCCAGCCTCAGTTTCCCCACTTGACTAGGGGTGATGGGCAGGAGCTCCCAGAGCTGGAACTGGGTTCAAGGCAAGAGTGCAGGGAGCACTTGGCTCCCAGGACCAAGAGGAGGTGGAGATCCTGGGCTTCTTTGAGGGGCGGCTGGAGAAGGTCTCATTTAGCCATCTGCGCTGGTCTCTCTCCTGCAGGAGCAGCTTGACTCCAGGGGTCCTGGCGGAAGATGTGCAAAGTGTTTGCCTTTCTGAGCTCAAGCTTTTTCTGCCTCTTGAGACCACAGTAGTTCGGGCTCTTGGCGGAGTGTTGGCACAGGATGTAACTGGGCATCGGCGTTTGCGCGGACTCAGAAGAGAGCAGCAGCAGGAGCACAGGAAGGGGTGAACAGCCTCTGCTGGGGCTGGGGGCCCCTAGCCAGAGTGAGCACAGGACACAACCCCCCAGGGATGCCAGAACCCTGAGAGGCACCTGGCTGGCTTCTTACAGGACAGGGCACCGGGCCTTAGCCAACACGACACAGGACGGTGGGGCTCAGTGACGTCTGGCTCATTCTCACCATGTCCTTGTGATGTTCTTACCGCACTGCAACTGTGGGCCTGGGTGTTTATTCTTGACTCCTTCAATGCGGGCATTTATTTTGATGGAAAAGCATCTGAGTTGCAGGACACACCAATCCTCCTGTAGGCACATCTGAGGATGATCCGGCTGTTTGGGTCAGGAAGCTGCAGATACGCAGGCACTAGCCCCTCCTGGGATGACCCAAGGTGAGGCGTTTCCTCAGGCTGGAGACGGGGCTCTAGCGTGAAGGAAGAGCCGGCGCTGAGCTGAGTTTGCTTCTGGGAGAAGGAATAGTTTCTCACACACCATCCCTGTGACGGCTGAAGACAGTCTCTGCTCTGCCTCCGCTCCTCCTGGCCCGAAGTTGGGCTGGGCAGGTGGGGAGGGAGGGCTGAGAGGCCCCTGTGCACCCCTCAAGCTGTGTCCCGACAGCCACAGTTGAAGAATGTAAATCCTCTCCCACTCCTGCAACACAGTCTCCCCATTCAAACGAAAAACGGACACGATTAAACGAAGTGTGCCTTTAAACAACTTCATCCTTGGGGCTCACATTGGCCTTTCAGTTGTATTTCCTATGGTTTTTGCTTCATAGATTTGGATGATAAGTTAAAAGTTATTCCCTGCTTAAAGGTTAATCCTTGCTGTGCCCTCACGGGATCTTGAATTGTTCTTCAGAATCAAGTTACTGTCTCTTTGAGCGCTTTTTGGCTTCATCTGACACTCAGGTCACCAACTCTCTTTCTTACTGTTTATGCTTGCCCAACATATATTTCCTTTCCTTTTTCTTTTAACATTTAAGTATTTGATTTCAGGGTACCCTGTGTGAGGAGTGCATATCTGGATTGTTTTCTTTAAATAGAGCGTTTATTGTCAAAACAGACATGTTTGTGGATACATCTGTTATTTATGCTTTGTTATCCCTTTTCTTTCCCTATCTTGGCTTTGCGAGATGTTTTCTTTACTGTTTCATTTTTTCTCTAGTGTTTGGAAGGCCTAGTTCTTATTTGTATTCTCTTGGTGGTAAATTCTAAGTTTAAAATGGATTTTTGAAAAACAGCTTTATTGGGGTGTAATTGACACACAATTACAGACACATATTAAAAATGGACAATTTAATACCTTTTGACATATGGATACATTTGTGAGGCATCACTGCAGTGAAGATGTACAAAGCCCCTCTCCCTAAAGCCTCTTCATGGCTTGTGAAACCCCTTCTCCTTCCGCCCTATCTCCTGACGCATCTCTCCCTAGGCAACCATGGACCTGCTTTCTGTCACTGTGGATTAATTTGCGTGTTCAAGAATTTTATACACATAGGGTCATGAGATATGCACTCCCTTTTCTGTCTGGTTTTTTTTTTCACTCAGAATAATTATTTCCAGATTCCTCCATGTTGCCTTATGTATCAGCAGTTCACCCTACTGCTGCTGAGCGTGCCCCACTGCATGGATAGAGGAACGATTTCTCTCTTCATCTGTGGGTGGGCATTTTAGTTGTCTATAGGTTTGGGCAATTGCAAATGAAGTTGACATAACATCAACGTACAGGTATTTGTATAGAAAGGCCTTCTCTCTCGGGTGAAAATACCTCCGAGTGGAACGGGTGGGCAGTATGGTATGTGCATGTTTAACTTGAAACCTGCCAACGTGTTGTCCACAGTTCTCGCACTGTTTTTCTTCCCAGCAGTGAGTGAGAGCCCGAGTCCAGTCCATTCACATTCTCACCAGCACCAGGTGGACAACCACTTCGGTGCCTCTGAGCAGTGTGCAGCTGCACGTCACTGTAGTTTTAATTTGCATTTTTGTAATGGAAAAATAAGTTGAGAATCCTCCAACATGCTCATTGGCCACTCAGATATCATCTTTGGTTAAATATCTGTTCAAATCTGTTGCCTTCCCTGCCTGATAAATCAAATTGGGACAAACAGAATGTCATAGATCATGTCAACATTCATATTAAGTAAAAGTGGGCTATGCGCCCAAATTAAAAGACAAGGATTTTAACCTTGGATAAAAAAGCAAGACCCAACTTTATGCTGCCTGTAAGAAACAACTATTAACTGTAAAGACAGACATATGTTTCAAAACCTAAGATGCAATAAAAAAATTTAAAAAAAATAAAGTAAAGGGATGAGAAGATTTGTACTTGACTAACATTGGTTAAAAGAAAATTGGTATTGTGCTGTGCATGGTGGCTCACGCCTGTAATCCTGGCACTTTGGGAGGCTGAAGTGGGTGGATTGCCTGAGGTCAGGAGTTTGAGACCAGTCTGGCCAACATGGTGAAATCCCATCTCTACTAAAACTACAAAAAAATTGGCTGGGCATGGTGGCATGTACTTGTAATCCCAGCTACTCAGGAGGCTGAGGCAGGAGAATTGCTTGAACCAAGGAGGTGGAGGTTGCAGTGAGCTGAGATCATGCCACTGCACTCCAGTCTGGGCAACAGAGTGAGACTCTGTCTCAAAAAAAAAAAAAAAAAAAAAAAAAAAGAAAAGAAAGAAAGAAAGAAAGAAAATTGGTATGGTTATATCAATATCAAAGTAGATTTTAGAACAAATGATATTGTCAGGGTATAAAGAAGGTCATTTCCATAATGACAAAGATGTCAACTAATCAAGAAGACTTAACAATCATAAATGTTTATAAACCTAACAACAGAGTTTCAAAATTCCTGGAACAAATACTGATAGAATGACAGGAGCAAAGAGACAGATGAACATTATCATCCTCTTTCAATAATTGATAGGACAAGTAGGAAAAAATAATGAAAAATAGATTTGAACACTGTCAACAGATTTGACCTAATTGTCATTTATGACACTCCACACAAGAGCAGAATATACATTCTTCTCAAGTGCACACAGAACATTTACCAAGATATACTGTATTATGGGCTGTAAGTCTCAATACATTAAAAAGCATTCAAACTATACAAAGCATTTTCTCTGACCATAGTGGACTGAAATTAGAAATCAATAACAAAAGGAAATCTGTGAAAACTATAAATATTTAGCTAAACAACACATTTTTAAATAATAACCAATGGTCAAAAAAGAAATTAAAATATAATTTAGAAAGTATTTATATTCTATCTAAAAAGGAAACACTACATATTAGAATTTGTGGGATGCCATTAAAGCAGTACTTAGAGGGAAATTTATAGCAGTAAAAATGCTTCCATTATGAAAAAAAAAAAAAAAAGGACTTAAATCAATGGACTTTTACACCTTAAAGGTCAGAAAGAGAAGAGCAACTTAAATTCAAGGAGCAGAAAAATAAAACAGTAAAGATCAGAGTAGAAATCAATGAAGTAGAAAAGAATAAAATACAATAATAATAGAGAAAATCAATGAAACAGAAACGATCCAGGAGCTTAATAAAGTTGATAAACCTCTGGCTATATTTATCAGGAAAAAAGGAGAGGACACAAGTGACCAGTATCAGGAGGGAGAAAGGTGATACCACTGCAGATTTATTTCACAAATATTTAAAGGATGGTAAAGGCACGTTTTATGAACTTTATACCGGTGTATTCGACAACTTACATAAAATGAACAAAGTCCTTGAAAGATGCAAACTACTAGATTGACCCAAGAATCATGTAATCTGATTGGCCCTGTATCTATCTCAAAGTTGAATTTGCTGTTAAATTCTTCCCAGAAGAAAACCTCACACCCAGATGGCTTCACTAGCAAATCATGCCAAACATTTATGGAAGAAATGATACCAAATCCACACAACATTTTCAGAAAACTGAAGTGGAGGGAATATTTCCTAACTCCTTCTAGGAGGTCATCATTACTATGAGACCAAAATCAAGATATTAAAAGAAGAGAAAATTACAGGCAAATATCCCTCAGGAAATAAGTGAAAATATTCTGAACACAGTTTAACAAAATGAACCTAACAATAGTTTAGTTAAAAAAGGTAATATAACCAAGTGGCACTTAAGTCAGGAGTGTAGGGATAGCTTAATATCAGTAAATCAATCAATGTAATTTATCGTATCAATAAATAAAATCATGAAAAAATCATATAATGAAGTCAAAATGCAGAAATATAAAAATTCAATATACTTTAATAATAAAAACTCTCAACAAAGTAGGAATAGCAGGAAACTTTCTCAATCTGACAAAAGGCACCTATAAAAACCCTACAGCAAACATGACACTTGATGTAAAAGATTTAATGCTGTTTCCCTAAGACTGGGAACAAGAGAAGGATGTTCTCTTTCATTGCTTCTACTCAAGACTGTACAGGTTCTTGTATTTGCAATTTGACAAGAAAAAGAGATAAAGGGCATCCAGATTGGAAAGGGAGTAACAAAGCTGTTTTTATTTGCGAACAACATCATCATCTATATACAAAGTATAATGGAATCCTAAAAAATATTTTAATTAATAAGCAAGTTCAGCAAAGTGAAATGATACAAGATCAATAAACAAAAATCTATTGTTTTCCATGTGTTATTAGCAAACAATCAGAAATTAAAATTTTGAAAGGCCATTTATAATATAAACATATAAAATAAATGTTTTGAGTTAAATCTGACAAGATCTCTGAGAGACCTGTACACTAAAAACCGCAATGCTTTGCTAAAATAAACTAAAAAATACAGAAATAAATGAATGGTTATGTTTATACGTTAGAAGGTTAAAAATCATTACAATGTCAGTTCTCCCTGGACTGATGTGTAAATTCAGTACAATTCCAGTCAAGATCCCACTAGCCAGTTTTGTAAGAATTAACAAGCTGATTCTAAGATTCATACGGAAATGCAAAGAACCTGTAATAGACGAGGCGACTTTGAGAAAAAAAGAA
The DNA here is from genome assembly GCF_048565385.1 of Saimiri boliviensis. Lineage (NCBI taxonomy): Eukaryota > Metazoa > Chordata > Mammalia > Primates > Cebidae > Saimiri > Saimiri boliviensis. Next base: position 131,497,000 of record NC_133450.1, on the reverse strand, counting down.
AGTTGTAGGATGAATACTATTCAATTTCAACTTATTGTAAACCCACAGTAAAATAAAAATAATGTGTTATTGCTATAAAGATAGACAAATAGGTCGATGGAACAGAAAAGAGTCCAGAAATAGATCCATATGTATATGGACAGCTGAGTTTTGACAGATGCCAAAGCAATTCAGCAGAAAAAGGAGAATCTTTTCAGCAAAAGGTGCAAGAAGGGAAGGCCGCGCACATAGGCACATACCCTCTGAGCCAGTCTTCCTGCAGAAATTAACTCAAAATGGATCATAGGCCAGATTGTAAAACTTAAAACTAAATCTAGAAGAAAAACAAGGAGACTACTTTCGAGACCTTGAGTTAGGCAAAGATCTCTTAGCTGTGACACTGAAGATATAATTCATAAAAGACCAAACTGATACGTTAGACTTCATCAAAATTTAAAACAAAAACAAAAACGTTTGCTCTGCAAAAGACATTGTTAAAATAATGAAGACTAGCCATACACATTATTTTCCAATCACATAACTGAGAAAACACTTGTATCTAGAATATTTAAAGATTTCTTAAAACTCGATAACAGGAGAATAAATGATCCAAATAAAATAGATGAAGAAGGGAGATACTGTGATCACAGAGGTGGTTTTCCCGGTTCGAGGCTGATCTGTTGCTCTCTGGATATGCTGACCCTGTGATTTCCTCATAATTTGTAGTAGTCGAGGACTCTACCTGTGTTCCCCCTCTTTTAAAGAAAAGCAGGGTAAAGATTTTAAACACACATTTCATCAAAGCTTACAGACAACACATGAAAAGACAGCATCATTGTTCATCAGGGAAGTGCAAATTATAACTGTAATGATATAGCACTACACGTTTTTCAGAATGGCTAAAACTTAAAAACCAACTTACCAACTGCTGGTGAGGGATATGGAGCAACTGGAACCCTCAAACCTGCTGGAAGAAATATACAATGGCTCACCCACTGCAAGGGTTTGAATGTGTCTCCCAAAGATCATGTGTGGGTAACTTAATCTCCAATGTAACAGTGTTGAGAGTTGAGGCCTTTAAGAGGTGGGACATGTAAGGGGTGGGACCTTTAAGAGGTGATTATGTCTTAAGGTCTCTGCCCTCATGAATTGATTAACGTTGTTATAGTGGAAGAGGGTTTGCTATCTCAGGAGTGGGTTTGTTGTAAAAGTAAGCCTGGTCCTCTTTTGCTGTCCTTCATTCTTGCCCTTTTGTCTTTTGCCATGGAATGATGCAGCATGAAGGCCCTTGCCAGATGCCGGCACCTCGATCTTGGACTTCCCATCCTCTAGAACTATGAAAAATAAATCTGTGTTCTTTATACATTTCCTAGTCTCTGATAGTCTGTTAATGGTAACACAAAACAGACTAAGACAGCCACTTTGGAAACAACCAAAATGTGTAAAAGCAGCTGAATAAACAGATTGTTGCTTTATACATGCAATAAAATATAATTCAGCAGTAAAAAGGGATGGCCTATCAGTACACACAACACTATGGATGGAACTTAAGGTAAGTTATACTGAGTGAAAGTAGCCAAAAAAAGTGCTCATACGATATGATCCCATTTACATAAAATTCTAGGAAAGTCAGACTAATATAGTGACAGAAATCAGATCAGGGGTTGAGTAGGGGGGGAGTGAGGGAAGAGGGAGGGATTATGAAGGGACGTGAGGACATTTTGGGATTGATGGATTTGTTAATTGACTTAATTGGGAAAATGATTTTGGTATATTTACATATATTCCCACTTATTGAAATGTTCACTTTAAATATGTATGGTTTATTATTTGTCCATTATACCTCAACAAAGCTGTGAAAATAAATGAATGAAATGACATTGTCAGTTAAGAAAGGCTGCCTACCTCTATTAACAAAACTAAATGCTGATCTATACTTTTTATAAGAGATCTATCCAAAACGTATGAACATGTAAAAATTGGAAGTAAAAAGATAGAAAAACATAGACGAAGTGACTATTAACCCAGAGAAGTCAGGAGAATTATTAAGAATAGAAATAATTATTATACAATGAAAAAAAGCCTCAGTTTATCAAGAATATATAACAACTTTAAGTCTATATGCAACTAATAAAACAGCTTCAAAATAGGTAAAGCAAAATGCAAGTGGAAACGAAACAGACAAACTCATTGTGATGGAAGATTTTAACACAACCTACAGACATGCCAATCAGCCAAAAATTGGTGTCATGTGCATATACATATATATATGTATATATATATGTGTGTGTGTGTGTATATATATATATATATATATATATATATATATATAAGCAACTTGGGGGGAGGTACATGATATCAGCTTATAAAATTATAAACTTTTACTCTTTAAAAGACTCCTAAAGAAAGTAAAAAAAAAAAAATCAGACTCTGAGAGAAGTTATAATCCATGAATGACAAAGGATTAGTATTCATAATACAAAAGGATTGTAGTAAGTCAATAAAAAGACAAACCAACAGAAAAACTGATGAAAGACTCATGGTTAACAGAAAAAGAAGCATGAGTGGTCAATAATCATAAGAAAAATTAATCTAGAAAATAAAAATTAAGATCACACTGAGATAACATAATTATTAGAGAAAGCTAAGTGTTTAAGGTGTGGAGGAATGGGGGCTATATACACTGCTGTGAGTCGTGTGGGTATAACACGTCACTAAATAAGTACACTATAGATGCGTCTGCCATGCATACACAAAAATGGGCAACTGTGTGAGATGATGGATACGTTACATTTTCTTCACTAGAGGGACCATCTTACTATCTATATGTGTCTTATCACACCATGTTGCATACCCTAAGCATGCACAATAAAGTTTATTTGAACAGAATAGAAAACGATGTGACATTATCCCACAGATTTAAAAATAATGCCTATTTATGACCCTCAGTTTCAGTCCTGGTTGAGAAAGCCCAGATGCATCTGGATATGTGTACGGGAAGATGTGTCCAAGAATACGGAGAGCAGTGTTGTGCATAAGAGCAAGATCTCTGGAAGCAACTCATATTTCCATAAGCAAGAGGATGGATAATTAACTGTGACGTACCAACAGAATGGAATATTAGATGGCAGTGAAAATGGATATTGCAATGTGGTTTTAGAAACAACGTCCAGTGAAAACAGCAAGTCTCTGGAGAATATGCATCATGTAGTACCATTTTCATAAAGCTCAAAACCCAGAGAAATACAACAGAAAGCAAGTGAGTGAGAAACACAGCATCCCGGTGGCAGTTCCTTCTGCAGGCAGAGGAGGGTGGATGACAGAACAACAGTGGAGCACACAGATGGGTCGAAGGCTACTGGTCATGTCTGTTTCTGAAGCTGGGTTCTGTTTCATGATAGTTTATTATTATGGCCCATGACTTTCATGTGCATTAAAAATATTCTTTTGTGTCTATTAATATTACATAATAAACAGTACAAATTTTAAAAGGGTTTCATGAGGGGAGTGGCCATGTGTGCCCATAGGACTGATTTGGAAATAAAACCACTGCTCACTTCCACCTCTCCAGATGCCAGATTCAAAGTGCCCAGTGGCCCCAGGGGTAAACATCGAATTCAGGGCAGCAAGCCATGGTCTCAGGGTAAACATGAAGTCAGGGGTGTGGCTCTAAGCCCTGCGGTCCGTGTTTTAGAAATATTTAGAGCAGTTCTGTAGCCCGGGGTTTCTTGGCATCAGCACTGTCAGCGTTTGGGGCTGGAGACTTCCTTTTGGACGGTTCTCCTGTGCAGTGGAAGTTTCACCAGATCCCAGGAGCACCCTCTCTGGGTGTGAGGGCTGAGGGGAGGTGGAGAGTCCTACAGACGGGCTGCCGTGAAGGCAACTGTGAACACTGCAGAAGGGACATGGCCAGCTCACGCCACACAGAAGGAGAGAGCGGGGTCTCCATGACAGGGCCACAGCTCCCTGCCAGGGCTTTTCATTGGCCCGACTCCACCAGATGGCAGAGGGCAGGGAGGCTGTGGCCATTGTCCCTGTGGGCATGGCCCGTGTCCCCCCCAGGGATCAGGGCAGGGTGAGAGGCATGGTGGATTGGCCTGCAGGAGCACAGGGAAGATTCCCACAGTCGGAATCACTAGGTCACTGGGCAGTGCAGGTCCTGGTAACATCTCTGTTCCTGTGGGAGATGGAGACATTGACAATGAAAGGCAAGATGCAGTTTATAGACTTCCTTCTCCTTGAGGTTCCTGAGCAGGAAAGACGGGTCTGGCGATGGCAGAAGCAATTCCCTCCACTGAATGGAAAGCCTGTGAGAGGAAGTGCCCAGTGCAGAGGAAAGCAAAGTGTTGGGGGTCCGGGGCAGGGGGTAGGGGCATCAGATGGACGCTGGTCGTGGAGCACCTTGATCCAGCCAAGCCTGCAGCCACTCTTCCATTGGACTTTTCAGTTAGACAAGCCTATACATTCAGTTCATTTTTCTTAAACCTGTTTCTGTTTTCTTGGCTGCACTTAGGTGTTCTAGAATTTTTTCCAGGTTCCTTCTGACATTTACCTGGGATTGAAGCCAGGCGGTAGACTCCAGGCAGGCAAAGGTGAAAGCTGTGCCTCTGAAGTCAAGCCCTGTGCAAACACCACCGACGCTTCTCTTGTACCCTGGACGACTTACAGCGATGACATCAAGTGGCTCACCTCCCTTCTCGTGCGAGGCCTCAGGCAGAAGCTTCCTTTAGTGTCTAATGAAAGGTTTAAGGCGTCAATGTTCTCAAGACTGGGTGGGAGCCATCGGGCTTGTTTGGTCTCTTTAGCCTGATGGTACATCTGAGGATGACCTCATGGGGCTGGAATGGCCGCGCAAGCCTCCGCCAGGCTCTCCTGTGACGAATTCCCAGGGCTCCTAGTCACAGGCAAAGGCAGCATTGTCACTGGGTGGATGAAGCCCTTGGCCTCCTGAGGAGGGACCCCCGAGGCCCACTTCCAGTCCCCCACTCATCTACTTCATTCTTCTCACTCCAAAGTGTAGTCAGTGCCCGTGTGGGGCCTTTATCTGGGGGCAACTGAACACAAGGCTGTACCCCAAGCCAAGTAAGTGAGCGCCTCTGATGCGGGTTGTGGGGCCCGGGCACCAGCCTTCTCTGCAGTTTCTCTGTGCAGATGAGTTTGCCAACCTCGCCTCCATGCTCCAGTGGCTCCCCATCAGGTGTGGCTGCCCTGTCTCCTGGATTTTTATGTCCACATTGTGCGGTGTGAGCCAGTGGCCCCGGTGAAGCACAACTGTCCCCTCTGAGCCCCATGACTGTGGCTGGGCACAGACAAGCCCTCCCATCTCTGCCCCAAAGCCCCAGATCGCCAAGCTTTTGGCTGCATCTCCAATCCTGAGGACATGTCTGCTTCAAAATAGACAACTACTGGGACCCAAAACCCAACAGTCCACTTCACCTGGATAGACTGGAAGGGAAGATGGGGCTGGGCATGATGGCTCACACCTGTAATCCTAGCATTTTGGGGAAGGCAAGGCAGGTGGATTTCTTGAGCTCAGGAGTTCAAGACTAGCCTGGGCAACATGACGAAACCCTGTCTCTACAAAAAATACAAAAAGTAGCCGGGCATGGTGGCAGGTCCCTGTGGTCCCAGCTACTTAGGGGGCTGAGGCAGGAGGGTTGCTTGAACCTGGGAAGTCAAGCTACAGTGAGCCATGATCGTAGCACTGCACTCCAGCCTGGGTGACAAAGTGAGACCCTGTCTCAAAAAGAAGATGCTTACCCCAACTTATTCCATACACCATAAGCCAATTGAAGATGGGGAGGCCAGAGGTTGGAAATAAACCCATTGGCAAGGCGAGGTCAGAGTACACCCCATCAATCCAAGCGAACTTTTCAAATGTGGTCTCAACCCCGCTGAGGCCAATGCCCAGTAGCTCTGGACCCAGGCCCGGTGGAGGGTCATAATCTATCAATTCTGTGGATGCCTGAGCTGGACTGACTTCACTGTCAATCCCATGGACATTCAAAGGTAATAAAATAATATTATTAATAACTCTGTTTCCACAAGTTTGATAACTTAGATGAAATGTACCAATTTCTTTAAAGATATAACCAAAACTCACATAAGAAGAAAGAGGTCATATTAAGAGGCACAAGTGTATTCAAGAAATTGAATCCATGGTTAATAACTTCTAGAAAAAAAGGCACCAGACTCAGATGGTTTCACTGGTGAAACCTACCAGTCATTTAGGGAAGAAATGGTACCAATTCTCTAAAATCTCTCCAGAAAAGAGAAGCAGAGGGAACACTTCCTAATTCTTTCCATGAGGCTAAGATTACCCCAACAGCAAAACTAGATAAAGACATTATAAGAAAGGAAAACTGCAGACCAATGTGCTTCATGAAATAGGTGCAAAAATTCTCAACAAAACATTAGCTAATTGAATTCAACAATGTATAAAATGTGTAAGTGGAACAGACTAGAGATCTAAGAAACAGACTCACCCAAGTACAGTCAACTGATCTTTGATGTAAGCATGAATTCAACACAGTGAAGAAATGGCAGTCTTTCCAACAAGCAGGGCTGGAACCATTGGACATTCTCATGCAAAAAGATGATCTTGATGCAGATCTTACACCCTTCACAAAAATGAACTCAAAATGGGTCACAGACCTAAATATAAAATGCAAAACTCTAACATCCTAGAAGAGCACGTGGAAAGAATTGAAGTGATTTGGGGTTTGGCAATGAGTTTTTGGGCAAAATACCAAAGGTATGACCCAAGAAAGAAAATATTGATAAGTTAGACTTCATTAAAATTAAAAACTTTTGTTCTGTGATGGTTACCATTGAAAATGGCAAGCCTCAGCGATGCCCCAATTGGAGGCTACTGACCTGGAGAAGCTGGGTTAGCTAACTGGAAGTGGGGCTCCCATGTGATTGGTTAGGGGAAGACATTTGGCTTCCTTTGGTCAATCCTAAGTTGGAAGTGGGAACAAAAAATTGGGAAGGTGTCAGTTATGTCAAGTCCTGACCATTTGGGGCTGATTGCTGCAAAGGTTATTGTTTGCTGTCCTGGACTGCTGGTAGAGATAGTGATCTGACTTCCTGCAAGTCCGAGGTATGGCTGGCTTCCTGGGCTGGTTACTGTAGATATTGTGTTAATTGCCAGGGCTGCTTGCTGCAAGTTATTGGTCAGAGTTCTATTTATATATGGTCTATCCACTTGTATATTTAATCTTTTGATTTTTGTCCAAAATATATAAAGAAATCTCAATACTCAGAAATAAAAAAAACAAACAGTCTGATTAACAATGGGAAAAAGATGTGAACAGACAGCTCACCAGAAAGACAGATGGCAAAGAAGCATACGAAAAAGATATTCAGAACCATTTGTTGTTATGGAATTGCAAATTAAAACAATGAGATGCCTCTACATACAGATTAGAACGGTGAAAATGAAAAAAAAAAAAAAAAAGAGGCTGATGACACCTGAAGCTGGTGAGCATGCAGGGCACCGGGCATGGCCATTTGCTGCTGCTGGGGTGCTAAATGGTACAGCCACTTTGGAAGACAGTTTGGCAGTTTCTTACAAAGTAAATAAACTCTGACCATAAGATCTAGCAATTGTGCTTCTTAGAATTGATACAACTGATTTAAAAACATTTGCCAGCACAAAAACTTGCATATGAATGTTTATGGCAGCTTTCTCACAATCACTCAAAACCAAAAGCAACCAAGACATCCTTCAATAGGTGAACAGATGAACTTTGGTACACCTATACAACTGAATACTTGGCAATAAAAACCCATCTTCAAGTCACAAAAAGACCTGGAGGAATCTTAAATGTGTATTTTTTTCTTTTCTTTTCTTTTCTTTTTGCATTTAAAGGATTTTCTTGGTTTTTTATTTTGCATATTTATACCATGCTTTGTAATTTTTTTGTTGTTGTTGTTGGTACTTTAGGTTCTGGGATACGTGTGCAGATCATGCAGGATTGTTGCATAGGTACATACATGGCAATGTTGTTTGCTGCCTCCATCCCGCTGTCACCTTTATCTGGCATTTCTCCCCATGTTATCCCTCCCCAACCTCTCCATCCTTCACTGTTCCTCCCCTAGCCTCACCAACAGACCCCAGTGTGCGATGCTCCCCTCCCTGTGTCCATGTGTTCTCACTGTTCAACACCCGCCTATAAGTGAGAGCATACGGTGTTTGTTTTTCTGTTCTTGTGCCAGTTTGCTGAGAATAATGATTTCCCTGATTCATCCATGTCCCTACAAAGGACACAAACTCATTGTTTTTTATTGCTGCATAGTATTCCATGGTGTATATGTGCCACATTTTCCTTGTCCATTCTATTGTCGATGGGCATTTGGGTTGGTTCCAGATTTTTGCTATTGTAAGCAGTGTCACAATGAACATACATGTGCATGTGTCTTTATACTAGAATGATTTATAATCCTTTGGATATATATGCAGTAATGGGATTGCTGGGTCAAATGGAATTTCTATTTCTAGGTCCTTGAGGAATTGCTGCACCATCTTCCACCATGACTGGACTAATTTACACTCCCACCAACAGTGTAATAGTGTTCCTATTTCTCCACATCCTCTCCAGCATCTGTTGTCTCCAGATTTTTTAATAATCACCATTCTAACTGGCTTGAGGTGGTATCTCAATGTGGTTTTGATTTGCATTTCTCTAAGTGACCAGTGATGATGAGCATTTTTTCATATGTTTGTTGGCCTCACGTATGTCTTCTTTTGAAAAGTGCCTGTTCATATCTGTCTCCCACTTTTGAATGGGCTTGTTTTTTTTTTTTTCTTGTAAATCTGTTTTAGTTCTTTGCAGATTTTGGGTATAAGTCCTTTGTCAGATGGCTCGATTGCAAAATTTTTTCCCCATTCTGTTGGTTGCTGATTCACTCTAATGATTGTTTCTTTTGCTGTGCAGAAGCTCTGGAGTTTAATTAGATTCCATTTGTCTATTTTGGCTTTTGTCGACAATGCTTTTGGTGTTTTAGTCATGAAGTCCTTGCCTATGCCTATGTCCTGAATGGTTTTGTCTAGGTTTTCTTCTAAGGTTTTTATGGTGTTAGGTCTTATGTTTAAGTCTTTAATTTATCTGGAGTTAATTTTAGTGTAAGGTGTCAGGAAGAGGTCCAGTTTCAGCTTTCTGCAATGGCTAGCCAGTTTTCCCAACACCATTTATTAAACAGGGAATCCTTTCCCCATTACTTGCTTTTTTTCAGGTTTGTCAAAGATCAGATGGTTGTAGATGTGTCACATTGCCTCTGAGGCCTCTGTTCTGTTCCATTGGTCTATATCTCTGTTTTGGTACCAGTACCATGCTCTTTTGATTACTGTAGCCTTGTAGTGTAGTTTGAAGTCAGGTAGCGTGATGCCTCCAGCTTTGTTCTTTTTGCTTAGGATTGTCTTGGCTATGCCATCTCTCTTTCGGTTCCATATGAAGTTTAAGGTGGTTTTTTTCCAGTTCTGTGAAGAAGGTCATTGGTAGCTTGACGAGGATAGCATTGAATCTATAAATTATTTCCAAGTGAAATAAGCCAGTCAGAATATGCTACCTATGTATGATTCCAACTGTATGACATTCTGAAATCTGAAAAAGACATCTACAGAGACAGTAAAACATCCAGTGGTTTCCAGGAGCCAGTGGAAGGGAGGGATGAATATATGGGACACAGTAAAACTGCCCTCTAGTAATGGATGTTTGACATGCATTGTCAAAACCTGCAGAACTTTATAACCCAGAGGAACTCTTAATGTATACAAATTAAAAAAATCATTTAGGGAGTCAAGAGATCCCAGGAAGGAACACCGACTGTGACCAGAGAATCTAACTGTATTGCAAGTGTGTAAGATGACCTCACTGAAGAGAGTCTGGGAGAGAAGGTGCCATTCTAAGTGACTGTGTCAATGAGTGGAGTGTGTTAGACCAAAGGTGAAAGGGACTGAGCGTAAGCACTGTGCTCTGGTTGATAAGGTGCATCCCATGGACGCACACACTCACAATCTGATCCCACAATTCATGTGCACCAGAATTGAATGATTACGCAAATGAATCCTGAGTAGTGGGAGTCAGGCTTCTCACTATTAAGAGTTTACAGATAAACCAGGGGATGAGGGTCCAAGGATTCATGTATTAGTGAATTAGAGTGGAAGATATCAGTATAAACTCATGTTTAGCATAATATAGACACAAATGATTACATATAGAAATATTTATAGAATGTGTATGTGCATTAATTAGTATACATATATCTCTCCTCTGTCATCTGAGATGGCCTAGAAGCAATGACATTCCAGTAGCAATAAACACACCTAGTTCCAGATCTTGGCTTCTTTCTAATACTGTTCTCCAGTAAAAAAAAACAAAAAAACAAAAAAACAAAAAAACGTTGCTCCTCAGAGAAATGGCTGATTCTAGGACCAGGGCAAGAAATATACAAGAAACATCTATAGAAAGGAAGTACTAAAAAAAAAAATCTCCAAATCCTGCATTAAAGGGACACAGGAGCCAAATGGGAGAGCTCCCAATGGCTAAGCCAGAACAGCCTGAGCAGCAAAGTGAAGTGGGCTTGAGTCATGACCCGAAATATGACATAGGTGTCCATGAGTCAGCGTGGATACAAATCAGCGACTCAGTACACTAAACGGGAAAGAAGAGACAAACCACCCTTGCAAAAGGATTCCAAACAATTTAGATGCCCTGCCCTCAAGGAGGAGACCGTGACTCCCCACTCCTCAGGTGCGGGCTGTGCGAGTGACCTCCTTCCCAAGAGTGCGGTATGGAGCGCAGGTGGTCACTGCCGAGGGGGGCGATGACTGTCTGGGCTGGTGGCGGTGGGGTAGGAGGAGCATAAAGTAATTTTCCAAGACAGTTGTAGATAAACGAGGGCATATTAGAGAAAATAGGAAAATACGTGCGAGGAGGAAACGGGCAGATTCAGCATAAGAGGAGCTGACTGCTGGGGTTCGAAGGCTTGCTGGAGGTTTTGTGGGATGGCTCTTGGGCTGCGGAGGGCTGCGGCAGTACTGATAACGCCAGGGTTGCAGGGAGCCACCCTGCATTTCTCTGTCAGCTGAGGGTCTGGCGACGGCTGAGCACAGGAAGGTGGTGCGTTACCTGCGCAGGAGGGCCCTGCGTCCTGCATCAAGACAAAGGCAGACGAGCACCTCTCTGCTTCCTGTTTTTGCTTCCCTGCGCCCCACAGCCGGACTCCTTTTCCATAATTAGGACCCCACAGTGACTTCACAGCGGAGAAGCCTGACAGCGCGACCTCAGCCAGGGCCAAGGTCAACGTCAGTGAGGACAGCCATGTTGGGAGCTCGCCCCTGGGGTAGCATGTGATGCCCGCAGTGCGCTGCTGGCACCAGTCACTCATGAGGAAAATAGCGGGCATCCTGCAGAATTTCTGACTGGTACTCCTAAAACTGTCAAGGCCATCAAAAAGAAGGAAAGTCGGAGAAACTGTCACAGCTGAGAGGCGCCTACGGAGCCACGCAGACCAGGTGTGTGGTGTCCTGGACGGGGCCCTTCCTGGGACAGGGCAAGGACACTGGGGAGAAGCTAAGGAAATCTGAATGCGACGTGGAGAACATGGGCGCTGGTCAGTGCTCCTGTTTCAGCAGTGGCTCGTGGTGCTGGGGCTGCACGGCACTCATGCGGAATCTCAGCAGTAAGGAAAGCTGTGTGAGGGCTCTGCGGGGACTCTGGGACATCTCCTCAATATTCCTGTCACTCAAAACTGTTCTAAAAATAAAGTCAGCTTAAAAATCTCTAAGCAACGTGCCTGCAGCCCGTGGGTGCGTGCTCTGAAGGATGGGAGCAGCCCTCCTGAAGTCGTTTTTGTGAGTGCTGAAGACTTCGTGACCGTGAAAGCCATTCACAGCTCTGTATTTGGAAAACACGCATCTCGTTCCCCTGGAGGTGAAATGGGAGTTGGTCCTGCCGTCAACTCAGGATGCAGAAAGCCATGGCTGTCTGTTATTCATTCAGCAGCTTAAGCACGGGCAGGGCTGGAGCGCCCCATGTCAGGGCAGGAACCCAGGTGGCCACACCGCAGGGACCCCCTCCGCGGTGGTGTGGGGAGTCCCTGAAGACCAAGGGGCGTTCAGCAGCGTCATGACCCCCAGATCTCAGGCAGGTGGCACGGGGTGCTAGGCCCCATCCTCCTCTTTAAAAATGAGAATCAAGATTTTGTTTTGTAAGAAAAGTCTGGCCTCATGTTTAAAAACGGAGTAACATGGGAGACCAGGAGGAAGTCAAAGCCTGCTCCAAACTCTCTTCCCGGATAATCCACTTTGTTCACTCTCGCAAAGGACAGCCCATCGTGGGTCCAGTAGATCTGGAAAGAGGGACAGGGGTAGAAATGACATTAGTCACAGGCACCATTGATCGGAAAAAGCGTTTCCCATGTTTGGATTTCACAAGAATGAAGCAAAGCGAAGCTGAAGGGAACACTCGAGATAAAGGTTCCACCTCCACGCAGGGCGCAGACTCTGGAATTGCTGCCGAAGCTGCCTCATGTGAGAGCCAAGGGGCTTGCGCTTTTGTAAATCAGGCGTTCCGGGTCTAGCGGTTGTATTTTCACTCCCAACTCCTCCATGCTTTCTAATACTATTATTTTTGTATGTGACAGAAGTGTGTAACGTTTAACTTCTGTTCCTCGCATGGCGGTTTCTACCGTTTAACACTCAAATGATGTCAGAGCTTGTCCCCAGCCTTTGTTGTGGGTCCTGCCTCCTTGGGTTTTGTCTTCATTGGTGTTTGTCACATGGACTTTGTCACCCGAGGCTGCTAGAAAGGCTCCTGTGCTGTCTGACTATATAATTTGTCATCCAGCCTGGAGCACTCAGCTTCTACTTCTTAGACTTTTAAATCTGTAAATGATTTCAAACTTACACCAAGTCGCAAAAGCAAACACAGTGCCAGGAATAGCCAAAACACCTTTGCTCAGATTCACCTGTGATTCTGTCCCATTTGCTGTATCATTTGTGGTGTAAGAACAGGGGTATCTATCCCCTTACGTAACCTCAATACAGTCACCAACTTCATACATCTCCATTAGTATTAATAAGAAGTCTTTTTAGATATCATCTGTATTCCAATGTGGTCAGTTGTTCTAATAACATCCTTTAAAGAGTTAATTAAAAGATGAGGGCTTGCTCTGTTGCCTGGGCTGAAGTCTAGCTGTGTAATCATGACTCACCTCAAACAACCAGGCTCAAGGGATCCCTCCACCTCAGCCTCCTGAGCAGCTGGGACCGCAGGTGCGTGCCACCACATCCAGCTTCCACTAATGCCCTTTGTAGCCTTGTAATACCCTTTCCCTCTCAAATTTGAGCACTTTTTAGAGCAAGAGTGTGCAATGAACAACCATGCTCGTGATGTGGGATAGGTAAGCTCCAAAGTGGGGCTCAGCCCGAGAGGGTTCTGGCTTTGCTCAGGAAAGATTCCAAGGCCAAACCAGATGCAGAAGAAAACGGCCACAGTGTCACAGCTCCAGTGGTGTTACAGCTCCGTGACGGCGCCTGCTGGGCCAGGCTACCCCATAGCAGAGAGGAGCAGCTCAGGGCCATTCCAGTCATATTTATATTCATTTTTTTTCCCCTTGAGATGTAGTCTCACTCTGTCACCCAGGTTGGAGTGTAATGGTGCAATCTCAGCTCACTGCAACCTCTGCCTCCCAGGTTCAAGCAATTTTCTTGCCTCAACCTCCCAAGTATCTGGGATTACAGGCACACACCACTGCACCTGGCCAATTTTTGTATTTTTAGTAGAGACGGGGTTTCACCATGTTCGCCAGGCTGGTCTCAAACTCCTAACCTCAGGTGATCCTAACCACCTGTCTCAGCCTCCCAAAGTGCAGGATTGCAGGTGTGAGCCACGTGGCCAAGGTTTCCACTTTCAGTTGCATTTAGATTAAGGGGTATGCAGGGAAGGGGTGGTAACTTTGGGATCACTGGGTACCATGGAAAGAGGTGGTAACGCCTGGGCGTTGCCACGGCAACCGTAAACTGACGTGGTACCGTGGTGGGCAGGTCTGATTGAAAGCTGCTTTCACCCCAGCACTGTTTCAGCTAGTCTTTAATCTGGTCCAGTGTCTGAGCCCTGCCTCTGGAGTGAAGTCCGACCTCCTGCCTCACTGGAACAGTGGGAATCTCGGACTGCCCCAGGCCTGGGAGTTCCCTGCTTCCTCCTCCCGTGTATTCTGTGCTGTATATTCTTCCAGTTCTTGTCTACCTGAGAGGCTGTTTCCTTTATACATCAAGTCGGGATTATTGGATATAAAATCCTCAAGCCAAACATTTTTTTTTCATCAGAACTCTGTAGCTACTGTCTTCTGATATTTAAATGGCGCTCCCTCTGATTATTTCCACTGCCCTGAAGTTCAACAACAGCAGCGACGTACCTCTTGCTGTTTTGCTGGTCCCACTCCAGCCCCCAGAACGTGTGCTCTGCAGAGCTACAGATTCAAGCTGAAGGAGTACGTATTTTTTTTTTATAGCCCAGAGTCTATTTTTTTCAGCCTTATGTGTTTGGTTCTCTTCTCTGGGAACATCAATTATGCATGTGTTATATCTTCTTAGTCTGAATTCAGTATCTACCATTGGCGAGGAAAATCAATGAAGGCTGATAAAAAGATACACATGCCTCTCAAAGTCAGTGTGCTGAGTGAAAGAGGGCTGGGGCCGCGCCATTTCCTGCATTCACCACCTGCTTCAGTTTACAGCAGTGTACACTCACTTGCCAAGATTTATCCAACGTTTTCACAGGCTCAACAGGTAAATTGTGTGTGTGTGTGTGTGTGTGTGTGTGTGTGTGTGTGTGTGTGAGCAATGATCACTTCTGTTTCTTTCAAGCCTTGATGATGGCGTTCATCTCTGCAGCTTCCCCAGGAATGTGATATTGGCCCTGGTTCTCTTCTTGATAAGAAAGGATGGTCCAGGGTTTTCCACTGTTACATGCTGCAAAGAAAAGTCAGCACTGGGACAAAGGGTCTCTCAGCAAGGCAATCTTTACTTCCTGCAGAAAGGATACCTTTACCAGCAATCTTGTCATAAGAGTACAATGAACAAAGGAAAAGCAGACATATTCATTCCTTTGTTCATTTGGAGTCATCCTTACTGATCTCTGTTGGTTGGAGCTAGACATCATAACATAAACTAAAACTTGATTGGCTAGTACCTTAAAACTTTTCTGAACAGGTAAAAGCAATGGAGAACAAAAAGGAAGTCCAAATAAGGAAGAGGCACAGGCTGCGAGCTGGGACACACCTGTGAGCACGTCCAGCACAGAAGTCTGGGTTAAAGTACAAGGACATAGAATGTACTATGTGCCTGTGAGCACGTCTAAGAGCTACATAGGCTAGGGCTTCACAGAGTTATCAGCAAAAAGCAAGACGACTTTGAAGAAGGTTAGTCTTTAAGACAAACTGTTGTTTCTGACATTTGTTATTATTATTTAACAAGAAAGGACACTTTGAAGAGGAACTTTTCTACTTTCTACATCCATTTAGTTCCTCTACCTGATCGCCCTCACTCCAGGGCTCGGCGAACCATGCTGGGGACGCTGCTGGTTGGCAGTATGTCTATTCCAATTACACCTTGAGGAACACAACCAGACTGTGGTTCCGTGGACAGCTCACCCTGTGAGAGGTGAGCTAATGGAGGCTCCAGCCATGACCCGAACACTGCACGTTCCCATGCGTCTGATAGGCTGTGCTCATGTTTTGGGTTCCCAAGGATTAGAGTCAGTTCAGAGCCTGTGTTTAGTAACTCACGAGAGCCCTGCGTATTTCCGTTCTCCAGCTCACAGTTACTCCTGCGAATGGTCGTACGTCCCTTTGGGAAAGGCACGGAGTATTCACAGTGTGTGCCGTAAATCACAGGGCCTTGGAGCGTGCCTTGGCTTGGGTGTGCAAATGGCTGACAGGCTGTGACTGGCCACTGTGGTGACTCAGGTCAGAGGCATGGCTGGTACCCCGGGGGTTCTCCTGTTACTTAGACCAAGGAATGCCCTAATAGGCTTCTCACTACTTTCGAACTTGAGACCCTGTGATTAATTAGCTGCCACTAAAGACCTTGGTGGCCAAGGCACCATGACTGCTCCTCCTTGCGTGCTCTCTGGAGGGAAGCGATCATGCAGCCCACGTGTAAGGGGTGAGGAGTAGCTACGGAAACGGTGTGGAGTTCCTCAGCGTTTATTTATTTATCCATTTATTTAATCATTTGTTTATATCAATGTGCATTTATGGATATTTATTTGACAGTTTGGGTCAAAATCTAATCCTCTATTTTCTTGCTCAAATTGTTCCAGCCTTGGCTGTTGGGAGTTCTTTAGGTTGGCCTTGGTGTCCCTTCAACATGCCCCATCGTGTGCGTGTGTGTGCGTGTGTGTGCATGTCTGTGTGTGTGTGCACGTGTGTGTGTGACGTGGGCATTTCCTTACTTTTTGGCACTACAAGATGCTCTGTGTTGATTTTCAGCAGTTGTTTCTCTGTGGTTGCAGGAATAAGGGATTCTTCCGGAGAAACTGCAAGGACTTTGCTTTTCAGAGCACGCTCTGCAGGGTGAGGGGCCCTGTGCTGAGCATTGTCTTGCTGGAGGGACCCCAGTGCATCAGGAATATGTCCCGCCCCGTGGTCCTTGTCATCACACTCGCTGCTGTGCAGGTCAGAGCAGCGTCCTCCTGGGAGCCCAAGGTGCCTGTTTCAGCTGGCGTTTCTTCAAACCACCACAGGCGACAGCTTGATTGATTATGATGCAAAGGTGGGCGGGGCGCGCCGGGGGTTGTCAGCATCTGATTTCTTATTGGCAAGAGACTCAGCACCGCCCTCGAGTCCCAAAGACAAACCAGTCCAATCTCAGCTTCATGGTGTGTCCCTGGAGATGGCTCCTAGTACTGACCATCAGTCAAGGTCCAATCAGGAGACAGACGTCATGCAGCAATTTGAACAGTGACAGTTTAATATGAAGAATTCTTAACTGTAAGAGGGAGTTTCCTGTTGAGTGGCATGAGAATGCCAAGACCTCAGGAATGGTAGATACTGGGAGCAGCTACTTCTAGGTGGAGACGGAGTTCCCCAAACAGAAGCAAATCTGAAGAGGTCCAGTCACATCCAGGGCTTCGATCCCGACTCCAGCAGAGAGAGTGCACGTGGCCCACAGGGTTGGGGAGAGGTTCGCTGGGATGCTGGGCTGCCAAACTCTCGGGAAGCCACCCGTGCAGAGGACTCGCTGGGAAGTGTCCCAGCTGCAGTGCCGGGCTGTGGGGAGCTCCTGCAGAGGGGTGGCCTGTTAGAGCACTGCTGGGCTGTAAGACAGGAAACACTGCACTATTTAATTCCAACAACATTTGCCCTGGGGCTTCAATCAATGAGAGATTTTTTGGATGTCATGGAAGCTTTCTGGGGTGGGGGGCAAAGCAGGTCTTACCTGGAGAATTAGAGAGGGGATAGGAAGTTGGGAGGCCCTGAAACCTTGGATTAGGTGGGAAGGAGGGTCAGGAGAAAGGGACCCTGGAGATCCAACATGCCGTCTCCACGAAGGCCAGCATCTCAGCCAGCCCTGCCTCCCACTCAGCCTCCTGCCCTCCCCGCTCCAGTGGACATCGGGCCCAGCAGATCAGCTTGGGGTATGACTGACCTGTTCTGTTCCATTTCCCTGGCCTCAGATGGGAAGGCCCTCCGGCCACCCCATCTCATTCTCCAGACCCTCTTGGTTCTCTGTCCAGTGATAACCATGGGTGCTGCTGAGAAGGGCCAGGCACTGGGCAGTCTCCTCCCTGGCAGGAGTCACTCTTCCTGGCTTCCTTGCTATAGGACCCTGGCCCTGTGAGGCCTCAGTGCTGGACAGGGTGGAGTGCAGGACCAGCACAGGGCCCTCCAAGCGTCACCATAGCCCAAGCCTCGGGCCTGTTCTTGCCATGCCCTATCCCAGGACATGCTGAGCCAGGTAGCACGCATGCCTGCCCCCACCAGGATGGCCCCTCCCAGCCCAGCCTTCTGGGAGAACAAGACCCGCCACCCCAGCCCTTCTATGTCCACGGCAGAGCCCCCGCAGCCTGGGAGAGCCGCTGCGTGCAGCCCCCTCCACTCAGCCAGGCTCCTTCTGTCACATTTTGAAACCAAAGAGCCGGGGGTCCCTGGAGGCCATTACACTTATCCTGCTTGTTGTTCAGAGAGGGAAACTGAGGTCCACTCATAGGCGGAGAAGGCCTGGGGCCCGAGAATGAAAGCCCTCATGTCTACGAAAGGCCGCTCATCTGGTAGCAGGCCAAATGCAAACAAGCTGACTTGCAGCCAGGGGCTCAGGACGGTGCCTGGCTCCCAGAATATGCCGTGTTAAGTGCAATAAAAATAATGACGACGGCAGCACCTCTGACCTTGGCTTCCATGACACCAAATTCTAAAGTCCAGCTACTATTTGGAGCTGTCCGGGTAGTGCTGGTTTTCAGAGTGCATTCAAATGTTAGCAGGCATTTTGCTAAATGACTCTCTCCCCAGGGCCTGGAAGGAAACTTGGCATATAGTGGGTGTTCACCATGGATGTGTAGAGTGAATGAATGAATGAATGAATGACAGGAAATGCAGACTTCTCCCCAGGTGGGAGTCTCCCACCCCCTCACGATGCAGTTCAGCTCGTGTTCCCCGAGCCCTGGGTCTGTCTCCATGCAATGCTTCCTCCAGGAAGCCTTTCTGGATGTCCAGTGGAGTCAGGAGCCTCCTGAGGGCCCCAGCCAGCGTGACTGAGTACAGTTCATCGCCACTGCCCACCTCTTGTCATCTGGGGACATGGGAGCATCCTAAGGGCAGGTGCTGGGCCAGACGTGTCTCCCGTCCTCCCCTTTCATCCCCATAGCTGGGCAATTGTGAATTTCTCGTGTTCTCTTCTAAAAATACATCAAACCCATCCACTTCTCTCTGCCCTTCCCCACAGCAGCTGCCACACTGGCTGGGGCCGTCAGCCCCTCTGGGCTGGCCCAGTGCAGGGGCCTCGGCCCGTTCTCCCCAGTTCCTGCCCAGCTGCCTGCAGCCTGGTCTCCACACAGCTGTCGGAGGGGGCAGCTGCTGTCCTCCTCCTCCTGCTCACTGAGACGAACTCATCACTTTAAAGTGCACATTTCCGTGGCGTTTAGTAGATCCACAGTGCTGTGCGGCCACCACCACCACGGAGCTCCACAGGATGATTCCCCCGAAAAGAAGTCCTGTGTTCACGAGCGGCCACTCCCCGTCGCCCCCTCCCCAGCCCTGGCAACCCCTCACTTTCCGTGGGTGGATTTGTTGTCTGTTCTGCGTGTTTCATGTGAAAGGAGTCACGCAACGCCTGAACTCTTGTGTCCGGCTTCTCGCAGCAGAAAGTTTTCAGGCTTCACCCATGTAGCAGGCATCAGTGTTTTATTTCGTTTTATGGCTGAATAATAAATACTGTGTGTGGATAGACCACAGTTTATTTATCCATTCATTCATGGATGGACATCGGGCCAGAGGAGCTTCTTAAAGCGTTCATTGGGTGAAGTGTCTTCTGTTCAGAACCTTCGAGGGCTTAGCAAGATCTACAGCTCTCTTTGTGGCCCAGCCCTGGGACCCCAGGGACCCTCTGCACCATCTCACCCTCAATCCTTCATGGCCCCATGCCCTGCTTGCCGTCTTCCAACTCACCACACTCTGTCCTTCCTCAGTTTCCCGCCTACCTTCTCACTGCCCAGGCCGAGTGTCTGCCTGTTTCCCTTGACTGGGCTGTACTCATCCTTTAAGTCCATGTTGAGATGTCACTTCCCTGGGGACACCCTCCTCAGCCTCATGAAACGACCACAGGCCCCACTGGACCCATTCGAGCATAGCACATGGGCTGGGTTACCCTCCCACTCTTGTTGCTGAGGCCTGAGCTCCTCAAGGGTAGGGCCGAGTCTGATTGGTCTTGGCAGCCCCCACAGTACACAGCAGCCCTGCCAGGGTGCCTGGCACGGAGGAGGCACTCACGGCAGGCTGCGTGGACTCCTGGAGGGCGTGTGTGTGGTGCATGAGGAAGTGCCAGGTAACGATGCCTTATCCTGGGTAGTGCTGTTTCTGCTTGGCATGGAATAGCAAGTTGGCATCTGGTACAAACTAGTAACTTCTCATCCAGTTGGCCCAAGCACAGAATTAGTCTCTACCCATACCAGAGGATGTGACATGTTTTTATTTTTTTAAAGAAATTCATAAATCATTTGTGGGACTGTCACAGTAGCAACGTGGCTGCAGTAACCTCTCATCTGCCACGAGGGCGATCTTGTCACTTAACCTTATAACTCACGGAGTGTGGGGCACCTGCCAGGCAGGCCCTTTGGGCTGGGGGTTGATCTCTAAGCAAGTGGAGGGCAGCGATCTCTGGGAATCCCCAGGTGCCCGCCAGCCCTGCTTCTCCAGGCACTTGGTGTGAAAGGTCAGGCTGGGGGGCAGTGGTCCAGGATCCCCACTGGTGGCCCCTTGGGTCCGAAATCACCGGCTCTGAGCTGGCGTGGTTGCACGGATGCTGCTGAACAAACCAGGGGGGGCTGCTGCCGTTACATGGGCTTCCGGTGAACTCCCAAGAAAACGGCTGAGCCGGGGGCAGCAGGGCTCCACCACCGACACCTCCTCCCGGGCACCGTCCCCTTGGTCCCTGACTGACCAAGATCTCCTCCCGCAAGCCGGGTCCAGCCATCCGATCTGGCTTGGCCTCACTACCCAGTAGAAGACACCCCCGCACCTTCCCACAGGCTGGGCTCCTGGCTTGGAGCGCACCGTCTGCCAAGCCCCTCCTCCCTCAGAAGGCCTTCTAGAACGTTCCACTCCTTTCTTGAGCCAGAGCAGTGCTTGTGCCTGGGTGTGCGTGGTGCAGCCCAGCCCGGCAGCTCCCGCCCAGCCTGCCTGTGTGTCCGCAGCCAGGGTCTGGAGGGCGCGGCGCTGGCTGCATGCTTCCCTCAGCTGCCCCTCCTCCCTGGCCTGGCAGGATGTGGGGTGCCGTGCCAGAGCGTGACTGAAGGCGTCCCCGCCATGCCCAGTCCCTGTGAGCTGCCCTGCAGCGCCAGCTTGTCCCCGAACCACACGCCTCTGGCTTTGAAGCACGGCGGAGGTTTTGGCAGCAGACGCACCTTAATTACGTCTCTCGGCTGCTATTTCAACCAGCGTGCGCTCTGAGCACGTGCCAGCCTCCACAGCGTCCTCGTCCCCACAGCACGGCTCTGCACTGTCCCTCCCATGGCTCCTTGTCATTTCGGGGCTGGTGATGCCAAAGTCGTCCCCACGGGCTCCCTGTCCCGGCTCCTTCCCCATCACCGCGTGGCTCTGCCCCGGCCACCCCAGCCTGGCATCCAAGGCCCCGCCGTCAACCCAGCCTCGGCCGTCCGTGCCACCTCCCTCACCTTGCCCTTCCCATGGTGGGCACTCCTGGGGGCACCTGACAGGCCTGACTTGTGGCAGCTGCTGTGCCCTGCTTTCTTTTTTTCGTTTTTCTTTTTGAGATAGGGTCCTGCTCGATCACCCAGGCTGGAGTGCAGTGGTGAGATCACAGCTCACCGCAGCCTCCGCCTCCTGGGCTCAGGTGATCCTCCAGCTTCAGCCACCCAAGTAGCTGGGACCACAGGCACATGCCACCACGTCCGGCTAATGTCTGTGTGTTGTGGAGACGGTCTCCCTGTCATCCAGGCTCATCGTGAACCTGTATTTCGGTTTCTTTTGATCGTTCTCTCTTGCTGGCCTCAGTTTCCAAAAGGGATCCTTTTGATTCCGAGGGCCCTTGAAGGCCCCCTGTGGCAGGAGACCCCCGCCCCCTAGGGCATCCCCTGTCTGCACGCCTCTCGGCCGGAGCTTCCTGCTGCCCGGCACCCCTGGATGGGTGCTCTTGGCAGGTAGGGGCGATGTGCGAGCAACCCTCAACTCCCAGCCTCTGGGGCGGCGCAGGGCAGCCGGTGGGGGCTGGGTCTGCTGGGCTGGGTTGTCCCGGGGCTTGCACTGAGTCCATGGTCTTGCCGAGTGTCCAAGTGTGACCCGCTGTCCCCGCCGAGCCCTGCCCTCTCCAGCCGGGGCCTCCACAGTGGAGACAGATCCTCCACTGTGTTAGACCATGCAGCATTTCCTGAGTGAGAACTGGTTTTTTTTCTTCTGCCTGGAAGTGCAGATGCAGGGCAGGGATCTCAGGCAGTGGGCTTCCTCCTGGGACTGCCGGGGTCCACATGTCTGTCTGAGTACTCACACCTGCCTACAGGGGCCTGGAAAGCTCTGGAAGGTGCTCACAGGTGCATTGTGGGGAGGACTTCCGGGAAGGAACAGTGTGGGGGGCTGGGGTGCAGGTGAAGGAGGCGCTCACTTTTTAATATCAAGCCTGCTTTAGTGTGGCATTTGTATAATTGTAAAACAACATTGTTAAAAATAACAATAGTCAAATAAATAATGATAAAGAAGTCTTTTATTTTATTTTATTTTGAGATGGAGTCTCGCTCTTGTTGTCCAGGCTGGAGTGCAGGGAGTGGCACGATCTCAGATCACTGCAACCTCTGCCTTCCAGTTTCAAGCGATTCTCCTGCCTCAGCCTCCTGAGTACCTGGGACTACAGATGTGTGCCACCGCACCTGGCTAATTTTTGTATTTGTAGTAGAGACAGGGTTTCACCATGTTGGCCAGGCTGGTCTCAAACTCCTGACCTCAGGTGATCCACCCACCTCGGCCTCCCAAAGTGCTGGGATTGCAGGCATGAGCCATCACACCCGGCTTAAAGACGTGTTTTAATGGGTTAAATAATAGAAAATCCTTTTAGGAAATACGACTGCTCTCCGTCTGCCGTGCTCTGGGACTTGCCCACTGGCATGGGGTGTGGGTGGGAGGCCAGCCCCCATGCCCTGCACGGAGGCTTCCATGTCCTCAGCCCCAGCTGCCTGCATTTCTTCACACGTCCCCTGCACACGGGATGCACCCTACCATGTGCCCAGCTGCGGGGTGGGGACGTACAGGTCCCCAAGGTGGCGAGGGGGAGTTCCGAGTTCCCGGGATGACGTGGACGGGGAGAGAGATGCAGGAGAGACCCATGAGGCTGGTGGGGACTCCAGGCACGGCGCAGTCAAGCTCGCTGGCTGGTGCTGAAGACGGCTGCGGGCGTGTGTTGCGGTGCTGGGGACTGGCGGGCCCTGCAGCCTGGCTGGGGCACTCTGGTGCCAGCTGCCTCTCCTGGCTGGGGCTGGCTTGGTCTCAGCACACAGCCGAGCCGGCAGCACAAGCACAGCCCTCCATCTTGGCTGGGAGCGGGGCAGGCCCTGCCAGGCGCCGGATCAGAGCCAGGAGCTCCATGGCAAGCCCGCGGGACATATTGTGCATCAGCTTCGCGGCAGCCCTTCCCAGACGGGCCTCTGCTTGCCTGGGTAACCGGTGGCGGAATGCGGAGGTGCCCAGCCCTGGCTGCCGCCCCCGCCTTCACCCCTAGCTGCCGGCCTGGAAATGTCCTCTCCGAGCCCTGGAGGCGGCCGGTGCTTTCTGGGGAGCTTTGCCTTCTTCCTGCTTCCCATCTGTCCCTGACTGCTGGAGTCAGTGCCTGTGTTTGAGCCCCCGAAACAAATAGCTTTGCAATTTGTCAAATTATGCAGAAGAGACAGTGGAGAGGAAAGGGAAGTAGTTTGGTTCTATTATGTGGAAATTAGCTTGAAACAGAGGCCTTTTGCCTGTTAGAGCAATTTCTCTCCATTTATTTCTAGAGAAAATTGTCTGTGTGGCTCACATCCTCAGCTGGCGGGGGCTGGCTGTCCCCCAGGCATCGAGGCATGGGGGGCTGGAGGCCTGTGCCAGCCTGAGGGTGTCTCCCCGCCTGGCCTGGGAACGGGTGGGAGACCGGGAGGCTTCCCACTGCTGCCCCTGGACAAGCTGGGGCAGGAGGGGAGGGGGCAGGCCCTGGCTTACTGGCCAGCCCCTGTCTACCTCTGAGACATGTCCTGGTAGCTCTTGGAAGGTCAGGCACCCAGCTCCCTGCAGGATGGGCCAGCCAAGCCTCGTGCATAGGGGTGAGAGGCCCTGCCTGAGCCTGGCCTCGTGGGGATGAATGGGGCAGTGACGCTGGGATAGGGTGGGAGGGGACCCCGGGAGGAGGGGCTGCTGAAGGCACCAGGAGGCCCTGGCTTTGGGGAAAGGCAGAAGTCAGGCAAGACCTGGAAGTGGCATCCCGGCTGTTTTCATCCTCCCAGGTGGGGCTGCCACCTGTCTGCGGATCCTAGCCGGCCAGCCGGCACTGCCTCGAGGTGTGGGTAACCCCCTATATAGGCACTGAGGAATGAGAGCTAAGCAGAACCCTGGCACAGTTAGGGCTTGAGGAATATCTCACTTTATAGTGTTACTACTCAGCTATTTCCTTTTATATAATCCTTTACATAATCATATATTAGTTTATGGAAATAGGGCTTGTAGGCTCCCTTTATATAATCCTCTCTATATAATCATATAATAGTTGATAGTATGAGCGCCTAAAGAATATTTCCCTACATATATACCTATAATTATATCTTAGTTCATAGTCAGAGGAATGCCTAGAGTGGACACAGTACAGAGCATGAATTAAGGGATAAGCAGCTTATAATCGGAGGAATGTCTGGAGCAGACACAGTTCAGAGGATGAATTAAGGGATAAACAGCTATACATATATAAGCATAACTTGCTTATAGTCGGAGGAATGTCTGGAGCAGACACACTGCAGAGCATGATTTAAGGGAAAACAGTTACACCAGGACAAGAATCCATGGCCCAGGCGGCAGCGTTCAGTGTCGTAAAGATACCCGCTGTATGGCAGGCTTGGGGCGAGAGCTACTCCTGATAAAGGAGTCGTAGGACCTTGCTCCAGTTCTTGTGGAAGGCTGCCCTCAGAGCGGCAATCCACCTTGGTGACTGTGAACTTTGTCAGCTCTTGCTAATGTGCTGCTTGAAAAGCATCTTCCCATAGAACCCATTGGAAGCTGCCAGAAGGTGGTGGTAACCCCGACAGCTCTGTCATCGCTATGTGACTTAAAGCATCCTCCCATAAATCTTCCTAGAATTAGTTTGCCCACAGATAGAAGTACTGCACACTGCACCCTCTTCACTGCACACGGCCCACCTCCATGCCTCGGTGACCTAGTGGGGGCAGACCCCTTACTGCACACGGCCCTTGCCTTCATGGGAACAGGCCCCTTGCTGCGCACTGTCCACCTCCTGGCCTAGGTGACCTAATGGGGGTGGACCCTATGTTTTATTGCTCACGAACCTATCACTGTCCTTAAAGATGATTTCACTCACTGCCCTGCCCCCCAACCTGTACACAATAAATACTCATGCTTCTGGACATTCGGGGACTCGCCTGACTCTGTTTATAGGTGGCGTGCCCCCCCCCGAGACCAGCTGCATTTTCCTTGTACTTCTGTGTCCTGTCTCTTTATTTCTCGGATCCTGCGCCTCAGCACAGCATAAGGCTCACCCCACGACCCTGTGGGGCCCTCAGCCCGACATCGAGGTGCACGGGGGTGTCTCGGGGAGACTGGTGGAGTGATTGCTGCAGGCTGCTGCCCTTCACCGAGCCTCCTGTGGCCACTTGCAGGGTGCCCATGTGTGCTGCCTGGGGGTCCCTGCACCAGCCCTCTGGGAGGCACGCAGGCTCCAGAGTTCCAGTGGGGAGCACATAGTGTGGTGGCGGGGCACCCGCTAGGGCCACACACCACCGATGGGCAGCAACGCCCACCCCCCGCCCCCAGTCCCCTGTCTGCTGCTCCGGAGCCCCAAGCAACATGTGGACCTGGGCATCCTGAACAAGACTCAGGTGGGGTCTGAGCGCGACGTCACACGCGGCCGCGGCTGAGGGGAAAGCGGCCCTTTTGTGCTATTCTCATATTCTTTTGGGTGACTTAACCAGGTTGTTTTTAAGCTTCATCTGTGTAGCTTAACCTTTTTATTACTGAGGGATATTCCATTTTATAAATATAAAATCCATTTATGTTTTTTCCTGTCCATGTACCTTTTGGTAGTTTCCAGTTTTTGACTATTATAAATACAGTTGCTATAAACATTTTTGTGCAAGTGCTTTTGGGGACAAACTTCTATTTCCTTTGGATAAACACTTCGGAGGGCCCTAGGAGAGGTGGAGGTTTAACCTATGTAAGAGAATGCCAAGCAGTCTTCCAAGCGGCGGCCCCGTCGTACACCCTTGCCCACCCTGTCGGCATGTTCCGGCTTTTGCACCTCCACGCCACAGGTTGACACTTGGTATTGCCAACCTGGAGGGCCCAAAACGACTTCCTGGAGGTTTTCATTTCTATTTCCTGATGATTAATGATGTTACACATCTTTCATGTGCCTATCCACCGTTTATGTGTCTTTTATGAAGTGTCTTTTGCAGCTTTTGATTGGATTCTTTTTTATTATTGATTTGTAAGAACTCTTTATATATTTTAGACAAGTGGATTGTCTTTTTATTGTTAATTTGTAAGAACCCTCTATGTATTCTGCATATAAGATGCATGCATGTGTGTATATATATGTGTATATGTGTGTGTACATATATACATATATAGAGAAACTATATTTTTGTGTATATATATGTGGATATATTTCTTTTTCTCTAATTCTATCAAATGCCTTGTTGTTTTTTAACAATGTCTTGATGACCTGACGTTTTAAATTTTGATGAAATTCTGCTTGTCATTTTTTTCTTTATTGGTAGAGTCTTTTGTGTCCTCTCTGAAGTTTTTGTTTACCTCAATGTTGCAGATTTTCTCATGTGTGTTCTCCTAGATATTTCCTAGTCTGTATTTTAGATTTAGATCTGTGGTTTATCTTAAATTAATTTTCATGTATGGTGTGAGGAAGGGGTTGGGGTTTATTTCCCCCATACATTTATCCAGTTGTGTCAACATCATTTGTCAAAGAGACTTTCTTTTCTATTGAATTTATTCGCAGCCTTTGTAAAAAATCAATGGAAAATGTATTTATGGGTCTAGTTCTGGCCTCCATATTTTCTTCCATTATCTAAGTGTCTGTTTATTCACTAATATCTCACTGTCCTGATTTCTGGGGCTTTGTACCATCTTGAAATCAGATCTTCTGAGTCCAATGGTGCTCTCCTTTTCCAGGATCACTTCTTCTTTTCCAAGTACTTTGCACTTTCAAATATATTTTAGAATTGATTTGTCAATTTATGTTACAAAGCCCATTGGAATTTTTATGAAGATCACATTCAGTTTACTGATCATTTTGGGGTAGTGGAACTCCTAGCCATAGAGAGTCTGCCCATCCATGAACTTGGTATACTTCTCCATTCATTCAGCTCTTTAATTTCTCTCAGTGATACTTTTGTGGTTTGGGAAATAGATCTGGACCTGGTGCTGTCAGAATTCGGGAATGATATGGGTAAGAGCATCTGACTGTAATCTGGGAAGTGAGGACTGGTGCCCACCCATGGGCTTGTGGGGGATCTGGGCAGCAAGACAGACTCTCAGTTTCTGCTCAGGCAGCAGCCACAGCTCACCATGATGCCCAGGTATGCACATTTCCAGGGAGTCCATTGTCTTTCCACCCACCTTCCAATCCACACTCAGGAACCTTCTATGCCATCTTTGCTGGGTGGGGCAGGAGAGGGGAGAAACCAGACTTCACAGGAGCCCCAAACCCTGATATCTCTGAAATGCCCTTTTGCCAGCCCTGGTCTCTGCTTTTGTGTCCTGGGTTTGGCTACATGTTGACAAAGATGCTCACTCGGAAAATTGAGCAAGGCCAGTTCTCATCTGTTGCTATGGTTACGAGGAGGGGAAAAACAATTTCCTGTGAGTATCTTCTGATCACTCCTGTCGGATTCTGGAGCAGATTAGGCCAGGCACCGTGGTGATGGCTTCTCTGGTTCTGTGGGGGACCATGTGACATTCATTTTGACCTCACACATGGGGTTGCAGTCTGCCGGCTCAGTCCGGGGAGATAGACGGATCTCATTAAGAACCATCAGAGGATCACTTTGCTGGTTTCACTGCAGTTGCAAAATTGCCTTTACCTCACTCTCTCCCAAATGCCGGATTATGAACATCACAAGAGATCAGAGAAACCTGGGTGGGCCCACCAGAGCACCGAGTGCACGCCAGCGGGCAGTGACCAATCACCAAACCCAAGTGGGTCCACATGACAGGCTGTCTCCCTGCTACATGGCGCCAGCCCATTCACAGCTGGGAGCCCCTCCAGCAGCAGGAGGCCCAGGCCTCCCTGGCGAGGGAACACACTCTCTGCAGGGACAACTTCCACCTCCCCACTGACCCGGGGCCCAGAGCTGTGGAACGGCAGAGGGAAGCAGCGGGGAGACAGACCCAGAGCCTGTTCTTGGAACAAGGGGTGGCTGTAGCAGGTGGAGCAGCGGGCTGAGCATTTCCAGGTCACAGAGTTACTTCTATCCCAGCCCCACGGCAGCCTGGGCCATGAGAGGAGACTCTCCCCCCGGCTTGTTCTCCAGGCAGGGACTGGACAGTGCCCCCTGGAGGGCCATTTGCCCTGAGCCAGCCGGGTCTCTGCCCCTCTCTTCCTGACCCAGGTGCCCAGTGTGGCTTGCAGCCCTCACCTGTCTCCTCCTCTTGCTTTGAATAAAGCTTCAGGGTCCTGCCAGTGAGGAAATGGCCAGACACTGAGAAGGTGGCCCCAGCCAGCTGACCACCCATGGTGGTTGCCCTGTGTAGGTCAGCCGCTTGGAGCCTGAGCCTGGGCCTGGGGCAGGAGGAAGGGGGTCTGCAATGGGGCGGGTGCCCTGCTGGAAGCTTCTAGGTTAAGGGGTCACCTTAATGGCACACAAGTGGAGCCGAGATACTGGGTGAGGTCTCTAGGGTGGGGCACAGGAGGGGAGGGGGTATGCACGGCTCCTTGGGTGGGACAGAGCAGGGACAGGGAACGGGGAGGTTGAACCTGGGGCCAGGGAGGTTAGAGGAGGCTGGGTGTGGTGAGGTTGCGGGCGGGTGGGGAGCGTGTGTCTGAGAGGAGGGCGGCGTTGCTGGGGGAGCCACCATGCCAGGAGGGGCGGGGAGGCTAGAGAGGAGGGCGGTGAGAGGTGGGGGACCCAAGGGGTTTCTGTTCAGGGACTCATTTCCTGCTTTGTGACGTCCTCAGGTTTTAAGTTGCCTATGAGGAGGGTCCTGCTCCTGCAGGTGGAATGGCTGATGGTGGCAGGTGGGGGTCCCCAGGCTTCCCCCAGAACTGAAGGCCAGGCGAAGGCTGTAAGACCTCAGCCCTCAACTTACTTCCCTCTTGGCCCCTCAGGGTGACACCTTCTCCTAGGAGCTCCCAGCCGGGCAGCAATCCCAATCCAGGCCGGCTGCCTCCTGCCTCCTTCCCCAGCCTCACACCGGGGCCAGTCGGCCAAGGTCACCTTGGCTGTGATAGGCCAGTGCGGTCCCAGGTGGGGCGCTGACGCTGTGTCTGAAAGACATGGAGGAGGAGGGTCCCCAGTCCAGAGACTCTCAGCTCTCTGCACCCACAGACCCTCCCCAGCCCCCTAGCCCAGCAGGGAAGGTCCGGGTGGCGGGGGCTCTGGGCCGACCCTGCAGAGTCTCCCTTCCGCTGTCAGTGTGCAGAGGGGCCCATGTGCTCTGGGGCTGCGATTCCATTTCCACAAAGAAACTGGAGAAATTACAGCAAACAGCTCAGCCGAGGCGCCGAAGGGCTTCTCTTTCTCTTTCTTCTTTTTGTCCTCTGTGAGTTCAGTTACTCCTGCCTGGCCACGTGCAGCCCCGAGTCTGGCATTGGAGGTGGGTTTGCTGTTTTGAAGGCAGAGGACATGGCCCCGAGATCGTAGGAGAGGGGCAGCTCTCGGTGAGGCCAGCTCACCAGCTGGGGTGTCCAGCCTGCCCAATTGCCCTGCCCAGAGGGAGGAACAGAGAGGAGACCGCCAAGGCTGGCCAGGGTGGGCACCAGGTGTAGCTGCAGCAGCCCTGGGTGTGGGGGACAACCAGGTGGGGGGTGCAGGCACCGTGGTCATCTTCCAGGTGGCCCAGTGGCTACCCTGTCTTCACTATCCCGGGACTCGCCAGGCCTCCTGGCACTTTCCCGTGCCGTGAATTAGAATCTATTGTGGCCACCAAGCTCAGACCGGCTGCAGGCGGGAGCGGTGTCTCTGGCTCCTGTCTCCTGGGCTGCTGTTGAGAATCTGCAGACTGGGGGGCTCTGTGGTGTGGGGTGCGTGGTCTGCTGAGCAGCCTTGCTTTGGAGGGCTGGCATTATTAGAAAACATTACTATCTCACAGGTCTGGAGGCCAGGAGTTCAGAACAAGTCTCATGGCTTTAAAATCGAGATGTCAGCAAGGCTGGTTTCTTCTGGGGGCTCAAGGGCAGAATCTAATCCCTGCCTCTCCAGGCTTCGGGCGGCCCAGGCTTCTGTGGTGTGGCTGCGCCTTTCCAGGTGGCCCAGGCGTCCGTGGTGTGGCTAACGTCCCTCCGGGCGTCCCGGGTGGCCGTGGTGTGGCTGCGCCTCTCTGGGCGGCCCAGGCGTCCGTGGCATGGCTGCGCCTCTCCAGGTGGCCCCGGCATCCGTGGTGTGGCTGTGCCTCTCCGGGCGGCCCAGGCGTCCGTGGCGTGGCTGCAGCCCTCTGTCTCCGCCTCTGTCTTTGCGTGGCCTCCTTCCCTGCATGTGCCAATTATCTCCCTCTGCCTCCTCTTAAAAGGATTCCTGTGATTGCATTTAGGGTCCACCCCAGCCAAGAGCCACTCTCCAGCTTAAGTCCGGGACTTAAGCACACCTGCAGGGGCTATGTGAGGTCGAACATTCACAGGTCCAGCCACCAGGATGCGAATCTTTGAGATGTCAACTCATCAGCTACCACACTAGGTGGGGTGACCAACCAGTTCAGTCTGCCTGGGGCCTTCTTGGCATTGCTATTCAGAGTCCCATGCCCTGGGAAACCCCTCAGTCCTGGGCAAAGGGATGGGGAGCCGCCCTCCCCTCTGGCAGCCTCACCTTAGCACCCATGTCTCCAGGGCACCTGCAGGACCAGGACCAAGCCTCACTCTCGCAGACAGTCTGGAAACCGGGAAGGCGAAGCACACATGGAGGAGCCCGTGCTGTGCCCGCTGCCAGCCGCCCTCCCAGCCTGCTCAGCCCTTCCTGCTGAACGAGACTCACTCTGTGTGTGAGGGTCCAGGGGGCCGGTGACACCAGCAGGGAGACGAGACCCATGGCCTCGTGACAGGAGGTCATCCCTCTGCCACAGCTCAGGCTGCCTGAGCCCCTGGCCGTGCTCAGGACGCAGGCTGGCAAGAGGTCTGAGGCACACCCACCTCCAGCTCAGGGCAGACTGAGAACTGCTCCTCCCCCCAGCAGCGTAATGCCTCGGCCCCAGCACGGACATGTGCCTGCCCCTGCGTGAATGAGAAGCTGTGTTGTGTGTGTTGCTGTGACCCGAGGGCTCTGTGGTGTGGGCGAGGTGTGGTTTGCTGAGGAGTCTTGCTTTGGCTGGTGGCATTGCTAGACTCTGGTGGGCTGGGAGAAGGGCTATCCCGGGTTCTGGCCCAGCGCTGTGGCCCGGTTGTTTTCGGGAGGACTGGTGTGGACACAGCTCCTCTAGAGGCACCCACCGGCCGTGGGCCAACTTGGTAGGAAACTGATGTTTATGCAGGAGTGTGCATGCGTGTTGGCATGGGGGTTGTAGACAGGGTTCAGAGCTGTTACCCGGGTGTCCAGGCTCGGGGAGGACATGGGAGGGCAGCAGCTGAGGGCGGTGCAGGGGTGACATGGCTTGCATTAGCCTGCTTGCCCAGCAGCTGCTCAGTGGCCCTGCCCCACCACCCCTGGGCTTCCTGTCTTTGCCGGAAATGTGAAAGGCTAGCACCAGGTGGCTTCCAGGCTCCATCCACTCCTAACCAAGTGACGCTGCTGAACTCACCAGCGTCATATTAAAGTGGTAAAGATGGTTGCAGGGAAATGAGTGCTTTTATGTTATTAAAGATCCGTGGCACCATCCCCTACTACAGCTTCCAGACTCACTCTTCTGAGTTCAGAAACTAGAAAGCTGGGCCAAAAACCATGAACCGACTGTTCTCAGACACTGGAGAGTAGGCAGTGCCGTCTTAGCCCATTTTTGTTGCTATAAAGGAAAACCCGAGGCTGGGTAATTTATAAGGAAAAAGAAGTTTATCGCCTTGTGGCTCTGCAGGCTGTACAGAAGCTTGGAGCCAGCATCTGCTCAGCATCTGGTGAAGACCTCAGGTTGCATCCGCACACAGGGGAAGGTGAAGGGAAGCTGGTGTGTGCGGGGGGTCACATGGCAAGGGAGGAAGCAAGGCAGGGGAGGTGCCAGGCCCTTTTCAACAAGCCCCTCTCAAGAGAACAAACAGAGCAAGGACCCACGCCTCCCCGGGGGAGGGCATGATCGCATGAGGGGTCCACCTCCACCACCCAAACACCTTCCATTAGGCCCCACCTCCAATGCCAGGAAGCAAATTTAGCCATGAAGTTGGTGGGGGAGACATCCAAACCACAGCAAGTGCAGAACCGAGACACCCATTCAGAGGGGGACAGGTGAAGTGAGCCCTCAGAGGCCCCGACTTTCTGTCTGGAGACAGTGTCCAGGCGGCTGCTATGCTGAGGACTGGGTTGTGGAATAATGGGCTGCGATGCGGAAGCAGGGACCCAGCCAAGGTGTGGTCGGCCTGCTTCCGTGGTACTGACTGGAGATGCCTTTAGGATGGCTGGACATTTATTCAGTTCTCTGTCCTTCCTTAAGACCGACAGCTCCTTGCCTTCTTGTAAGAGGAGGGATCCGCACAGAGCTGGGTGGTGTCACGTGATCAGAATTTTGGGAGGCTGAGATGGATAGAATTTGCATAGCAGCATACTAGAGAAGAGGAACCAGGGGAGAAAAAGAGTGCTTGGATTCTGCACAGGGACTCCCATCGGTCTCTGCTTGAATGTCAGTCGTCCCACAGAAGGCATGAAATGCCAGCGGCACTGCCGGAGAGATGAGTTATCAGAGGGCTGCAAGGTGAATGGCTTCACACTGTATACGTTTCCACGAGCCAGAGTGGAGAGAAGTTACTGAAGACATGGGGGCTCACTAGAGACCCTGGAAGAGTCCTGCCTTAGTAGTGGGGCTTAACTCGCCCAAGAGGAAAGGCAACTCCACACTCATCCTCAAAAGCATTAGATTTCTCTCCAGGTGACTTAACTGCCTGCCAGAACGAAGCCCAAAACTCTTTAAAGGCATGTAAGCGAATCCAGAATCCAACAGTGTACACTGTCCAACGCAATATCCAGCATCCAATCAAAAATCACTAGACAAGCAAGTGGGAAGATATGACCTATCGACAGGAAAAATGAGCTATTAATAACAGAGACAGGCCCAGAAATGACAGCGGTGATGGAAAAGCTAAACCAGGATGTTAAAACGCTTGTTATCATTATGTTCCATACACTCAGGGACTTAAACATGAACAGAGTGGGGAGAAAAGTAGGGGACACAGACATTCCAGATGGAATTTCTAGAGGTGGTAAATTGTGCCAATCTCTGAAGTGAAAAGTTCATTGGATGGAACAGCCCACGGCAGAAAAACCAGTGAATTCACTTTAGCATTTTAAAGCAGGGATTGGCTAACTGTGGCCTGTGGGCCAAATCCAGCTTGTTGCCCATTTTCGTAAATAAAGTGTTACTGGAACACAGCCACACTCACTTGTTTACATACTGTTTGTATGAGTCCATTTTCACACTGCTAATAAAGACATACCTGAGCCTGGGTCATTTATAAAGAAAAAGAGGTTTGATGGTCTCACGGTTCCACGCGGCCGGGGAGGCCTCACGGTCATGGCAGGAGGTGAAGGAGCACAAAGTCTTGTGGCAGCACACAAGAGAGAGTGCATGTGCGAGGGAACTCCCCTTTGTAAAACCATCAGATCTGTGAGACTCACCCGCTGTCATGATGATTCAGTGACCTCCCACCAGGTCCCTCCTACAACCTGTGGGAATGCTGGGAGCTACAATTTGAGATTTGTGTGGGGACACACTGCTGTCATGTGACAACGTCAGAGTTTCGTAGTTGCAACAGATTGCATGGTGCACCAAAGCTGAAATGTTTACTAGCTGGCCTACTGCAGAAAAAGTTTGCTGACCCCTGGTTTAAAGTATTTACCTTGTGATTCCTTTATACCACAAATTGTAGAGCAAGCCCTTTATCGAAGATAATGTACCCATTAATTTTTAGCCAGTGAGGTCTGAATTATTCCAAATCAGCAGAACATGAATTCCCAGGAATGGGTATCCTAACCTCAGGTTACAGTTTTTTAAGCATGGAGGAAACTGGAAAGCAAATGCTTGCACAGGGCCGGGTCCTGCCCGCCCTGCTCCCAGCCCCCTCTACGGCCCTGCCTCACCCACTCTGCGTTGCCCCGAGTACCAGGGTCTTTGTCCTGCTCACTTTTAGGAGGTCTCTCCCCTTCTCCCACTGGAACACGAGCTCCCTGCTGGGGGGACGTCCGTCTGCCTTTCTTTGCCCCATAGCAGGCAAAGGCCCAGCCACAGGAATGAGGTCCAGGTATGGGAGGAGTGGCTGTGAGTTCTGGGTCACGTCCCAGCACACTGACTTTGGGAGGGATAACTTTGCCTTTCTTTTCAACGCAGCGAATTTCCCCCACCCCTCCTCACCCTCTCTTTTTTTCAGGTTTTTAGCTGACATCTATAATTTGGAAAGCCATAAAAATGAATATAGATGAAAGATTAGTGGGCGGCAGTCTGAGAAAAGCGTGGACAAAGAGCCTCTCGCCGCCTTCAATAGGTCTTAAAGCTGCTTTCATCTCCACGGCCTCAGCCCAGTGAAATTGATTCATTGACCAAATTGGCCATTTAAAATTCAAAAGCCTAAGCTCTCTCGGTGCTGCTCCCTCCTCTCCAGATTTATGTGGCCACGGAGAGGCACCCGGGGTGTCTCTAGTTTCCTTTTTAAGGATGATCTACAGTGAGGCAACAGGCCCCTTCTTCCTGGAGAGTGCATGCTTGCCCACGGCAACAGCCTGAAGTGGGCAGCTGTGCCAGGCACTGGCTCCCAGGACCGCAGAGGGCACCTTTGCAGGTGCCGGCCTGGGAGCCCTGTCTTGGGGGATGCTCCCCACCCCAACGAGCTCCTGTCCTTATCAGTTGGAGGGACAAGGACAGGCAGTGCCTCCCAGGAAGTAAAGAGGTGGGGAGCAGCCTGAGATCCCGGGCTGTGGCAGCAGCTGTGTGAGCCAGGGCTGCCCTGCCTGGCCTCAGGGAGCCTGAGAGTGCCCAGCTTCGCTTCTGAACACACCCTGCTGTCCTGAGCAGAGGCACAGCACTAGCAGGCCTGGAGGCTGAGCCCAGGGGTGACACAGGGGTAGGCGTGAGCCTCCCGTGCAAAGTAATTTATGGCAACCAGAGGATGCAAGGATGGGGCCACCTGAGAAGGAAGTGGGGGTGAGTCCTTCCTGCCAGGTGGGCAGGGGATGGTGGATGATCAGTCCCCAGGTGGAGTGACACTGCAGGGAACTCCTCCCTTGTCACCTGGGCTCTGGCCACCTCTGCCAGGTCAACAAGCTGCCCCAGCAGAAGTCTGCAGTCTAGAGCCACCAACCAGACTCCTTCAGGCTACAAGAGGACAGTGGGAGGGGACACGGGAAAGGGACTGGAAAGCGAACAGGTACTCCAGAGCTCCTGTTCTAGAACACGGGGGCACTCGGAGGGGACATGGGAAAGGGACTGGAAAGTGAACGGGTACTCCAGAGCTCCTGTTCTAGAACACGGGGGCACCCGCCAGCCTAGAGTTGAGCTCCCAGGGGACCTCAGGGGGCAATAAAAGTCAGGTTGGGAAAGGTCTGGAGGTGCTATAGCTGCAATCAGGGTTCAGCCTGGGACAGGATAAGATTCAGGCTTAGTTTGAGATCAGGATTCAGGGCTCAGTCTGAAATCAGTATTGGGCTCACTTTGAGATCAGGATTTGGGTTTTGATAGGGTTTGGCTCTGTGTCCCCACCCAAATCTCACCTTGAATTATAATCCCCACGTGTTGAGGGAGGGAGGTGACTGAATCATGGGGCAGTTTCCCCATGCTATTCTTGTGATAGTGAGTTCTCACAAGATGTGATGGTTTTATAAATGTTTGGAAGTTCTTCCTTCGCTCTTTCTCCTGCCACCTCATAAAGAAGATACTTGCTTTCCCTTCGCCCTCCTTGGGTATAGTCCCCCCTGCCCCCTACCTCGGCCAGCCATGGGGAACAGTGAATCAATTAAACCTCTTTCCTTCATAAATTACCCAGTTTCAGGGAAGTTCTTTATAGCAGTGTGAAAATGGAGTAATACAGCCTTAGTCTGAAATCAGGATTCAGGCTGAGTCTGAGATCAAGATTCAGGCTTAGTTTGAGATCAGTATTGAGGTTCTGTGTGAGACCAGTGTCAAAATTTTTAGGTCTTAGTCTGAAATTAGGATTCAGGCTCCGTCTGAGATCAGGATTTGTATTCAGTCTAAGTGATACCAACACTTAGGTTCAGTCTGGGAACAGG
The DNA here is from genome assembly GCF_048565385.1 of Saimiri boliviensis. Classification (NCBI taxonomy): domain Eukaryota; kingdom Metazoa; phylum Chordata; class Mammalia; order Primates; family Cebidae; genus Saimiri; species Saimiri boliviensis. The sequence continues at coordinate 131,460,524 of NC_133450.1, read as the reverse complement.
ACTCAGGCTCTGTCTGACATCAGGATTCAGGCTCAGGCTGAGACCAGGGCCCGCCCATCGTTACTTAGGAGGTCAGTGTCCCTCTGTGCATAAGACAGCTTTCCTCAGTGTGAAGTGACCTGGCTGTCATTTAATTCAGGAAGCCCTGCCTCTGCCTTCTAGAATGACTTGTCCTTCCTCAGCTTGCTCCTCCAGTCTCTGTTACTATTCCCCCTGCCGGGCCACTCTTCCTGGGCTGGGTAGAGGTCATCACCTCCTCCTCTCAGCACACCCTGCTCATAGTCTGTCTGAACACTGGCCCCTGTGAGCCCTGCATCCAGCACAGTGGGCACACAGCAGACTCCCCAGGTGTCCATTGAGCACCCCTGTGTCTCTGGGGACCATGGGTCAGATAAGGGGCTTGCTTGAGAGAGTGAGACAAGGAGAGAGGGCAGTCAAGAAGGGTTCCCTGGAGAAGGGGGAGCAGCAGGTGGTTGGGCCGAGAGCGCTGGAGCTGGGACATCCAGCCACGCATCCCCGGTTCCCTGTTCCAGGCCAGCTCCCAGGAAGAGCAAGCCCAGGAAAGACAAGTCATTCTACAAGGGTGGTGGCAGAGGTTCCTGAATTAAATGACAGCCAGGCCACTTCACACTGACTTCCTGGCACTTCTGCCCTGTGGCAGAGACAGTAGGAAGTCCTGCGGCATTTGGCAAAGAACTGTGGGCACTGGCAGCCAGTGGTTGACCCTGTGTACTGAGATACAGGGGGCCCTGCAGGCCCCAAGCCCTTGTCCTTCTGAGTCCCTCACCTCCAGGACAGCAGAGGGTCCAATCCTGTCCGGCCACACCCCGACCGAGGCCCCATCACCAGGAGGCTGGCTGCTCCCCTCCAGTGCCCACTCTGGGTAGAGTCTAAAACCCTCTGGCCCCAGCCCCCTGCAAAGCCCCAAGTCTCCATTTAATTACTCTATCTTATTTTGTACCTTTAATTACACAGTAAGTGACATACTAAAAAACCATCGTTAAAATTTCAGCCGTTGTAATAACGCCATTTCATTACATTTTGATGACTTTCTAACTATGATACTTTATTATGCGTTCCATGTTGTTTTATGAAGGCACAGTGAGATTTTTAATCTAATTACAGTGCGGGGTGGTCATGAAACATGTCTCATGCAGAGCGTGCTAAACCTGGGTGCCGGGAGCACCTGGTTCCCAGGAGGAGGAGCCCGCCTCACCTAGGGCTGGGCTGGACCCGCGAGGCTGGGGCAGCCATTCTGCTGTGGCTCTCACAGCACGTGGAGATGGATGGGAATTATGCGGCCAGGCAACCGCATCCGTCAGAGATGCTTCTGCCAGGGGAGCTGGACTCGCCGAAGGTCCTGGGGCTCCCGGGGGGTGGCCCAGCCCCTCAGGCCACGGCCCTGGAGAGGCACCACCCCCGCTGGACCGCTCCATGCAGGGCTGACTGTCCTCCAGCAGTGACTCCACACCCCTAGGAAGGCTTCTGGGCTGGGCCCTGACTTCAGGACGTCAGACTCGAGGCCCGAGGTGGAGTCTCTCCTCCCGGACTTTAGCACCTGAGGGACCCCAGGGACTTCTAGTCTCCTAGAAGGAAAAACTCAGACGAGGGAGGGTCACCCGCCCCACCCGAGGCCACCCTTCAAGTCACTGGTGGCCCCAGGAGGACTCAGGCCTCACACCCTGGCCCCCAGCAGATTGAGTGGCTGTGGACCCACCTTATGGGTGAGCGGCAGGTGGACTGGGGAGACCCGCAGGGGCCTGGGGGGCAGAAGGGGAACAAGACGGGTGGCCCAGAAGCTCCTACACCCGGAGGCTGCGCTCCCCCCCACAGGCTCTGCCCAGACAGGCTCCGCTCCCCCAATAGGCTCTGCACCCCTCCCCAGGAGGCTCGGCTCCCCACCCCCAGACTCTGCTCCCCGCCACAGGATCCTCTCCTCCAGGAGGCTCAGGTTCTGCCCTGCCCACCCCCCAGCCTCCGCTCCCCACCTTGGGATCCGCTCCGCTTCACCCAGAGGCTCCAGTCCAGGGACTCGCCCTCCGCCTTCTCCAGACGCTGCTCCGGGTCCCACGTGGGGCGCCTGCCTGCTCAGCAGGCCTCCCTCCAGCCTTGTCTCAGGGGCGGAGGAAGGCCCTGGCCCCAGGGAGGAGGCATTCTGAAAGGCCTGTTGCTGGAGAGGTCCTCCCCCCGCCTGGCCTGCAGGTCCTGCTCCTGTGAGCCTTGGCCGCCCCCCGGCCACCCGCTCCCTCCGCTGCAGCCCAGCCCGCATCTGGCCTCCTCTCTGCCTGCGCTGAGGTCTGGTGGGAGATCTTGAAGGCTGAAATGGGTGGATGGGAGGCCTGGGAGCACCCTGGCCCTTGCAGCTGCTGGGCCTCCCGCCTGGCCCCTCATGTTTCTCTGAGTCTCTGTTGGGCCTGGGGCCTGTTCTCGGTCCAGGCCACAGAGCAGCGGCTCCACCCGCTGCATACAGCTCACATGCCAGTGCCCTAAATGTGGTGCCTCTCTCGGGGCTGTTTTGCCATCCTGAGGGGTGAGAAGCGGCATCTCATGGTGACCTGTTGCCTCCCATGGCAGACCCACGAGACCCCAGCCCCAGGGGCTGGGAAGGATGCACCAGCAGATGCCAGGCCCCAGCGGGCAGGGCCCAGGCCGCATGGATGAGGGCTGGGGCCACGCCACAGGTCCGGGCAGCATCTAGTTGAGAACCCAGAGCATCCCAAGGCAGGCAGACAGGCCGACCCTTGGGCACCGCCTCCCTCCCCCAGCCCCGTGCACATGGAACACTCCTGCCTTGTGCGGGGACACTTGTCCACGCAGCAGCCCCGGCCCTCTGAGAAGTGCTGCCCAGGGCGGCAGAGAGGTTCTGCCCCAGCCAGGATGAAGGGATGGGGCCTTGGCTGTGGCACTGTCAGCTCCAGAGGGCACCCAGGGCAGAGGGGTGAGCCAGGGGGAGACACTGGTGGAGCTCAGCACTGTGCGGACAGAGGGGCATGGTGGGGGGGGGGGCTCCGTATCATCTCCAGGGGAATGGAGTGTGGCCGCGTTGATTTCCGCAGCTGGGCCTGGGGCCTCTGGGAGCAATTTTCTTCGTGGGAATGAAGTGCCAGCCGTGCGGGCTCCTTGCTTCCAATCCCATGATTGACTAGCTTTGCTCAAGCCCTGGCAGGATTTGATCATCCTAGAAATGAGATCGCTCACTTGTCCCACTCAGAGGAAGCTCAATTAACAGCGTCAGGCGCAGTCCGCCTGTCCTCGGTGCAGGACAGCGGCACCTCCGAGCCGCACAGCAGTCCCGGCACCGGCGTGTGAGACCCCAGCCCCGAGGGACCACAGACAGCCTCTGACAGGTGACGCAGTGTGGGACCACTGCAAAACCATGCAGGCTGGGCACCTCCGACCTTTCCCTGTTTGCCTAAAAATAAGTGAACGTAAAATTGAAAAAGATCAAGCCCTCTGAAAGAGAATGCCTGGGGTGAGTCTGGCTCCGTGCCTGAGGGGTTTCTTTCTGTCTGGAGGGCCCCCAGTGCCTGAAAAGGCTGCTGCCTCCATGACACGGGGGCTTTTTAACCAAGAGCAGAGAAGAGGTTCATAGATGGGCTGAGGCCTGGGGCTCCTGCAGAGAGGTAGGGCCTGCCTGGTTCCAGGGTCCCCGTGCCTGTCCCCACCTGCGTCTTCCAGCACAACCTGCCTGCCCGGCAACCCCTGTTGGGAGCCAGGGGCCTCGGAGTCCTTCCTGAGTGACACCAATCCCATGCTAGAGACCCCATGCTTCTGTCCCAGGCAGCTTAGCACCTCTGCGCTCCCGAGAAAGCAGCCGGGGCTCAGTGTCCGCTCCTCAGCCCTCCCCTCCCTGCGGCACCATGTCCCTCCGCTGCTCAGGAGAAGGCAGAGGAGCCCTGGGAGCTGGATATTCGGCCACCCATGACTGTCCCCAGACCTGCCCCTGGTGAGGCGCATGCGAGCAGTGGTCAGGGCGGGCTCTGGCACGGAGGGTCCCCTGGCTAAAGGCTAGAGAGGGGCCAGCCTGGGACTGCTGAGGAAGCAGCTCCCCTGAGAAGTCTTAGCCGGCTTTTCAAGGCGTCGGGCACAGCAGTAAGACCAGTTTCATTTAAAGTATCCGAGCCTGGGTTTCCTCCTCTGTGAGATGTTGATTCCACGGTTTCACACCTCCCAGGCTTTTTGTCAATGCAGAATCCAGTGGTTTTAGTTTATCCATAGAGCTGCGCAATCAAACCGTTACCATCACCTGATTTTAGAGCCTTTTCACCACCCCCGAAAGAAACCCCCATATCCACAGCGGCCACTTCCCATCAGCCCCACCCCCAGCCCCTGATGTCCGCGAAGCTGCTTTCTGGCTTCAGCAGGTGCGCCTGTTCTAGGCACGTCGTATGGAAGGGGCCATTTGGTACATGGCCTCTGTGACTGGCTGCCTTCACCCGGCACGGGTGCTTGGCCCCTGCTAGCGTGAGGTCAGTGCCTCACTCCGCTGGCTGCCAAATCACACTGAGGGCCTGCCAGGTTCCTGCCAGGTTCCACCCAGTGGCTGCATGTTCTACATTCCCACAGCGGCAGGCGAGGCTCCAGTTCCACCATGTCTTCGCCAACGCTCGCTATTTCCACAGAGCACAGCTGGGGCTGTGACCATCTCCACCTCCGGGTCCCCATGCGCGTTTTCATCCGAGTTTCCGGCACAACCTGTCTGCCCAGGAGCCCCTAATGGGAACCCAGGGCCTTGGAGCCTCTCCTGTCACCCTTCCCTCCCTCCCTCCCTCCTTCCTTCCTTCCCTCCTTCCCTTCCTCCCTCTTCTTCCTGCTTTTCCTCCTCCCTCCCTCCTTCCTTCCTTCCATCTCTTCTTCCTTCCTTCCCTCCTCCCTCCTTCGCGCCTTCTCACCCTCCCTCCTTCCCTCCCTCTCTCTTTCCTTCCCTCCTCCCTCCTTCGCTCCCTCCTTCCTTCTTTCTTTCCTTTCTTTTCTCCCTCCCTCTCTTCCCCACCCCCAGGTGTGAGACGTGAGGTCGTGCTGTGGTTTTGGTGGACTCTGGTGACTGATGGCGCCGTTTCTTTTGACATCCTTGTGGCCATTCGTAGGTCTTCTTCAGAGAAATGTCTTTTCCACTCCTACGCCCGGTTTCTGGTTGGGTGGTTTGTCTTTTTGCTGCTGACCTGTGGCTCCTAGGAGTTTTGTGAGACTTGAATGTGGAACCAAGGGGGCCGTCTTGACCTCGCTGGAAGGCACGGAGCCGGGAGCCCTGTTCTCCTCCCTCGCTCCACCAGCGCCAGTTCCTCTCCCGTCCCCTCCTCTGTCCCTGGCTCCCTGGAGCCCCAGGTCCCTGAGTGCAGGAAGCAGCTCCTCTCTCTCCAGGCTTCCTGAGGCTTGTCCCCACTTTGCAGAAGAGGCAGGGCCAGGCCTGACTCCAGGGTGGACACGGACCAGGCGTGGGAGAGGGGTTGGCATCTCCTGTGGCATCGTTTGTCTGACAGTCTGAGAGTCGCCTCGGACCCCAGGCTCTCCGCAGAGGCAGAAAACACGAATCAACCTGGAAATAGTTACCTGCAGAGCCACCGAGGGGCATGTCGATGGGCTGAGGAAGGTGAAACGGCTTCATGCCCGACCTCGGGGAGGAGGGCTGGGCCTCGGCTTGCCCCCAGCCACCCTTGGCGCTGCCCCCAGGGACACTGAGCGGGTTCTGTGCCAGGGGCCCAGCCTTCCTATTCCCAGGTCCTGGGAGAGGCAGGTGGGAGCTGGCCAGGTGGAGAGGGCTTATCCCCCACCCCGGGTTGGGGAGGCCTGGGGAGCCCATGGGGGGTCAGGGCCGCTCTTAGGGGTTGGGGCTGCTCTTGGGTGGCCAGGGCAGCTCTTGGGGCATTGGGGCCGCTCTTGGGGGGCCGGGGCTGTTCTTGGGGCATCAGGGCCACTCTTGGGGGGCCGGGGCTGCTCTTGGAGTGCGGGGGCCGCTCTTGGGGGGTCGGAGCTGCTCTTGGCACCCTCCCTGCCCCGGCTGCTCCTACAGCCTCTTCTGACATCACCCATGGTGAAAGCCCCTTCCTGTGCCCTTACTGGGAAACCGTGGGGGGCCACGCTGAGGCGTCTTGCAGGTGGGGCCAGGGAGACCTGTCCAGGGCCACGCAGTCACCAGAGGCAGAGTTCCAGCCCTGTGGCTCCCGCAACCAGGAGCAGCCACCTGACCGTTGCTCGGACTGACACCCACAGCCTTCCCCTGTGCAGGCCCTGCAGGCCTCCACCCCCTTCACAGCAACGCTGCTAGGTAGGGATTCCCACCACCATGTCACCCCCGAGAACACCAGGGCACAGAAAGGTCGCGGACCTGCCTGGGGTCACACAGCGCGCACCAGAGCCCAGAGCGTGAGGCCTTGCTGTGAGCCCTCTCTCAGTCCCTCTGGGCTTCGGTGACTGTGTGTCGCACACTTGCGGGTTGTGAGGGGTGGACATTTATTTCCCACAGCTCTGGAGGCTCAGTGCAGCCAGTCATGGCATGGCGCGTCTGCTGTCTGGGAGGGTCACCTCCTTCTTGATGGCGTCTTCTCACGGTGTCCTCACGTGGTGGCAGCCCACGTCCTGCTAGGCCCCTTCACAAGGGCACCCGTCCCGTTCCTGCAGACGCCCACTCAGGCCCTCATCACCTCCCACTCACCTCATCACCTCCCACTCCCGCCCTCGCCGCCCACTCGCGCCCTCATCGCCTCTCAAAGCCCCCACCTCCTAAGACCATTACCGGTGGATGAAGATTTCAACACAAGAATTCTGGGGGGACTCAAATACTTGGTTCATAACAAACCCGGTGCCTGGGCCTGAACACTGACCTCCGACCCAGGGAGGAAGGGAGACCAAGAGCCACAGGGAGCCTTCCTCCCCTCACCCAGCCAAAGCAAGAGACCCCCTCGGTGCGCCCACACTTCCCTCTGCCACGGAGCCCTAGATGAAGCTGTCCTGTTTCGGATTCCGTCACGCGTCCGCCACCTCGCTCCTTTCACGCTGGGGGCGGCTGCTCTGGGCTCAGATGCGGTTCTCACTGCCCGGGGACCCCCAGGTCTAGGTTGTCACCTTTGACAATAGGGCGTCTTGTGTGCGGGGGTGGGCAGATTGAGACGGCCACTGGAGCAGGGCACTCAGATGGGAAGATGAGGGGAAGCAGCCTGGGTGACCTCCCCCTGCCGGGACTCCCGTGGACAGTGGACGCTCCCAGAGAACAGGGCTGCGGAAAGGGGCCAAGTGGGGGCCGGGGTTGCCAAGCCTGCAGGGCTCTGCATGGGCAGCGGACAAGGTGCTGGGCAGAGACCCTGCCCATGGCAGGACCTCAGCGGGACCCGAGCATGACGTGCTGGGTGGAGGCCCTGGGCTCCCCACTGCTGGGAGAGGGGCTTCGAGGGGCAGTGGGCTGTGGGGCCTGCCTGGGAGGGGCAGGGGTCTCGCGGGTGTCCTGAGCACAGCATTGCATCTTGGAGATGCCCTTCCGGTGACCCAGCTGTCCCCTCAGCCGGGGCACCCATTTCCAGGACGGGGGGGAGGGTTGGGCGAGCAGGGCCTGAGTGCCGGTCCCTTCCTTGGGGCTGTCCGTGTCCCTTTTTCTCTTCCCTTCACCTTGGGCTTCACCCTCCTCTCCTCCTCCCAGGATTCTCGGGGGACCCCGAGGCCTCCTGTGGCATGCCCTGTGCAGCCCTCTCCCTGGAGGGGACAGGGTGAGGAGCAGTTGACTTCGAGCTGCTCTGAAGGGACCTGATTCTGGGTGAGCCTCACTTGCCTGAGTGGGCAGAGGGCTTCCAGCAGTGACCCTGCAGGTCCTGGAGGAGGAGGCCACCCTGACGGCTGCCCAGAGCTGCCAGCCTTGGGGACACTCAGGCAGAGCTGTGTGCTGACCCGGTGTTAAGAAGGCCTCTGCCGACCCCAGAGAGCCAAGCCAAGCCTCTCTGCTTGTTTACAGCATGGCTGTAGGCGGGGGGACGGGGCAGGGAGCAGAGGGTCCTCTCCCGGCGTCCCCGCCCTTCCCGGCCTGCACAGTCAGGGGTCTGAGGGGGCCCCTTCGCTGGGGCCCTCCAGCAGGACCCTGAACAGGCCCAGGCCCAGGCTCTCCTCCCAGGCCAGGCCAGGTCACAGGACACCTGCTGCCTCCACCCTAGGCTGGGACACTCCTGAGGGGCGGTCCCCAGGCAGGTCACACCCCCTGTGGTCTTTCTCTTCCTTCCATCAGTGCCTTTTTTTCCTCCCTGTGCCCCTCCTCTCCCACGTGGGCCCCTTGACTGGCGTCCCCACTGAGGCCACAGCTGCTACCTGCCCACCTGTGGTCTCCCTGCCAGGCGACTGCCCCTGTTTCCGCCTTCGTCACCATCTCTGGGCCTTGCGGGGCCTGTGGGGACAGACGTCGTGGTCTTCCCCTCCGTGCTCAGCAGCCTCACCCTGTGGGCCTTTGGGGAACCCCCGCTGGCCACCTTAGCACCGTGATCTAACATTCCCGAGGCCGGGCCGACCTTCCTGATTCACGGGGGAGCTGCGTCTCTGGGGATCCCCTGGTTTTCGGTTTTAGAGTTATTTTTCCTGATTCTACAAACAACGCTGTGGGCGGAAACATCCTTCTTCTTACACCTTAGTGGACCAGTGCTTTCATTTCTATAGAAACAGGTACAAAGGCACCGTCAGGGGCTGAGTGCGGTCCCTCCAGATTCCTACAGTGAAGCCCCCACCCTGGGATGCAGAATGTGCCAGAGTTTGGAGATGGGATCTCTAAAGAGGGAATGAATTGAGCTCATCAGGGTGGGTCCTGGTGACTAGTGTCCCTATGAGAATAGGAGATTAGGATACACGTGCACACACACATGCACAAACACACACACAACACACACAAATACACACACAAACCCATGAACACACTCACAAACACACACACACACATGAACACCCACACAAACACACACACAAACACACGAACACACTAACACACACAAACACCCACACAAACACAAACACACACAAACACACGAACACACACAAACCCGTGAACGCACACACACACACAAATACACACACACACACAAACACGCAAACACAAACACACACATGAACAACCATGTCAGCACCCAGGGAAGAGACCACGTCACATGCCCAGGAGGGCGGCCTCGGGAGAAGGCAGCCTGTGGAAGCCTTGCCTTCTGCCCTTCGGCTCCCGGGGGTGTGAGAGGATCCCTTCCTGCCATGCAGGCGCTGTCCGTGCTGCGCTGTGGCTGCCCAGGCAGACACGACCGACTGCGGTTTGAGGTCAGGCAGCACAGACGGTGTTTCTTTGAACTGACATTCCTGCGTGACTTTCCAAACACGCTGCCAAATGCCGCTTCCCGGCAGCAGTGATGCGCGCTCAGTCTTCCTGTCCTCCCCAAAATCCGTCCTGCTGGCCTTTCCTTTTAACTCGTGGGTCTGGTGGATATTAAGTGACAGCTACTTGTGACTTAACTTGCATTTCATGAATTATTGGTAATTTTGAACATTTCTTATATGATGTTAGCTGTTTGGATTTACTCTTTTGTGAATGTGTATTTATTTGACCCTTTTTCTATTAGATTTTTTCTCCTGTCAATTTGTAAGCACTTTTATAGCTTACGCATAATAGCTTTTTGACTGTTTTCATCATAAATCACTTTTTTTTCTTCTCTTTTCTTTTCTTTTTTTTTTTTTTTTTTTTGAGATGGAGTTTTGTTCTTGTTGCCCAGGCTGGAGTGCAACAGTCTGATCTCAGCTCACCGCAATCTCCGCCTCTCGGGTTCAAGTGATTCTCCTACCTCAGCCTCCTAAGTAGCTGGGATTACAGGCATGCACCACCATGCTCAGCTAATTTTGTATTTTTCATAGAGTCGGGGTTTTACCATGCTGGCCAAGCTGGTTTCGAATTGCTGACCTCCGCTGATCCACCCACCTCGGCTTCCCAAGGTGCTGGCATTACAGGCGTGAGCCACCACGCCCGGCCATGTACATGCTTTTTGTCAGACTGGGGAAGTTCCCTTTATTTTCTAGTTTGTTGATTTTTTAAAATCACAAAATGTTGCATCTTGTTAAATACTTTTTCTGCATTGAGATGATATTAATTTTGTCCTTTATTCTATTAATATAATGTGTTACATTAATTGATTTTTTAATGACAAATTAACCTTGTGGTCCTGGGATAAATCCCATTTGGTCATGGTGTATAATCCTATTTATATGTTGCTGGATTTAGTTTGCTGGTATTTTGTTTAAAAGAATTATCCCATCTCTATTCATAAGGGTTATTTTTTGTTCCTGTGATGTCTTTGTCAGGTCTCTGTACCGGGTTAATATTGAACGGATAGGTTGACATTAATCCTGTAAACATTTGGTAGAATTTGCCAGTGAACCTAGGACCTGGCCTTTCCTTGATGGGAGGTTTTTTTTAAAAAAAATTCTAATTAAGTCTCTTGTTATCAGTATATTACAGTTTTCTATTTAATCTTGAACCAGCTTTGGTAGTTTCCTCTTTCCAGGGTTTGTGTCTATTTTACCTGATTGTCTAATTTGGTGGCAGACAGTTGTTCACAGCGTTCCCTTATTTTTGCTTTATTTCTGTAAGATCAGGAACCGTATGGGTTTCAGTGGTTTGAGTCTTCTCTCTTTCTCCTGGCCAGTATAGCTACAGATTTGTCACTTCCGCTCATCTTTCCAAAGAGCCAAAACTGTGTTCAAAATAACAACACTTCAGGTTCTGTTGACGTTATCGTTTCACATTTATTTCCTTTACTTCTACTCTAATCTTTATTTTTTTTCTTCCTTTTGTTCGCTTTGGGTTTAGTTTACTCCTGCTTTTCTACTTTGTGAGATTGGAAGCCTAGGTGATTAATTTGAGATCTTTCTTCTGGTAAAATATAGGTACAAGTGTACATTTTCTCTGAGTATCTTTGTTTATTTGCATCTCATACGTTTGGGCATGCTGTGTTTTCATTTTTATTCATCTAAATGCATTTTCTGATTTCCCTTGAAATTTCCTCTTTGACACATTAGTTATTTAGAAGTATATTATTTCCCACTATTAGTGAATTTTAAATTTGCTTTTATGATGGATTTCTGATTTAATTTCATTGTGGGTGGAGAAAATATTTTGCATCATATAAATAATTTTAAGTTTACTGTGGTGTGCTTAATTGTCTAACACAAGACGATTGTGTTTAATGGTCTGACCCGAGGGATGTTCCACGTGTACTCGAGAAGAGTGTGGATTCTACGGTGGTTGGCTGTTTTTTAGGTCTAGTTATTTACAGTGTTGTTCAATTTTTCTACTTCCATACGGGTCCTCTGGCTCTGTGTTCTATTCATTATGGAAAGTGGGTATTCAAGTCCCTAACTGTTCCTGTTGAATGATCTGTTTCCCATTTCAGTTCTGTCAGTTTTATCTCAAACGTTTTGGCTCTCTTGCTGGTTGCATATATGTTTACAATTGTTATATCTTCTTTATGAATTGACCTTTTTATCATTGTGAAATGTTCCTCTTTAGCTCTAGTAGCCTTTTTGCTGGTTTGTTTTAAAGTCTGTTTTGTCTGATCATAGGAAGTCACTCCAGGCCCTTTATAGTTATTGTTTGCATGGTGTATTCTTTTCCACCCTTTCTTTCAGCCCATTTGTATCTTTGCATGCAAAATGTGTCTCTTGTAAAGAACATGTCATTCTATCTTTTAACATTTTTTTATTTTTTATTTTTTGGGGGACAGAGTCTCTCTCTGTTGCCCAGGCTGGAGTGCAGTGGCACAATCTCAGCTCATTGCAGCCTCTGTCTCCTGGGTTCAAGCAATTCTCCTCCCTCAGCCTCCCAAGTAGCTGGAATTAGTGCCCATCACCGTGCCCGGTTAATTTTTTGTGTTATTAGTAGAGACGGGGTTTCACCATGTTAGCCAGGATAGTCTTGATCTCCTGATGCCATGATCCGCCTGCCTTGGCCTCCCAAAATGCTGGGATTACAAGTGTGAGCCATCATGCCCAGGCCTGATCTTTTAAAAATTCAATTTGGCAATCCCTGCCTTTTGATTGGATTGTTTAACTCTTTCATATTTAATGTTATGATTGTTGTAGTTAGATCAACATCTGACATTTTACCTTTTTCTATAAGTCTCTTATCATCTTTGTTACACTATTTCTCCTTTATTGTTTTATTTTGAATTAAGTAGATATTTTCTAATGCAACACTAGATACCACTAACTTCTTTAATCATTTTTACATTATATTTTGAGGGTTTTTTTAGTGCTTTCCCTGGGGCTTACAGTATATGTCTTAATATTCCAGAATCTACATCAGGTTTATACTGACTTATTTCCAGAGAAATATAGCTTTACCCTTATATTCCTCCATTCTCTCCCCATTTTTTGATGCTGTTTTGAGACCCGACAATACACCTGTATATTACATACATTGTTTTATGTAATTACTTTTTAAGTAAGGCAAAAAAAAAAAGGGAAAGTATGCAATTATGCAGTCTTTTGTGATTACCTGTACACATACCTTTACTGACACTTTTGTTTATTTATGTGGATTTGAATTACTATCTTGTGTTGCTTACTTTCAGTCTAAAGAACTTCCTTTAGTATTTCTTGTAAGGCAGATTTGCTAGCAATAAATTATCTCAGTTTTTATCTAGGAATGTCTTTATTTTACCTTTATACTTAAAGGTAGTTTTGCTGCAAATACTATTTTTGGTTGACAGAGTTTTGTCTTTCAACCCAAACTATTTCATTCCACTGCCATCTGGCTTCTCTTATTTCTAACGAAGTTAGTTGTTAATCTTTTTGGTGTCCCTTTGCATGATTTTTTTTTCTCTTGCTGTGAGGACTAAATGGGGACCTTTTTCTCTTGCCCAAATTCCTATCTAATGGGCCTGGGGAGTCATGCTCTACAAACCATAATGATCTCATCAGACAGGTTTGCATTCAATGTGGCTTGCTTTCCACGTGCTCTGTCTCTCACATGACAGACAGCGGACTGTAAAGGAATTATTAATGAAAATATTTTACCACAAAATATATTCCTTTAACTTACTTCGAAATGGCTGCCACAGTGCCAACAGATTAAAATGGCCCTGCAAAGTCATCTTTTATGGGGAAAATTTGCAGCTATAGAGAATCTTCATGAATACAACCAGGTCTTTCCCGCCCAGGCTTTCTCAGATCTAGGCGAGATTAACTGAGAGCCCGACACTTTAAAGTCTGAAAAGAGTTGATCACCAACTATGATACATCTGAGAGCTGCCACCAAGGAGGTTTCATCTACATAATAAAAACCTTGGCCTCCAAAACTCCCTAATCTCAACTCAGGCATTCCTTTCTACCGGTTTCAAGTTTTTAGACAATAGCTTAACTCTCTCAACCAACTGTCAACTGAAGAATGCCCCAAACCCACCTACGACTTGCAAGCCCCCATTTGGAGCTGTCCTGCCCATTCTGGCCAAACCAATGTGCACCCTCCTGGTATCGATTGATTATTTTACCTGCAATCCCCGTCTCCCTGAAATGTGTAAAAGCAAACCCTAACCCATCCACCTCAGCCTCACTTTCTCGGGACCTCTACAGATTGTGTCACCTGGGCCATAGTCACACTTAGTGGCCCAGGGTAAACCCTTTTAAATATATTTCGGCAGAAGTTGGATTTTTCTGTCATCAACTACTTTCAAAATTTCCTGTTGTGTTTGTCTTTAAGTTTTGATGATGATGTGCTTGGGTGTGTTTCTCTCTGTTTTTATCCCACTTACAGTATTGAGCTTCCTGGATGTGAGGCTGGTATTTTTCATCAGATTTGGGAAGTTTTTAGCCAATATTTCTTCAAGTACTTTTCCTGTCTCCTATTTCCCCTCTCCACTGACACTCCCAGTACATGTAGGCTGGGTGCTTGGTGGTGTTTCACATGTCGCTGAAACTTGGTTAATTTTTTTCTATCTGTTCTTCAGCTTGAATGCTCTGTATTGATTTATCATTAAGTCAGTTAATCTCTTCTGCCAATTCAAATCTACCATCAGACCTCACTCGTACATTTTCCACTTTAATTATTATACTTTTAATCTCCAGAACTCCCATCGACAATCCAGTAACAGTAAGCACAGCCAGCGCACACATCTTGCTTTCTAATGCCTCTCCCCAGTAAAAGGAATCAGAAATCCTTAGATAAGTGGCTGATTCCAGGGCCGGGGTAGGGATTCTTCAAGAGGAGCCTGGAGCATCATGTTGTGCCAGGAAGTAAAGCAGGTTTAAAAACCCCACGAGAAGGAGCTGACGCCAGAGGAACATGGGAAGCAATGGAAAGAGCTCCCTGTAGACAAAGTTGCAATAATCCTAGCAACAAAATAAAGTACATGAAATGCAAAATAACCCAAGCATAAAATCAATGTTCTTGAATCCTTACTGATATGTATATATGTGTGGTATATATACGTATATACATGTATTTATATATAAAGTAGTGTATATACATATACACATGTATTTCTAATGCAGATTGCCTCATGACAAAAGTATCATTAGGTATCATACTAAATACCTTATTTAGTATGATTAAAGTATCATTGCTAGTGACGAAAGTGTCATTAGGCAGTCTACGTTAGAAATACCTATGTGTATGTAATATGTATGTATGTATATTTATTTAACAGTAAGCCTTGTAAGCCTTCTGAGTTGCTGCTGCTCTCAACCCCTTTCTGCTGCCCCCTGTCAGGAGCAGGGAGGACTCAGCCCACCCAGGGGCCAGCGTCCATTTCAGAAGAGATGGGAGGGTTGATTTGAGAAGGGAGGGCCCAAGCTATGCTTCCAGCATCCCTCTTCCACAGTTTAAAGTGGAAAGTCACATCAAACCTCTCTTCAAAAGCTGCAGGTCTCTGCCCCTGACCTGAAAAGAGACCAGATGCAGCTAGGAGGATCCGATGGCCAAAGCCGCCTGCCTCCAGAACTTTTCAAGGGAAGTTGCGCTCCGATTCCGCCAAGGACGACGTGTCTCTAAACACCAGTCAGTTAATATTTTGCGAGTCACAAATTCTGCAACGAAGTGACATAAAGGGATAGCTTTTCTCTCCTGCAGCAGTGACCGGTCAGGGACCACTGGAGCACAGTAATGAGACTGGGTAAAGGAGCCGCCGGGGACGCTCGGAGCTGCCCCCAGAGCACCGTCCAGACACCGCTGCAGCGAGTCCTGGCGTCAGAAGCAGGCGAGGGGAGGCTCAGGGAGTAACTGGTGAATCACAACATTGTAAGTCATTTAAAAACCAATTTATCTGCCAGCTCCTCCTTCCTTTCTTCCTTCATCAGCTCACCGTCAGCCCGTGGCGGGCATGTGAGTGAGTCAGGCCTCGGATGCCAACCTCAGCCTCACAGCTCCTAAATCTTTTCATGAGCTGCTGACCCACAGAAGTGTCTAACCGCTGCCCCTGCCAGTGGTACTCCTAACTTCAACGTGTGAGCTCAGCTCGCATGCTCTGCCCTGGAACGCACCTTTGCCTTTCAGTGTGGGAGGCACTGAGCAGAGGAAAGGCATATAACACAACAGATGGCAGGAGTCCAGTCACAGCCCTGCCCACCCCGTTGCTGGGGTACACCCATGGTCTGGGACACCTGCACCATTGGAGGGCAGCGGGGAATGAGGGGGTCCTGTGCTGAGCTGATGGTGCTGTGGGTACATCATCCTAGAGGCAGAGTGGGTGACAGCTGCTCAGGAGGCAGGCCCTGCATCCCGGTGTTGGGGAGGAGTGCACCGGAGAGCCCAGGGACACCCTCAGCTCCCCGGACGCTTAGCTCGACAGTCACCGGATGGTGTGTTTAGTGGAATAGCTGTGTATGCATCAAATTCTTGCTGTGGAGAAAAATATGTCCACCTATTCCCTGGGCCGGTTACCACTTTTGATGGAACTGCCCCCCACCCCTGTGTGGGAAGCTTTTTGGTAATAACCTGAATAATGGCTCCATTCTCTTCATAGAATTTTTTGTCCCTTGAGCTATGTGTACATGTGGGATTCGGGGTCCTCAGCAAGAGCCAGTGGTCAGCGGAGGGTGGGCACATGGCCAGCCTGACTGGTCACTTCAGGGGTGACGATGGGGAACTGGCTGCAGGATCGGTTATAACCTCATGGGGACTCTCCTAGGATCATAAGCGTAAAGCATCACTAGGCAGTCCACTCTTATCTCCAGCCTCATCGATGGTCTCAGGAGAGAAGCTTATGGTCATCTTGGAGGATGTAGAACGGGTTATTTCACCCTCCTTCCCAGCAGAGGCCCTCAGATGACAAGAGCTGCAAGGACGACCTCAGCCTGATAGAAGGTGACCGCAGCCAGCCTGTAGCACGCTCAAGCTTCCCGTGAAAGTCCAGACGCAGCCTCATTACGAGGGGAAGCAGGGAGGTGCCTGTGTCCTGCCCATCACCCAGCACGGTCTGATGATCCAGCTGACGCTACAAGATGGAAAAAGGGGAGTGCAGACTGGAGAGGAGGAGACAGACACTTTTAGATTTTTTTGGGTAGACAGTATAACTTTCTACACTAAAAAAAAAAAAAAAAAAATGGCAGGACTACAGTGAGAACTCATGAGGTCTACTGTAAGAAGAAATAAAAGTCCACAGCGTGGCTAGGCAATAGCAAACACTAATTGGAGAATGTAACAGAGAAAACCACACCACTGGCAACAGCAATAAAACTCGAGGGTGTTTAGAAATAAGTATAATAAAGACGGGGGACATCTTAAATGAGAAACTAATAAAATTTTATTAAGGGCTATAGACGAAGATTTAACTAATTGGAAGACTACATCATGAATACAAAAACTCAGTCTCAAATGTTCAGTTCTCCTGTAAAATATCAATAAATTAAATGCAATTTCATTAAAATCCTGCGAGCGTTTTCTCACAGCACCAGATAAGGTGGACGATCCCTTACACGGAAAGTAAGGGACCCAGGATGGGGAAGACAGGCTTGAAGAAGAAGCAGAGAGGAGAGATGGTTTCTCTACCAAAAAGCAAGAGATTTCCTCTAGAGTTTTGATAGACACTATTCAAGAGTAAACAGATCAGCAGAACAGAACAGAAAGGCAAAAACAGACCTGCACAGAATGGGAACCTGGTCGCACCCCGGGGTCACACGTCAGCAGGAACGAGGGTTTGTTGGTCAAATGCCACTGATGGAAAGGTGAGATACTCATATTACCATCTAACACTGCACTGGGAATAAAGTTCAGATGGGTTGAAGTCCTACATATAGATGCAGAACTTTAAAACATTTAGAATAAACTAGAGTGAAATAGATTTATGAAGTCAAAGTATAGAAAAGTTCTTTTTTTTTTTTGAGAGAGAGAGTTGTAAGGATTATTCTCTGTAAGGTTTATTGCCGAGTTTAAAATGAGGAAACTGAGGCCTGCATGAGAACAATTGGACGCCAATTTATTCGGCTCCCAGGCGAGGTTCTGCGGCCCCCGGGGAAAGAGGCCAGGGAAGTCACACCTGACTCCTCTCAGGCGTGGGGTTATATAGGGAGGGAAGGTGATCTGATTGGCTGTGGAGAAACAGGACGTGAACGTGGCAAGCTGCTATAGGTAGGTAGGCGGGATTTCCGGTGAGCAGGCTGAACAGGGCAATGCGCTATTGGGCAGGTTTTGGCGGGGCATCTTTTAAATTTTGGCAGGGTTTCCCAACTGCTGGCTAGGTGCTGAGTGCAGAATTGAGTGTTGAGTGCAGAGGTGGGCGTGGTGAAGCTAGATGCTGAGTGTAGATTCTGACGTAATTTCAGGCATGGAGAGGGATGGGCGTGTCGGAGCTTCCCGCGAGGGAACCTTACGAGAGTCTAGCTCTGCTGCCCAGGCTGGAGTGCAGTGGTGCCATCTTGGCTCACTGCAACCTCCACTTCCCAGGTTCAAGCGATTCCCCTGCCTCAGTCTCCTGAGTAGCTGGGACTACAGATGCTCACCAACACACTGAGTTAATTTTTGTATTTTTAATAGAGACAAGTTTCATCATGTTGGCCAGGCTGGTCTTGAACTCCTGACTTCAAGTGATCCACCTGCCTCTACAAAAGTGCTGGGAGTACAGGCGTGAGCCACTGCGCCTGGCCCAGAAAAGTTTTTTAAGCAAGACGTACAAACATAGACCCCATAGAATTGAAGTTTGATAACACTGACCATGCTGTGATTAATAGCTTCTGTACAATGAAAGGTGCCACAAGCACAGCTGAAAGTCAAAAGACCAGCCACACTCAGGAGGAAATACAGGTGGTGGTTATCCGTTGCATATAAAGAGCTCACACAAATCAATAAGACAAATGGAAGCGAAACATTTATGAATAGAGTGGATCCCTGGTATGTTATTTGCCAATCTCATTTTCAACAGTCTTATCAATCAGGTTTGGTATCTTTACTACAATGTATCCTGTTGTTTTACTAAAGATATAGATGTTTATATATGCCTGTTTACGGTGTGAAGAACCAAGTGAAAATCAGGTTGAATGATACAGACTTGCAATTAACAGAAGAGGAAACCAGGCATGCATGACCATGAAAAGACGCGCCCTCTCCCCAGTTACCAGGAAAATACAAATTAAATAACCTCTTGTTTTACAGTCATCAAAGATGAAACATCTAAGAGTAACAAAGCTGGCAGTGGGAGCGGAAGCACTTGGCCCATGCTGAAGGGAAGGTTAATTGCTCCACCCTTCTGAGGGCCATTTGACGGCTCCTGGTGAAGCTGGAACCAGGAGTGTCCCTCCACCTGGCGAGTCCCTGATCCCTGGACTGGAGACCTTGTTGCATGCTTGCACAAGAAGGGCTCCCGGAATGTGCGCTGCTGCCCCCCTTTGATAGTGACCGTCAGAACAACACAGGCTCTACAGCCATGGCACGTGTGTCCAAAGTGCTCCCAGGAGCTGGTCTGCTACACACAGGATGGGCCAGCGTTCAGCATCCAGTGTGTATGAAGAGCTCACACACATTAGCAAGACAAGGCCTCTGCCACAGGGGCTCCCGCGCAGACATGGACCAACCTGACGATGCAATGTTGAGTTAAAAGAGAAACCAGTGGCCCACGTGATACGCACTGTGGGACACCATCTGTGTGAAGCGTGGAAACACACACCTTTACTGAGCCACGGCATAGACTGCAGTACAGATGCCAAGTGGATTGAGAAAGCTGTGGAGGAGACAGGAAAGCAGGCTTGGGGAGTGTTCCCCCGGCCTCTATTCACAATGCTTCCCTTCTGAAAATGATCACCTACAGCGAATATGGCGGAATGCTCGCATCTGCCACGTCCAGGTGGTGGGTTCACATCAGCCTATGCGATTTGTTCTGAGTGTTGGAACTAGCCCATAGTGAAACACTGGGACAAAGAACACAGGTCGTGAAGAAAAACAAAAGCCCAGAAGAAATACAAGAAAAGGAGAGGGTCGCAGACAAGGGGGCACCAGCGGGCCGGCGGGGTCAGCGCGGTGTGGAAAGGAGCAGAAAATCAAACACCGCGTGTTCTCACTCACAGGCGGGGGCTGAACAGTGAGAACACATGGACACAGGGCGGGGAGCATCACACACTGGGGTCTGTTGGGGGGAAATAGGGGAGGGACAGCGGGGGGTGGGGAGGTGGGGAGAGATAGCATGGGGAGAAATGTCAGATATAGGTGAAGGGGAAGAAGGCAGCAAACCACGCTGCCATGTGTGTACCTATGCAACAATCTTGCATGTTCTTCACGTGGACCCCAAAACCTAAAATGCAATTAAAAAAAAAAAAAAAAAGAGAAACCACCTCCGGAGCCAGCAGGGGACACTGGTGAGGTCGCGCCAAGGACACTTATTCATTCAACTAATAGTCACGGAGCACTGCTGGAGTCAGGCCGTGGGGACTCCGAGGCGCCTCCCCGCAGGGAGAGAGGCAGGTAGCCGGAAAGAACAAGTCCAGAAGATTTCAAATCGCGCTGCTGAGGGCTGTGGACGGCTGTGCCTGGTGGTGTGATGAGGACTGTGCGGGGGGACCCAGGCCCCGGGGTAGCCCAGAGCTGGGCAGTTTGGTGCAGCAGCGGGAGCCGCCAATGCAGCGCTGGCTGGAGGGGGCTTGGCAGGCATGGGAAGGGAAAGGCGCCCACTTGGCAGGGGGTGAGAGGAGGCTCCAGTCCTCTCCAGCCAGGGTGTGGACCTGGGGCTCTTGCTAGAGCTAGAACAGGTGATCTCCATGGGCATTGGAGCAGGGACATCAGGGCCACCCCGGCCATGCAAGGGAGCTGTGGGTAGAGAGCAAGCTTCCTAGGGAGCGGGGAGCCAGCGGGAAAGAGAGCCTCAAGCTTTGGGAAACGTCAGAGTGACAGGTGTACGCAGTGGCATGGCCAGGGAGCCACAGGGAGAGCGGGACAGTGTGGAGACAAAGGCGCTTAGAGAGAAGAGGGATCTTTCTGTTTCTGCCTCCAAAGAAAAGAAAAAGAAAAAAGAACAACAAGCAATAGAGCGGATGGAGCAACAAGACTCCACCCGTGGATGGGTCTGCGGGGGTGGGGCTGGGAAACGGAGCGGCTGCAGGCAGGGGAAGAGAGTGTCCAGCGCAGGGAGCAGGATGTGGCTGAGTGACGTGGGAAAGGCTGGGAAGCCACGGGATGGGCCCGGCCTGAATCACTGCTGCTGGGCCTCAGGGGTGGTCCAGAAACTGCCACCAATCTCATGTTGCCATCTGTAGTGGTGACAGGGGAGCAGGCAGAGGAGATGGGGAAGCCACCAGCTGGCAGTAAGACCCTGGGTCCCTCCACCTCTCACATTTCAGCTGGGTCCTCTCGTCGCCAGCCTCATGGGAGCCATCCAAAGGACGGGGCCTGGGGGTCCCCCCTGGCTTCTCCCCCTCAACGCAGGAAAGAACTTGCAGTCGGGAAGCTGCGGAGTGGACTCCGGACCTACCGTCCAGCCCAAAAGACGCAGGAGAAAAGAGAACAGTCCGGGAAGCAGAGAAAGCCACCAGCCCGTGGGCCAGCGGGGCATGCTCTGCTCTGGGAACTCCTGACCAAACTGCACTGGGGACACACCTGGACGGTCATCTCCTGTGAGTCTCCCGACCGTGCGGTTGTGCGGTGCTGACAGAGAATGTTCTCACCCGCAGGAGAAGCCGGCTGAAGGGCGCTGGGTGGAAGGCCGTGGACCTCGTAACATCCTCACAGACTGTGTTTATTGCCTGTAAAAATAAGAGCAGATCCCACTGGTGACAAGTGTGTGAGCGGGACTGAGCTCCTCAGGGTCATGGGACTGAGGTCCCCGTGTTCCTGCTGTCGTTGGCTCCGGGTCATTCCCACTTCCAGAGGCTGCCGTGTTCCTTCGCGAGTGGCCTCGAGCTCCACGTGCTGGCTGCCGCTGGGGGAACGAGTTCTCTCCACGGGGCCTCCCAGAGCAACGTTTGATGTCAGGGCCTTGAAGTCTTCAGCGCTCTTGGCGCCCTTGGGACCCTGCACAGACGGAGCGACCCCACGGTGGCAAATCCTTGCTGCTCCACATCAGACCGCAGGCCCACGTGCACCCTGCCTGCGAGGGCCTGCTTGTCCCTGTCGGCCGGAGGGCGCTTCTGGGGCCTCTTCTGTGGCTCAGGCGCTGGAAACGGCCAAGAAGGGGCGCTTGCCGAAGGTGGACGGCGCTTCAGATTTAAAGGGCACAGCACCAAGTGCTGCTTCCAGGAGCATCTCAGGGCTTGGTCCAGGGGCCTCGTGACCTCGGCAGGCTTGGTCACTGCTTTTCCCGAAACACTCGCTTTCAGCTGTGTCTGTGCATATTGAAGAAAACCCATCAGCACCATTTTCTTTAATTTTCAGTTCCTATTAGCAGTATTGACCAGAGGGCTCCCCAGGGCAGGGGGCAGGGAGGTGAGGGCAGCTCCCCTGGCTCAACCCGTCCGTCTCTCCTGCTCGACTGTGTTTAGATTACAGTTCAATTCCATTTTAATCCACTTCCAATTCAATTCCATTCAGTTCAAATCCGAATTCCATTCCATTCCAATCCATTTTCATTCAGTCTAACTCAATTTCATTTCAGTCCAGCTCAAGTCCACATTTAGTTTCTAGTTTGCTTAATGCAGGTTCACAGACCTCCCACCGTGCTCCAGTGTTACCCTGGCACCAAGGGAGGCGGGAGCTGGCAGGAGCCAGGGCAGAGGGACCTAGTGCGGAGATGTGGGGGAACAGGTCTCACCCAGAAATGGCCACTGGAAGAAGCAGGAACGTGTGGGGACCCCAGGGCAGGCGGTCCATCCTGCTCCTTAATTGAGCCACCCTGCTCTTGCCTGGACCCGTCATGGTGGTTTTCCCAAGCACATTTATGACCGCTGTCCTGTGGGTCAAAGGCACGGCCGGGCCAGTGGTAAACATGGATTAAACACATTGACCATTTTGCTCCAGTCCTTCCCAGAGTCTCCTGGGCACGTACGGGCATTGGCAGCTTCTAAGAAGGGACAGGTGTGGTTCCGGGGCCGCAGAGAGCAGAACCTGGCTGGGAGCCAGCTGGCCACTGCTGGGCAGGCAGGCAGGGCAGAGCTACTGTCTCCCAGCGTGGAAGGAGAGTGAGTGTGTCGGGATGGCCTGGCTCTGGGGCACTTCCTGGGCTGGAGCCTCAACTTTCAGGAGCCCCAATTGAGTTCCTCATTCCAAGGCTGCCAGGGGCATGCTCTCTGCCTCTCAGGACAACACCAAGTCCTGCCTGTTGAACCACATGTGAGTGACGAGGGCTTGTGCAGACACACATCTGGTCCCTGGACTGTTGAGAAGGAGGCAGAGGAGCGTCTGCGTCTGCGGGAGCTCTGCCAGACCTCCCAGCACCCCTTGAGCTGGCCTGGAAACGGAGCCCGGCTCTGTGGCTGCTCTCCTGGGATACGGGGTCAGGCCTGCCGGGATCCTACGAAGAGGCGACTGGAGAAGCCAGTTCCTGATGTGCTCTGCCCGGTGGGGACTGATGGCCACACTGCATGCAAAGCCACCCAAAGTTGCATCTAGGACTTTTCAGAGCAGGACAGATTTGCATGAGGAATTTGAGGTTGCAAACTCAATTCATCATTATTTATGAACCGGCACGGAGGAGTTTATTACTCTGATCACCCACTAATCATTCCTTATAAATGCAGGGACCGACAAAATCCCTCAGAATCAATAAAGGGGTAAGTTCCCGGTCTAAATCACGGCCCCTAGGATTCTTGAGTAAACCTTTCGGTAATTTACAAAGGCTGTTGAATTTTATAGTAAGTGTTTTTCAAACCAAGCTGGATTCTAAACAATAATGACTTTTTAATGTGGCTCTGTGATTACATTGTCATGGTGAAATACGGGGGTCTTTGACTGCATCCGAAATGAGCCTGGTGTGAATTACTCGCAGGCACAGACCGGCACGGCCCCAGGTAAAGCAATCTTCATAAATTACCCTCCAATCCGGGTGGCCTGGCAGGCGAGGCCTGATGCCAATGTTTGCAACTCAATTTTCAATGGACAATTTGTAAACAAGATCTTCCTTTTGTTCGGGGCAGTGGCCACGGCGGCTGCCTCTGCGTGGAGGGGCTGAGCTCCTCCAGCCCTCTGCACGATGGCTGAGACCTGTGTGAGTCCAGGACGTGGCCGCTCGTCCATGGAGCTGATTAGAGGGAAGTGAATGAAAGGAACTGATGCTGGGCGCCAGCCACGAGCCAGGTGCCCATGGCCCACGCGGCACCATATGGGGAGCCAAGAGAGAAACCACTTCCTCCTAGAAAGTCCTGCTTGGCGGCTGCCTCTCCGGTAGCCATGTGGCTCTCACCCCACGTTCTTCCCCTCCCTCCTTCACCCTAATGATTCCAATCCCCCTGCCCCAAGGGCTCAGAATCCCAGCTGCCCCTGCACCTGGGGGCCCCACCCACTCTGTTTCTGAACCGCCGAGTGGTTGTTTGAGTGCCTTAGTTGCCCAGAGCCTATGTTCCACACAGTGAGAACGGGATTCCCTCAGACCTTCCGCCCACCCCAGGGCACTGTGAGACATGGCTGGGGGCCAGAGGGACCCATGGATGCTCTTGAATCCAAAGCCACTGGGCAGATGGGTGAGCTTGGCTCAAATCCATGAACCCAGGTGTGGGCAGTGGGGCCGGCAGGGTGGGTGAAAGCCTGGGGGCTCTGGAGGCTGAGGTGGCTGGTCTGGGGCACCCCCATGGGTGATGGCGCTGGCCTGTCCCTGCCCTGCCACTCTCGATCCACAGGCTGGGGAGCCCAGGCCCTAGCCCAGGCAGAGTGAAGCTCCGCAGCCCCAGGGCAGCTCCAGGCCAGGGACTGGGGGGCGACTGGGGCGGTTCCCACCTGGACTTTCACACTAGGGCCCCTCACCCTGCCCCTCCCTGCTGCCCCAGCCTGGAGCTCCAGGACAGGCCCTGCCTCACCCTGTGCCTGGGTCTCGGGGAGAGTCTGCTGAGGGAATCCATGCCCAGGGCCCTTGGGGGCAGGACCGGGATTTGCACTCCCCATCCCAGGCGCCTCAGTCCGACAGGCCCTCCCGGCAGACGAGTCACCCAACGCAGGTGGGCTTCTGGGGGCAGAGGGCCCCACTCCCGGGGGTTGCCAAGTCACCCCCTCCTAGTTGCTCCAGAGGCTTCCATGACACAGATTCTTCCGCAGCAGAGGGGGAGGGCACCCCCGCCCCGACCATCCACCTCAAAGCAGGTTGAGGGAGGGCTCGCTCTGTCTGCGTGATGCCCATGGGCTCCCACCTTCCTCTGGGTGCCCTGGGTGTACCAAGGTGTTTCAGAAGCAGCTGCACGGGCTTGGAGGCGAGAAAAGCAAGAAGGGGCCGTGCAGGTGCCCAGCAGGAGAGGCTTGCGTCTTCAGGCCTTGGGTATTTAGAAACCTGTTTCACACGGGCTCTTTCTGATTTTACGTGAAATGGAGTTTCACAGCTACACACATTTATTCCAATGTTCCACTGGGGAGAGCTTCCCCAGGACCCCAAAGTCCACGTCCTGTGGCTCCTGAGGTGGCTCCAGTGTGCAGTGGACGCTTCCAGGTGGCCCAGGGTCCCTTGGGAGCTCTGCGGAGGCTTCCGCTTCTGGGGGTGGAGAGCTGTGTTCATTCTCTCTAAAGCCCTCCCTTCTGGTGCCCCCTGCCTTTTGTGGCTGTTTCCAGAGGCAAGTTGGAAGTGGGGGTGCAGCTGCAGGTGTGGAAAGCACTCCTGCCGTGCCCTCGGGGTCTCTGTGGGAGCCCATCAGCTGGAGCTGGAGGGGCTCTGGTCCGGGAGACCTGAGGTAAAGGCTGCCTGCACCAGGGCCCTTCCTGACACCGTCACTGAGGCTGCTGCAGAAACCGGTGGGGACGGCCCCCAGGCCTGGGGTCCTGAGGACTTAGCTTTCGCCCCGATCCTGCCATCTGGGGGCTGAGGTTCTGCCTGGACGGCTGCCCCAAGGGGAGACTGGGCAAACCCCTGGTTCCTGGGGTGGTCTCCTGCAGCTTGACGGTAAGACCCCCTCTTCCCTAGGTGGGGATGCTGGGCACCCCAGAGAGGCCTCAGCAGCCCGTTTTGTAGCCAAGGACACTGAGGCCTGGCACATAGGGATACCCACCAGTAGCCCCACAGCTGGCGAGAGGTGGGTGTTAGAGTGCGGCCCTCCCAGTCAGATGCCATCTGCCTCGCGGTACAGCCGTTGGGGTGGGAGAGCTGGTTCGGGGAGGGGTCCGGGAGCCACTCCATCTGGAGAGTTCCAATGCCCACAGGTAAGCTCTTGGCACTGGCTCTGATCCATGCCCTGGACAGGCATCACCTCCTTCCATCCCGAAAGCCCCTCCGAGGCACTCAGTATCTTAACCCTGCTCTGTTGATGGGGAAACGGAGTCCCAGAGTTGTGATCACTGGGCTGGCAGGAGGAGTTTGGGTCCAGGCCCAGGCAGCCCTGCCTTGCGGGTGTGAAAGGCCTGGTCCCCACTACCAGCCTGGTGCCCAGCTACGGGTGGTGACCAGATCCCGGGCCTGGAGGTGCACACGCAGGAGCCGGGTTCGTAGCGGCCACTGGGTTTCACAGGATGGCTGAGAAAATCAAACAAGCTCATGAATCATAGATGGCTGGACCCAAGTCTGAGTTGTGGGTGAGTCCCTTTCAGTGTTTGCAGCCCCGCAATGAAGCAAGCAGAGTCTCTTTAATGTCCCTTCTTTAATTTAAAAAAAAAAAAAAAAGATTGAAGTCAGGAGCCAAATTGCCTCCCATCAAGACACCAGAGAGAAGCAATTTAATTTCCGTAACGTAGGACAACAGTGAGCTCGCAGCCTCACGGGAGAATAAATCCGGCCACTTTAAGGGAGAAGGGAGGCGCTAAGGATATCACGTCAAAAATTAACATATGAACTTCAAATCTATGCACCAATTCAAAATCTGATTTAACAAACTGCTCTTATTAAAGTCAATTGGCGAGCATTCCATTATAAAAACAAATGAAATCTTCCCCGTCTATGAGATAAATAATTTTCTCCCCACACCTAAGCAGAGGCATTAGCTTAACGGGTAACAATCTAAATTATGTATTAAACTCAATTACTTTTTATTACTGCCTTCCAATTAGGGTTCCCTGATTGACTCTCGCGGCGTGGAGACTCCTCCGGGCAGTCCCGGTGCTCCTGGCCCCTGGATCTGGCTGTGCAGACACCATTCCCCCCCAGCTTAATTGAGCGTGTCTCTCCCTCGCTCTAAGGCGAAAGTGAGGTGCAGCTTCTGATGGAGAGCGAACATGACGGAGGCAGGAATACCCGCTAAATCACCGCCTAAATCTGCCAGAGCCACTCCTGGCTGCCCCTTTGAAGGCTGCAGGATCTCCTGGCCCTCCGGTGAGAGCTCCTGAGATCACCAGCGTCGTGAGGGCAGCTCTGCTGAGCCGGCAGCGTGCTGCTGCTACCAGGAGTGTCTCCGTTCTAGAGCCCCAGGCCCCCAGCTCCTGCCCTGCGCCCTGTGTCTCCCTTCCTGGAGGCCCAGCCCCCCAGATCCTGCCCTGCACTGCTCCTGCCTCAGCCGACGTCACACCACCATGCACTCCCAAGAGCTTTCCCCGTAAGAGTCCAGACGCTCTGAGAAGGACTGTGTTCTTGGCGTCTTTCTCAGATACCAGGGGTGCAGAGGCAGCGCACCCCGCAGAGCCGGCGGTGGCCTCCGTGGCAGCCGGGGAGCTGCGAGAACGCCCATTCCTGAGTCACTGTGCGCCCACGGTGAGCTGCTCTGAGTGACACAGTGGGAGCTGGAGGAAGGGGCCGGAAGGGGCTCAGTGATGAAACCACGCCAGGAGGGAGAAATGACCAGGCAGCCGGTTGCAGGGTGCGGTTGACGGGCCCTGGGAATACGGAGTGCAGGTGGCTGGGGGAGCTAGGAGCACCAGGTCGGGGGTTCGGGCGAGAAAGTAGCTTTGAAATGGCAAGGTGAGGAGGTGAGGGGCTGGTCATTCTGAGATCAGAAGAAGGGGTCCCAGCAGGGCAAGCTGCCAGGGTGGGGGTGGCAGCAGGTGGGGTCAGCCACCTTCAGGCTGGGCTTTGGGTGGGCCTCAGAGCTGGACCAGAGGCCTCTCCACCCCCTCTGCCTGCAGGAAGAATCAAAGGCTGGAAAGAGGGTCTGGCGGAGTTGCACAGAGGAGCCCCCCTAGCCAAAAAGAGCCAGCGAGTGAGAAGCGGAGAGCTGCTCCTGAGTTGGGGGCGCTACAGGCAGGGGCCCTGCTTCTTCCTGAGTCTTGGCTTCCATGTGCTGAGCCTCGAACTTTCGTGTCCACTTGGGCCTCTCTGAGTGACCCTGACAGGGACAAAGGGCCCAGCAGCCCACACATCACTCTTGATTGGCACGAGGTGGTGGTGGGGCCCCCCAGGGCACCAGGAAAGGGGACTGGGCTTGAGCTGCCAGCTGGGGGCCCCCGTGGGGCTTGCAGTGGGTAGGGCTGGGGAGGAGCTGGCTGGGCCTCACAGGCCAGGGAGTCAAGAAGAGAGCCTTGGTGCCTTCGCTGGGGACCCCAGACCGGGCATTCTGGGAAGCAAGCTCTGCACCAGGACAGCAACTGCTGCCACCCCACCTGGGTCCCAGACGAGCTCTGCCAGCCCACCCGAGGCCGAGGGGCAGGTTGGTGAGCCACAGAGGGGCGGAAGGGACCCAAGGGCACTGAGGCCAGGTCAGGCTCTAAGTCCCAGAGTCAAGCAGCCGGCCGTCCCGGCCCCGGGTCCCAGCAGCGCCATGCTGGTTAGTAACGCGCGAAAGCCCGTCCTGCTTGCGTTCAGGGCCTGGGAGACCTCCGTGAGCTGGCTGCACGAGCCTGGGACTGTGGCACTGCCAGAGGACCTGCCTGGCCTCTCCATGCGGACGAAGCCTCATTTAACCCTGACTGGACTGACCTCACCTAACCCCAGAGGGAGAAGAACCAAAGGAGTCTCAGTAATAAGGACCCGCTCCGGACAATCCAATGTGCTGGGGCTGAGCTGGGATTCCAGTTCTGCGTCACCGCGGGCTCTAGGTTCCGCAGCAGTTTCAGGGTGACATTACCGAGGTCCTCGTGGGCAGAAGAGGGAAGTGCGGTGGGCGCAGAGTAGGCCACGGTGGGGTGGGGAGACGTCAGGGATGATGAGGGGCAGCTGGGCACTGAAGGACGACAAAGCTCCGTCCAGCAGAGGTGAGGGTGTGACGGGGGATGGGCGTGTGAGGAGGTTGGCTTTGTGTGTGAGGGGTGTGTGTGTGTTTGTGTGAGATGAGTGTGTGTGGTACATGGCGTCTGGGATGGTCCAGTGTGTGTGTCTATGTGTGCAGTTGTATGTGTGATGAGTTTGGGTGTGTGGTGTGAGTGTGATGGTTGAGTATGTATATGGTATGGTGTGTGTGGTGTCTGGCATGTGTGTGATGAGTGTGTGATGAGTGTGTGATGAGCCTGTGTGTGGTGTCTGTGATGAGCATGTGTGTGATGCATGTGTGTGCTGTATGTGTGGTGTGTGTGATGTGTGTATGTGATGAATGTGTGTGATGAGTGTGTGAGTGTGGGTGATGAGCCTGGGTGTGGTGTCTGATGAGCATGTGTGTGATGAATGTGTGATGAGTGTGTAATAAGCATGTGTGTGATGAGTGTGTGTGTTGAATGTGTGTGATGAGCCTGTGTGTGATGATTGTGTGTGGTGTGTGTGTGATGCATGTGTGTGGTGTGTGTGTGGTGTGTGTGATGCATGTGTGATGAATGTGTGTGATGTGTGGTGTGTGTGTGTGATAAGTTGTGTGATGCATGTGTGGTATGTGTGGTGTGTGTGTGATGCATGTGTGTGCTGTGTGTGATGCATGTGTGATGAATGTGTGTGATGTGTGTGTGTGATGTGTGGTGTGTGTGTGTGGTGAGTGTGTGTGGTGTGTGTGATGCATGTGTGCCGTGTGTTGTGTGTGTGTGAGTGTGTGTGATGTGTGTCATGTGGGTGTGTGGTGTGTGTGTGTGTGTGTGATGTGTGTCATGCAGGTGTGTGCTGTGTGTGATGCGTGTGTGATGAGCCTGTGTGTGGTGTGTGTGGGGAGTGGGGATGGCTGCAGGTGGAGGTGGTGTGCTTGCCAGCCAGGTTCTCAGGCTGGTCCTGATGCCCGTGAGTGTCCCAGGCTCCAGTGCTGTACCTGGCACAGGAAGGGAAGGACCCTTGCCCCCCACGAGCCTGAGGGTGCCCGGCATTGTCTCTCGTCTCTCCTTCACCACTGAGTAGCTCCAGCCAGGCAATGCCATCTCCCAGGCCTCACCCCTTTCCGCTCCTCTCTGCGGATTGTGGGGTCAGCACACAGACTCCATCTGGCTACCCGGCAGCCCCTCTGGCCACTCCTGCCTGCTGGAGACTCCTCCGCACATCCTCCGAGCCAGGCCAGGTGCCACAGCCAGGCGTAGCCTTCTCCTCCTCCTGTGTCCCCCACAGCGTTTCAGGGGCTCCATCCTTTATGCCACCACCGACCCCTGGACATCGTTCAGTCCCTCCAGGGACAGCATGGCTCACAGGGCTGGTGTGCTGAGCAAAGGCTGAGCTTGGCCGAGCACTGTAGGGGCCAGGATGAGGGTAGCAGCCAGGAGGCCCAAGGAGCCCTGCCCAAGAGGAGACAGTCCAGGATGCCAGGCTCAAACCCTTGAGCCCTCTAGTGTGCTGGCCCTGTGCTGGACTCCAAGGGCACACAGGCAGAGAGAGAACCTGGCCTCAGCCTCTGCCACTGAGGAACCCTAGTTCAAGTGTGTATGCTAGGCGCAAGAGAACCCTGAAGTTGGAGTAGTCAAGGAAAGCTGCCTGGAGGAGGAGGCCTTGGAGTAACAGTTCAATGGCACCTGAGAAGGATGGCGAGGGCCTCTGCCCAGGGCCTGCATCCCTCTCCATCAGCATGCCTTGGGGGGATGAC
The DNA here is from genome assembly GCF_048565385.1 of Saimiri boliviensis. Taxonomy (NCBI): domain Eukaryota; kingdom Metazoa; phylum Chordata; class Mammalia; order Primates; family Cebidae; genus Saimiri; species Saimiri boliviensis. Next base: position 131,430,200 of record NC_133450.1, on the reverse strand, counting down.
CTGGAGACGCCACGTCAATGACAGATGGCGGGAAAGCACTGTCCCCGCGGCGGGCACGGAAATCCACCGGCCCTCACCCTGTCTTGCACAATCCCTGAAGTTTGCTTTTTGTTTGTTTGATGAATTCCTTCGATGTTCAAGAAATTAATTTTACTTATTCCTCAAGCGGTCATTAGAAAAGCTTTTAATGAACACAGTAAAAACCAACTAATTATCGCAATGGCATTTTACTCTAAATAAAATTGACAGGAACCAAGAAGATGGTGCCTATAATTCTCCGCGGTTTATTAAAACCCATTTATCACATTTTATCCTAGAGGAAACTGATCATACTAGTCTGTGATAATTTAACTAATATTTCCTCAATGCATCTAGGATGTAAGGGGAGTTTACTGATATTAAAGTCATAATGCATTATATGGAGATGACCTTGCATTCTAATTACTGTTCTTGGTGAGGAATGGGGAAGAGAGTCATTCTGTTCTGCACATTCCGGATGAAGCCAGTGCATGCTTAATGTGAGGCCTCTAATTAGAAAAAATTCCCTTCTCAGTTTCAGCAGTTCATTGTCTATCAATGCAGGCAGGGCGTGGTCACTTTTCCTCGTGAAACGTGTGCCGGGGACCTTGGTGTTGGAGACGTCCCCCTACCCCAAGGGTGGCACCCATGCTTCAGAAGCTCACCATGTCCATCCATTCCCTGAATGACCACTGTGAACCCACATGGCCCAGGTGCCTCCAGAAGCCTGGCAGACAATTCTTAAGTGTGAAAGAAAGTGGTTCTGCTTTTTGTTAAAATTCAGAAGTCACATTCTTCCAAAATCCATACTTGAAAATGTAGCTTTTTGTCACACATCTTGCTCTGGGAGCGTATTATTGTTCCAGATCATGAAATGTCACGGGGCTCAGAGGATGGGACCCTTGATTCAATTCCTATATACGAATCCCTTCTGCTGAGTTCTGCCACAGCAGCTCCTCCATGCTTGCACCTGTACCTACACGTTCAAGCAGAGACCCAGCTTCTGCTCACAGACACATCTCACCTCCCACAGCATCTTCCCTGCTCATGATGGTTAAGGTTAGGTGTCAACTTGACTGCACTAAGGGATGCCTAGATAGCTGATAAAGCATCATTTCTGGACGTGTCTCTGAGGGTGCCTCTGGAGGAGATTAGCATTTGCGTCAGTGGACTGAGTACAGACCTGCCCTCATCAAAGTGAGCAAGCATCACTTCATCCATGGAGGGCCTGAAGAGAACAAAAAGGCCGAGGAAGGTGAATTCACTTTCTTTCTTCTTTATCTTCTCTTGCCCTAGAACATTGGTGCTTCTGGTCCCCTGGTCTTTAGACTCAGGTTGGATGACTTTTGTTTTCAGAGACTGGGTCTCATTATGTTACCCAGGCTACAGCGCACCACCGAATGACACCACTGACTTTCCTGGTTCTCCAGCTTGCAGACGGCAGACGGTGGGACTTGTTGGCCTCCATAACTACATAAGTTGATTCCTGTAATAAATCTCCTCTTACATGTATCTATTCATATTCTATTGATTCAGTTTCTTTGTAGAACTCTGACTAATAGAGATTGTGGTACCAAGAGCGGACCTAGAGGACCAGAATTTTGAGGATGAATTTTCTGAATTATTTCTGGAGTCTCTGGAATTAGATCTTTAATCTGACTATGCGTAAAGACACTGACACAGACTGTTTCCAATAGTAAAGAGAGCACTTATCATCTGTGGCATAAACTATAGAGATATGCAAAATATCTGCGTTGGAGCCTCCTAATAAGCCAATGATAAGAAGCAAGGAGCTACATGACTGTGTATATGATACTTTGGGACATTTTAGGAAAGTGGAGGAGTATGATGACACTATTTGCTTCTAATGTCATTGGACAAAGTGGTAAAAGAAAAAGATGAGCTCAGGGATTCAAATTCCCAGCTCAAGAGCCACAAAAACGACCTAAGAGCCTCTCTGTGTCCCCCAAGAGCCTTATCTCATACAAGCACAGGGCTGAAGTGTCTGAAAATCAAACTCAGGGCCTCATCCTGCCATTGGCCAAATTATTAATACAATGCAACTTGGGCTCCCAGTCTCCTAGGGTATCTATTCTTAAGGAGGGAAATTGATTGGGAAGGAATGGGACACGGTAAGTTGGAATGGGGACATGTGGGAAGACCCTGATGAAGCTGGGAGTATCAAGCCCCGAAATTCTGATGTGTATTCTTTGTCAGTGGAAGAGGCCCCTTAATCCCCAATGAAAGTGGCCTTCAGAGCCCCATGGCAGCAGCATCCCTGCCAGCAGTGGTGTAGCCTTTCCATCTGACTTGAGGGAGTTCCCTGCACCCTGAGCAATCTCTAACTCTGAGCTGGTGGGCAGGCGAGACAATACTGATTCTTTTCAGGACCCACCCTCACCACCTCTCTTTGCCTCCAGACCTATAACTAGACCCAAACCCCAGCAGGCTCCTGAAGGTGAGGAACAAACTGTGACCCACGGGAAGGTATGCTACACTCCGAAGAACAGCATGGTTTTCTAACTGATACAAGCAGAAATCCAGCGGACATAAGTGGAAATGAATATGAAGGGTGTTGATGAGATGGTAGTGGAGGGAGCACAAAGTTGGATCAGGCCAAATTTATTAATTTGGGCTCAGCAAGCAGAGATTCTGGATTTAATGTCACAGCTCAGTGAGTTAGAAAGGGCTCCGTTTGTTGGCTGGCTGAACAGCACCAAAAGATGATCTGCCCTGCCATGAGCAAACCGGAAAGATCCAGTCTCCCCTGGCTTCATGTATAGGAAGGCTGGCATGTTAGAGTGGGTTTGTCGTTTCAGGCCTGCTCACCATGCTGGGGGGTCTGGAACACAGGCCTTTCACCGACACCTTGAGAAAGAGCTGTGTGAGGAGGCCCCAGCTTCCTTGACGAGCTTTGCCATAACCCTTCTCTGTAGGTCAGACCTTGTGGTGGGAACCACAGCCTCCCAGCTGGAGACCTAAGCACAGGGAAGCAACTGGACCCTGCTGGCAGAGGCCACAGGCCAGTGGGGTGCCGGTGTAGCCAGGGGCAGTAGAGGCACAGCAACAATTGGAACAGCCTGGCTTGCCAGACTCATCACTCTGGCCCATTATCATGGACCTCCTGGAAGGAAATTTGCTCAGAAGCCTACTAAATCCTTACGTGAGCTGTATAAGCAGGAAAGTTTTCGGTTAAGCGGACAAAAATCTAAGTCGAATCTGGGCATAGCGGCACATGCCTGTGGTCCCAGGCACTCAGGAGGTTGAGGCAGGGGATCCGTTGAGCCTCGGAGTTTGCGGCTGCAGGGATGACATCACTGCACTCTAGCCTGGGTGACATAATGAGACTCAGTCTCTAAAAACAAAAGTCCAAGTCAAATCGTAAAATCAATGACTCTCAAAGGAGAGAGTCATGGTCTCTCAATCAATTCTCAGACCTGAGCCAATTTCCAGACTCAGACCCATGAACGAAGGGACAACGTCCCCTTGAAAAGCCAACCCTGGTACACTCCCCAGAACGTATCCTCTTAATCTTTTCCCTGGCCTTCGCCAAAGGGACCTGCCTTACCTTTGCCCAGGGTAACTGCATCGGGGAGAAGGAACTAATCAGACCTTTCAGGGACTGCTGGACCCTGTCTGTGCACTGACAGTGGCTCCAGAAGACGGAAAAGGTCACTGTGGCCATGCAGCCGGAGCAGGGGCTTTGGGAGCTCAATGCTCAACGGAGTTTTAGCTCAGGTTCATTTCACAGTGAGTCCAGTGGGTCCCCAGACCCATCCTGTCCTTATTTCCCCATTCCAGAATGCATAATCGGAAGAGACACACTGAGGGGCTGGTAACATGTACACACTGGGTCCCCGGCCTGTGGAGTGAGGACTGTTACGGTGAAGGAGATAAAGCAGAAGCCATTATAACTGCTTCAACCTAGGAAGATAATACCGTAGCCCCCCTCTGTCAGCAGGGAATGTGCTCCAAGACCTCAGCTGATGCCTGGAACCGTGGCTATTAGAACACCAAACCTGTATATGCCGTGTTTTTTCCTATAAACACATACCAGTGATAAAGTTTAATGTATAAACTTGGCACAGTGGACTACCAACAATAAGAAAATCAAACAAGTGGAAGAATATACTGCAATAAAAGCCTCGCAAATGTGATTTCTCTCTCAAAATACCTTGCACTGTGCGACAGGGGACTGAAAGCGTGGAAGGCTGAAGCAGGGATGAGGGGCGACTCCTGTCAGTGGGCTGCGGAGACTGACGCGCTGTCGGGAGCGTGAAGGATGCAGGGATGGAGAGTCTCCTATTCGGCCTGTAGGGAACACAGCTGGATCTCGGAGAATGACTGAAATATCAGCAGCTTAACCAGGTGGTAAGTCCAGTGGCAGCTGCTGTACCGGAGGTGGTTTCATTCCTTGAGCAAACGGACACCTCGTCTGCCACCTGGTGCACGGCTATTGATCTGGCAAGTACCTTTGGATCCAGCCCTGCCCAGAAGGCCGACCAGAAGTGGTTTTCTTCCGGCTGGCAAGGCCGGTGGTGCACATTCGCTGTCCCACCTCAGGGACAGTGTCGTGTCACCGCTCCGGCCCTACATTCTAGCTGAGTCTGCAGGAATCTTGGCTGCTTTTCCCGTCCATGAGAGCTCACACTGGTGCATTACACTGACGACGTAACGCTGCTCAGACTTAGTGAGCTACACGTGGCTATGCTCTGCACTCACTGGCGAGAGGCCTGTGTGTCAGAGGGTGTTATCTGAGCCCCCAGGCCGTAAAGTTAGCCGTGCACAGCGACACTGTCAGCAAAGGCAGCGGCACGTATGCAGCTGGGTCCACCCAGACCCTGGATGCTCAAGTAGGTCATGGGAGGAAGTGGCTCAAGTGCCCGTGGTACCCGTTCCTGCTCCACCACCTTTCTCAGCTGAGACCCTTTCTCCCAACCTGTGCCTATGGCCTCCTGGGGAGCTCCCCACGATCATGTGACAGAGGAAGAGGTGACTCAGGCCTGGCGTACAGACGGCTGTGTCGCATATGCAGGCACCGCGTGAAAGTGGACGCTGCAGAACAACAGCCCCTCCCTGGGACATCCCTGAAGGACAGCGGGGAAGGGAAGTCCTCCTGGGTGCCGCTGTGGGCGGTGCACTGGCTGTGCGCTTTACTTGGAAGGAGCAGTGACCAGTCACGGGCCGTGCTCAATGTTCTGCTGGATGGTCAGGGACATGGAAAGAACAATTGGAAAAACTGGTGGTGGTTGTGTCACGGGAAAAGATACGTGGATAGGTCTCTCAGGGTGGGCGAAAGTCATGAGGCTATGTGTGTCCTATGTGAATGGTCAGCAATGTCCACAGCAGAGGAGCGTTTGGGTAAAGTGGACAGGATGGCCCATTCTGTGGACACTGGTCAGCCTCTTGCCCAAGCCACCCCTGTCATCACACAGTGAGCTCACAAACAAAGTGGCCTTGGTGGTGGGATGGAGGCAGTACATAGGCTCAGCAACATGGACTCCCACTCACTAGGTCCTACGTGGCTCCGGCCACTGCTGACTGCCCGATCTGCCAGCAGCAGAGACCAACACCGAGCCCCTGATACGGCACCATGCCCCGGTGATCAGTCAGCTACCTTGGGCAGGTCGATTACATTGGATGGCTTCCAGCATGGAAGGGACAGGGTTTGTCCTTACTGGAAAAGCCACTGCCCACCGACTTGCAGAATGCCATAGCCACTGTCACGGAGCTCCACACGGCACTGCTTCTGCCTGAGACCTCACTTCACAACCAAAGAACTGGGACAATGCTCATGGGTCCCCCTGTCCTGATATGTCCTCGCCATCCCGAAGCAGCCGGTGTGACAGAATGGTGGAAGGGCTCCATTCAGCACCAACTAGGTGGTAATACCGCGCAGGGCTGGGACCAGGCACTCCAGAGGGCCACACATGCCCTGAATCAGAGACGCACGTGGCGCTGCTCCTCCCATGGCCGGGACCCACGGGCCCAGAAATCAAGGGAGTGTCGCCACTCACTGTCACCCTAGTGACTCACTGGCAGCGTTTGAGTTTCCTCTTTCTCCATTCTGCTGGCCTTGGGGTCTTCGTTCCAGAGGCAGAAGTGCTTCCACCAGGGGACACCACAGTGATTCCGTGAAGTTGGAAGTTAATATGCCATTCGGGGTCCTTCCGCCTCAGAGCCAGCAGGCTGAGAAGGGAGTGGCAGCGCTGGCCGGGGTGGCTGATCAGACCACCGAGGGGAAACGGGAGTGTGCTCCACAGTGGGGGGAGGGAGGGGCGTGTCTGGGGGATGGGAGCTCCTCGGGCATCTGCCAGCACGGCCATGCTCTGTGAAAAGTCACTGGAAGCCACAATAATTTAACTCAGGCAGGGCCTCTAATGGCCCAGACCCTTCAAGAATGGAGGTTTGGGGTCACTCCACCAGTAAAGAACCATGGTCAGCAGCGGCACTTGGTAGGGGTAAAAGGTGACGGGCTGGGTGGCGGAAGAAGGTTAACGCCAGCTACAGCTGCAGGGCCGGGCAGAAACGAGGTCTGCCCTCATCAGCACTTCCTCCTTGTTCCGTGACTTACGTGTTTGTGTGAATATCTACACATATTAACCAAATATATTTGTGTTCTCTTCTCTGTTACCTCATCATGTAGCATAAAATGTAACAACTTTATATCAGTATTTAAGCACGGTTACTTTTACATCTTGTGTGTATGTCACGGGACACGAGAAGAAAAGTGACCATCACTCAAGGACCTTACGGCCTCTTTTCGGGAAGGAATTAGTGGCTCTGGTGGTATATAGGACAGTTGTGTCATATTAGGCTGAACTGTGATCTTATTGCCTTTACTGGAGGTTAAATAGTTTAAGCTGTGTATGGATGCTAAACTGACAAAGCGTGGACTGTGGGGTGAATTTCATGCATCAACTGGACTGGGCTAAGGGCAGCCCTGGTAGGTGGTAAGCATTCTCTGTGGGTGTGACGGCAGCTCCAGAGGTCAGCCTTTGAACTGGTAGACTGGGTGAAGAAAATCTGCCCTCACCAGTATCATCTAATCCACAATCATCGAATCCACCCAAAGCCCAGGCTGAACAGAAGGGCAGCCCAGGCACATCCCCTGTCTCCTATAGAGCTGGGGCCGCTGCCTTCTCCTGCCCTCCGACCTCCGTGCTGCTGGTTCTCTGGCTTCAGACTCATGTGGAGTCACACGACTGGCCTTCCTGGTCTTCAAGCTCAGACAGCGGCTCATGGGGCTTCACACCTTTTGGCCTCTATAAACCTTGAGTCAATTTCTGTAATAAATATCTTCTTTTATACACGCATACACACACACACACACACACACACACACACAGAGTCACGTGTTGTTTAATAATGGGGATGTGTTCTGAGAAATGCGTGGTTAGGTGACTTCTTTCTCTGCGAACATCACAGGTCGACCACAAACTGGACATCACTGCCTGCCACACGCCAGGGCACTCACAAACCTGGACGGCACTGCCTGTCACACGCCAGGTCACTCACAAACCTGGACGGACTGCCTGCCACACACCAGGTCACTCACAAACCTGGACATCACTGCCTGCCACACGCCAGGTCACTCACAAACCTGGACGGACTGCCTGCCACATGCCAGGTCACTCACAAACCTGGACATCACTGCCTGACACACGCCAGGTCACTCACAAACCTGGACATCACTGTCTGCCACACGCCAGGTCACTCACAAACCTGGACATCACTGCCTGTCACACGCCAGGTCACTCAAAAACCTGGACGGACTGTCTGCTACATGCCAGGTCACTCACAAACCTGGACATCACCGCCTGTCACACGCCAGGTCACTCACAAACCTGGACATCACCACCTGTCGCACACCAGGTCACTCACAAACCTGGACATCACCGCCTGTCACACGCCAGGTCACTCTCAAACCTGGACGGACTGCCTGCTACACACCAGGTCACTCACAAACATGGACAGTACTGCCTGTCACAAGCCAGGTCATTAACAAACCTGCAAGGTACTGCCTGCCACACACCAGGTCCGCAGGGTACAGCTATGGCTCCCAGGCTACTGACCTGCACAGAGTGTGGCTTGTACTGAACAGGTAGGCAGCTGTGATGCAATGGCAAGCTGTGGCATATCTAAATGTACAGAAGATACAGTGAGAACATGGCATAAAAGATGAAAAATGGCACACTGGTGCAGGGCTCTTATCGTGAATGGAGCTTGCAGGATGGGAAGTGGCTCTGGGTGAGTCAGGGGTGAGCGTGAGTCACTGTTAGGACCAGGACATTAGTGTACACTACTGGAGACTTTATAAACACTCAATGTAGTAAAACTGTTTTTTCGGCCTGGCATGCTGGCCTGTAATCCCAGCACTTTGGGAGGCCAAGGTGGGCAGATCATGTCCATCGCTACTAAAAATACAAAAATTAGCTGGGCCTGGTTGAGCGCACCTGTAATCCCAGCTGCTTGGGAGACTGAGGCAGGAAAATTGCTTGAGCCCAGGAGGCGGAGGTTGCAGTGAGCCGAGATTGCGCCATTGCACTCCAGCTTGGTGACAGAGCAAGACTCCATCTCAAAAAACAAAAAACAAAAACTTTTTTCTATTTTTAATAATAAATTAACCTTATCTTACTGTACCTTTTCATTTTATACACTTTGTAATTTTTTAATGTTTTGACTTGTAATAACTTAAAACACAAGTACAGCTGTACAAACAATTTTTAAGATCTTTATAAGCTTTTCTCTGTTAATTTTTATTTTATTTTATTTATCTATTTATTTATTTTTGAGATGGAGTTTCGCTCTTGTTACCCAGGCTGGAGTGCAATGGCGAGATCTCGGCTCACCGCAACCTCCGCCTCCCGGGTTCAGGCAATTCTCCTGCCTCAGTCTCCCAAGCAGCTGGGATTACAGGCACGCGCCACCATGCCCAGCTAATTTTTTGTATTTTTAGTATAGACGGGGTTTCACCATGTTGACCAGGATGGTCTCGATCTCTTGACCTCATGATCCACCCACCTCGGCCTCCCAAAGTGCTGGGATTACAGGCATGAGCCACCGCGCCCGGCCCTTCTCTGTTAATTTTTATTTTTATTTTTTTACTTTTTAAACTTTTTTGCTCACTGGCAAGGCATGAACACACGCAATAGCCCAGGCCTGCGGGGTCAGGACCGTGGAGGCTTCACCGGAGGCAGGAGTTTCCGCTGGTGGTAATCTTACGGGATATAGACCGTGCTGCGAGGTCGGGATTCCGTGCCTGGAATCACTGAGATGCAGGCGGGACTGTGTGTGTGTGTCCTGCTGGTTTTGTGTCTCTGCGGACCCTAAGCCACTGCCCTCACGGCTCTCTTATGGACCCAGGCTCCTGCGCTCCGGCACAGTCAGGGTGGGGCAGCTCGTGCTGCGTAGTAGAGCACCTGAGAATCGAACCCGCGGCAACCAGACGCAGTCTATCTCCTTCTCCGGGCGGGGCTGGCGGGGATGCTCGCGGGTCTCAGGCCCAGGCCCGCGGGCTAACTGCTGGGGATGCTGCCCTGGCAGGCTGGGCTGGGCTGGCCGCGACGGCAGGGGTGTGGCCCCGCGCCCCGCGGCTCGCCCTCCTCCGTGTTGGTGGCGCAGGAGCCTGGAGGGCTGGGGGGGGAGACGGCTGCCGAGTCTCCGGGCTCCAGGGCGCCCCGGCGCGCGCAGTGACCCCCCAGGCCGTGCCACGGAGCCCCCTCGCGGCTGTCCGCTCTGCTCAGCCCGCAGGCCGAGGGCCCTGGACTCACTCGCCCTGGAAATGCCCCGAGTCCCCACCTGCCACGTGCACCTGCCGTCGGGGCCACTGGGCGCAGGGACCCAGGGACCCAGGCCGGGCCCCCACCCACGCTCGCTCACTGCTCCAGCCCGGAGGCTGCGGGACCCCGGACCCGGCGAGGAGGGCGCCGCCTCCCCCTGCACAACCGCGCCTTCTCCGCCCCCAACCCGCCCATCCTCGGCTCCTGAGCACCCAACTCCTGAGAGAAGGACCCCCGCCCCCCAAAGCCTTCTCTCTCTCGGCTCCTCCCGGGCTCCCGGACTCCTCTCCATAGGGGACCAGGCAGCCGCACAGCCCGGCCCTCCCGTTCCCAACGCCCGGCCGGCCCTTCCCTCCGCAGCCCCCGGGTCCTGGGGCTCCCCCGCGCGCCGAGCCGCTCCCAGGACCCCCGTGGGCCTCAGCCCCTCCGTCCCTAAGCCATCGCGGGTCTAGAGAGGCCTCACTTCCTCTCGCCCTCCAGACCGGGTCCAGCTGCCTGTTCGAAGTTCTTTTTGCTGTTCAGGCATTTGTTTAAATGACGGCGGGAGCGCACGACCTCGGGGCTGGGGGCGTCTGGACACAAAGCTGGGCTGGCTGCCCCTCCGACCCTGCCCCGTCGTTGGCACCGACTTCTCTGCAAGGATCTGCACATGTGTGTACAGACCAGACAAAGTACACAGTTCCGTCTAGCGACGCTGCTCTGTCACGAACGGAGTCATACATATTTCATGCGCCGTCTGCAACTTGCTTTTCACATTTAACACGATGTCCCGGGAGCTCTCCACGCAGGCTCACGTGGCCCGACCTCATTTTCTTTGATGGCTGCAGAGGCGTCTGGCCTGTGGGCGATGCTGCTGTGTAACAAGCTCTCCCCTGCTGGAGGAGAATTAAGGTGCTTCTCTTTTCTTCCCCTCCTAATTCTTTTTTTTTCTGTTGCCAAAACAACTGTAACCGGCCTGGATGTGCACGGTTCTTCCGTGTTCAGGCAGGTGTCCCTGTCCACAGCAGACAGGGCAGAGAGACGCCTTCGCTGCTCATTCGTGCTGGACATTTCCATGCTGTCTCCTGAGGTTGTCAAAAGTATTCACCACCAGCTGCGAAGCCAAATACCTGTTTTTCTTACGCCTTTATCATTGTCACAAAGTTCATTCCTTGTCTTCCCCCACAATTTTGTGGGTGAAAAACAGTATGTCATTATGACTCTCATCAACATCTTTGATTTCCAATGAAATCAAGCATTCTTTCCATTTTGTGTTTGGAGATCTTTAGATGTCTTTCATTAATCCACAGAATTTGCCTATGTTTGTGAGTTGGAAATCTGTGGTGATTCTGTCACCTGGCAGCCTGTTTCCCAGACGGTCCACCGTCCACCCTGCCCTTTCCGTGGGACGTGCCCTTCCCAGTGCACCTCACCATACAGAGATATCCCTGTTTCTTTCTGGGGTCTCTAACTTGAACCTTGTCTGCAAGACCAATTTTCATCCCCCTCAACCCCCCACCGCCCCCAGGAAGCCATGTTGACTAAGCATGTTCTTTTCCAGGTGAATTTCAGTCAGTGCGTCAAATTCCGTAAAAGACGCAATTGCAGTTTGACTGAGATTCCACTCAATGCTTTGCGAGACGGCTGACATCTTCACATGTTAATTTTCTCATTCAAGAAGATGTCTCTCCATTTGCTCAGAAAGTTTCTTTGTGTTTGTGTCTGCCAATCAAGTTTTAGTTTTCCTCGCACGGGTTTTGTGTGCACTCTGTTACTTCCAGCCTCTGCCCTCCAGAGGTTTGATAGTTTTTTAGCTATTGTAAATAGAACAGCTTTTTTTTTTTTTTTTGTTATTTCTTGTGTCTATAGAAAGACATGGAGTTTTATATGTTGGCCTCATCTCTGACTGCATTACTAAATTATCTTAGTAGTTTTTTACTGTTTTTTTTTCTTAGATTTGCTAGACATTATTATATTGTCAGTAAACTACAGCAATTTTTGCCTCTTTGCAGTATTTATAGCTTTTACCTTATTTTATTTTGGAGACACGCTCTTGCTCCATCACCCAAGCTGTGTAGTGCAGTGGTGCCAATGTGGGTCACTGCAGCCTCAAACTCATGGGGCTCCAGTGAACCTCCCCCTTCAGCTTCTGGCGTAGCAGGAACCACAGGTGTACACCGCCACGCCAGGCTAATTTTTAAATTTTTTTTGTAGAGATAGGAATTTTGGTCTTGCTTTGCTGCCTAGGCTGGTCTTGATCTCCTGGGCTCAAATGATCCTCCCAGCTCAGCCTCCCAAAGTGCTGGGTTATAGGTGTCAGCTACCGTGCGAGGCTCTTATGGCTCCTAAAAATCATCTTGCATTGACTTGGGCCTCCTGTGTGGAATGTAGCGAGAGTACTGATGTCTTCGTCTTGGTCCAGATTTTAGTGGATGCCTCATATGCTTTACCAAGCATGACGTTTCCTCCATTCCCACATCCTGTGGAATTCTCATTCTGCATGGAGGCAGGATTTTAACAAGTGCTACATTGACTGTGTGCTAAGTTGAGCCTGTGTTTTTTTCTTTATAGTGAATCATAACGAATGACATCAGTAGATTTCAAATGTCCTAAGTTCTTGAATTCCTAGAATAACCTTCCTCCAGGTGCCAGCTCCTCAAGGCTGTTTTCTGCTTCCCTTAATTGGTGTTCCATCCCTGGAGATGACCTGGCTCCTGTGAATGGACAGACGGATGGACGGATGAAGGGTCCCAGCAGCTGTCAGCTCCCTATGGAGGAGGGCTGGTGTCCATATTTCCCACCTACAAGTTAATACGTTTCTGTCACATGCTTGCATTCACCAACAATATATTCTGTGCCTTAAAGTTGACATAAATGGCAAAACAGTGTAAAGATTCTTGCAACTTGCTTTTCTCACTTAACATTAAGTTTTTGAAATTTATCCATATCGATGAACAGCAATTCAGTGCGTTTCTGTCAGCTGGAGTAGAACATGCTGTCGTGACAATGACAGATTAGTGATCCTTCTCCACTCAGGAACTTGCAAACGAGTTCTGCTTTGCCACCACACCATGAGCAGCCTTGCTTGTGTCTGCTGGTACCGTGTGCAGGGGGTACTTCGGCCGGGCCACCGGAGGAAGAGCCCCTGGCTTGTGGGAATGTGTGTCGCCAGCTTTCCACGCCAGCTGTTAGCAGTGCTTGGCACTTTATAAATGTTCGATCAGTGTTAACCATTAGCGCTCTCATTACTGCTATTATTAAGCATTGCTGTGCGGCTCTCCAGGTGGTTCTACCAGTTTACACTCCTTCCAGCAACAGACGGAGTTTCCATTTCCACAGATTCATGGCAACGCTCAGTAGTATCAGACTTATTAATTTTTTATACTCTAATGAGTGAAAAATGGCATCTAGTTGCTTTAATTTGTGTTTCTCAGTGTTTCGCAATGAAGTTCAGCCTCTTTTCACATATTTATTGCCCATTGTTTTCTCCTGATATTTATTGTTTCTTATCATTTGCTCATTTTTCCATTGGGTCGCTTGCCTTTTTCTTATTGATTTTCAGAATTATTTATGTATCTGGGTAGGGATACTTTATTGGTTATGTGGATTGCAAATATATCCTCTCAGACTGAGGCTTGTAAATTTTTTTGCTTTATGGATGATGCCTTTTTCTGAAAAGAATTTTAAATTTTAATGTGTCTGATACCTCAAGCTTTCCCTCATGCTTTGTGATAGTGGCATAAACTCGTGTTATCTTTTACAGCTTTGCATTCGCATGTTTAGGTGTTGACCTACCTGTGATTTATTTTTTCTTGGTGAATTTGTTTTCTGTCGTTCCAGCGCCATGTGCCAAGTAGTGCCCCCCTTCCCTGCTGAGGGGTAGTGCCTCCCATCATCTACCAAGTTCACACATATCCATGGGTCTTTTTCTAGCTGCAGCCTCAGTTTCATTATTTTATTTACTGACCCTGAACCATATCACACTCTCTTAAGACTTGTCGCTCTATAAAATAAGTCTCGATATTCGTTAGCTCTCTCTCCTTTATATGTTAGGTATGTCTTGGCTATTTCTGGCTCATTGCTGTTGTATGTTAATTTTGTAAATCAGCATGAAAAACAAATTTTGGAAAAAGTTTTTGGAAATACATTCAATCTTTAGATCAATGTAATGATAGTTTTCATGATTACTGAGTCTCCCCATTCATGAATATGGTATGTTTCTCCATTCACTTAGGTCTTCTTTCACGCCTTCCGACAAAGTTTACTCATTTCCTCCTATTGGAAAGGCCTTGCACCTTATTATTACATGTATCTCTAGGAAGCTGGTGGGTTTTTTCACTGTTAATGGAACCTTATGTTACTTATCTAATTTTCACTAGTAATATTTACGCTGAATTTATATCCTGCAATTCATTGAACTCTTTAGTTAATTCTATGGGCTGTCTCTAGATCATCTTGAATTTCCTCTTGAAAAATGTTCTACACACAGTAATAGCTTGGTTTTTTTCTTTCCTAGACCCTATAACATCTTTCTTTCTTCTTCCCACAATGTACTTCTAGAGTCTCTAGCACAATGAGACATAAAAATGGAACTGATTTTAGAGCAGTGTTGAATTTTACAATTAAAGATAATACTTTCTACAGGATTTAATCATCTTTATCAGGATAAGAAGATTATCTTATCTTCTTAGGTTAAGAGATTGTTGTTCCCCTTAAATCATAAGCTAAGGTTTATCTTCTATAAGGTTTTAGTTCAGTAGTATTTTTTCCCTGAATTATTAGTTATCAATATTATTATTTCTTTACACACTCAGTGCTCCTTTAGATTTACCTGTATTATCTTGCATTTTCTTTCCTCACCTAAGCTTCGTGGATCTTATTCCATCTTCCCAGGTTCAATTCACTTTTGGTCAAAGCATACCTCTTAGTGAGGTGTTGTGTGTAGGTCTTCAGTGGCACAATCCTCAGGATGTTTTGGTTCTAAAAGTCTTCATTTCACTCATTCTGTCAGTTCTCTTTTTACTCTGTTGATTGCTTCCTTTAATGTGCAGAAGCTTTTTAGTTTTATATAAACCCTTTTGTTTATTTTTGCTTTTATTGGCTGTGCTTTGAGGTCTTATTCATAAAATATTTTCCAACACCAATGTCCTAAAACATTTTACCTGTGTTTTCTTCTAGTAGTTTTTGTAGTTTCAGGTTTTGCATTTAAGTCTTTGGTCCATTTTGAGTTAACTTTTGCATAGGGTGAGAGATATTTGCAAACTATTCGTCCAACAAAGGATTCATATCTGGAATAGACAAGGAATTCAAACATCTCAACAGCAAAAAAAACAAAAAAACAAAACAAAAAAAACAATGATTTGAACAGATAGTTCACAAAAGGACATGCAAATGACTAACAGATATATGGAAAAAGTTCAGTATCACTCATCATCAGATAAATGTAAATCAAAACCGTAGTGAGGTATCATCTCACCCCAATTAGAAGGGCTATTTTCAAAATACAAAAAATAACACATGCTGGTGAGAAGGTGGAGAAAAGGAAATTCTTATACACTATCAGTGGAAGTGTAAACCAGTACAGCCTCTATAGAGAACAGTATAGAGTTTTCTCAAAAAACCAAAAATGGAACTAGCACATACTCGAACAGTCCCACAACTGGGTAAATAGCCAAAGTACAGCCAAGGGTTGTCCACACTCCCTGTTCCCTGCAGCGCTATTCACAGTAGCCAAGCAGTGGAGGCAACGCAAGTGTCCATCAACAGATGAATGGCTAAAGAAAATGTGATTTCACACGCACACACACGTGTACACATGCACACATGCACACACACACGCACGCACACACCATGCACACACATGTGCACACACACACAGTGGAATACTATTCAGCAATAAAAAAAAATGAAGTTTTGTCCTCCATGACAACATGTATGAGCCTGCCGGACATGGGGCTATGTGAAATAAGCCAGGAACAGAAAGTTAAACATGTTCTCACTCATATGGAGAAGCTGAAAGTGTTTATCTCACAGAAGTCAAGAGTAGAACCCAGGTTATTAGAGGCTGGAAAGGGAAGGGGGATATAGGGAGAGATTTGTTAAACGACACAAAATTACAGTTAGGAGGAATAAGTTCTAGTGTAGGATGACTACAGTCAACAATATATATTTTCAGATGGCTAAAAGAGAGGACATTGAATGCTCCCAACACAAAAATGATCAATATTTTAGATAATACATATGCTAACTACCCAGATCTGATGACTATACATTGTATGTACAGAAACATCACTGTGTACACCAGAAATACACACAGTATTATGTGTGTATGTTTAAAACTGAATGATTTTAAAAAATATATTCATTTATACTATGTCTTGAACACTGCCCAGCAGGGTATAGATTCCACATTGATGATTATTTTCATCAGCACTTGGAATATACTGTTCCACGTTATGTGGCTGTGATTGTCGCAGGGGTGAAGTTTGCACTCAGTATAATCTGAGTATCTTTATAGTTATGCCTATTTAAAGGTGCTTTTAGTGTTAATATTTCTCTTTGATAATTTACAATTTAATTTTAATATGTCTTTTTAAAACAGTGTTATTGTGGGATGATTGACATGCAATAAACCGCACATAGTGAAACTGCAAAATCTGATGCATTTGATGTGTGTTTATGCTTGTGAAATCCTCACTCCAGTTAAGAGAATAAACGTATCTAATCCTCACTCCAGTTAAGAGAATAAACGTATCTATCCATCACCTCCGTCTCTCCTCGATCCCTTTGTAATCCTCCCCCCACTTCTCCACCCTCAGCCTGTCCCCAGGCAACCACTGACACACTTTCAGTTTCCAGAGGTTGGCTTGCATTTTCTATTATTTTATATACCTGGAAGTCCCGTGGATATCCTCATACTTTTGTGGGGTCTGGATTTTTTCCTTCACCAAATTATTTTAAGATTCATCCATGTTTTTGGCAGTATCAACAACCCATTTCTTTCTGTGGCTGGAGAGTCTTCAATTTTATGAATACACACAATTTGCAATGCATTCATGAGTTGACGAGCATTTGGATTGGTTCCAGCTTTTGGTTATTACAAATAAAGCTGTTATAAATATTTGCATACAAACCTTTATATAGACATATGCTTTTATTTCTCTAGGAGTGGAAGGGCTGGATCATATGGTAGGTGTATGTAGCTATTTAATGAACTGCCAAACTGTTTTCCAAAGTGGTTGTGCCATCTTTACGTTCCCACCAGGAGTGTAGGAGGTTTCTAATTTCTCTACATTCTTGCCATCACTTGGCATGTCAGTCTGTTTAATTTCACACATTCTAGCAGGTGTGTAGTGATATCACCTTGTGGTTTCAATTTGCATCTCTTTATTGAGTAATGATATGAAGCATCTTTTCATGATCGTATTCGCCATCAGTATTTCTGTTGATGAAGTGTCTACTCAAATCTTTTGTCCCTCTTTTTATTGGATGTTTGAATTTTTTTATTGGGGTTCAAGAGTTTTATATGTGCTGCATAGAAGCCCTTTACAGATATGTAATTTAAAAATACATTCTCTTGATCTATGTCTTTTCATTCTCTTAACAGTGTATTTTGAAGTGTGGAAGTTTTTAATTTTGATGAAATACACGTTATCAATTTGTTCTTTTGAGAATTAGGCTTTTGATGTTTTATCCAAGGTCACAAAGATTTCTGCTTTATTTTATTTAAAAAATTTTATAGTTTAGTGTCTATGATTCATTTGAATTAAAGTTTGTGCTGTGAGGTATAAATCAAAATTCACTTTTTTGGGGATTCAGCATCATTTGCTGAAAAGACTATACTTTTTCCATTGAATTGTCTTTCTACTTTTGTCAAAAATCCATTGTCCATATATATGTGAGTCTGTTTCTGGAATCTCTGCTGTGTTTCATTGATCAATTTGTCTATATTTAGACCAATACCATACTGTTTCAATAGAGCTTTATGTTTAGCCTTGAAATCAGATAAATAAGTTTTTGTTTTTCTTTTGCAAAGTTATTTTCACTTATCTAGGTGCTTCATTTGTTTCCATATAAAACTTTAACAATTTAATTGATTGTTTAAAATGATTAGCTTTTACTTTTTTGGATTTTTAAAATAATTTTTTCTTTTCTCTTTCATTGATTTCTGTTTTTTTAAAAAAAAATTATTTTCTTTATCTGCTTACACTGTTTAATTTGCAATTCTTTCCAGTTTCTTAAGGTGGAAACTTAGATCACTGACTTGAGACCTTTCTTTTTCGTTATAATATACGTTCTTAGTGCTTAAATTTGCCTCCAAGCATACATTAGCTGCATCTCCCTGATTTTGATATGTCGTGTTTTCATTTTCAGCTCAAAGAACTTTCCAATTTCTCTTTTGATCTCTTACATGAGTGATACGATTTGACTCTGTGTCCCCACACCAATCTCACCTTGAATTGCAATCCTATGATCTCCAGGTTTCGCGAAGGAGAACAGGTGGAGGTAATTTAATTTTGGGGATGGTTCCTCCATGCTGTTCTTGTGATAATGAGTGAGTATCATGCAATCTGACGGGTTTTTGTTGTTGTTGTTGCTGTTGATGTTTTTGGAGCAACTATGCCCTTTACTGTCCCCACGAGGGCTGGGCTCAGGCACCCAGAACCCACCCCACCTGCACTCAGAGACCAGCCCTGGGGGCCGGGATCACCCAGCCCTGGGGGGCCACACACAGGCTCCCTTCCTCTCTTGCAGTCCCCCAGCTGTGCTCTCTCCCCTGTCCTGTGCCGTGGATCCCCGAGGCTGGGCTCCGTCTGCCCTGGAGGCGGGGGAAGTCCTGGGTGAGCAGGGCAGGCTCCGCGTCCTCCCCACTGTGCGCGCGTGTTGGGCATGTGTAGATGTGCAATGGGTGTGCGTGTGCACAGGGGGATGAGGGTGAACTCTGCGTGCACTGGCTTCCTCGGGTCTGTACAGGAAGCGGCTCCATGTCCCCCGCCGGGCCCCCAGGTATTATTTTTTCTGGGCCAAGAAGGCCACACCCCAGCCACCAGCAGGGGGTTCAGGTTCTCGCGGGACCAGGAACCTCGGCCCCAGGCCCCCACTGGCAGCCTTCTCCTCCCCCTCCGCCCCGTCCCCAAGACCCTCGGGCTCCGGGGTTGCATCGGGACTGCTGGGGCCCATGGGGGCCGTGGGGCCGTGGGGGCCGTGGGCCGTGGGCTGTGGGCCGTGGGCTGTGGGGCCGTGGGCTGTGGGGCGCCTTCAGGCTGCTGTGGCTGTTGAGGGGGCCGAGATCCCCTTGGCCGGGGTCTCCTTGGCGGGCGCCCTGGTGGAGCTGCTGCTGCCAGCCGGGGCCCCCCTCTTCCAGGGCTCGGCCACGGGGTTTTCCCAGCAGCTGTGGGTGTAGCCGGGGTACCTCGGCCTCGGTGGCGGCCTGGGGCCTTGGTGCGGGGCTTGGGGCCTGGCTCCGTGCAGGGCGCGGCCTACGGGCCGGGCGGCGGCGGCGCTGGAGGGCTCCGGACCGCGGGCAGCCCCTGGCATTCCACGAGCGCCCTGCAGCCTCCCCGGCCGCGGGACCCGGGGGAGCCGGAGGTGTCCGCGTCTGATGGGTTCACCAGGGTCTGGCGTTTCCCCGCTGGCACCCCTTCCCTCTCCCGCCGCCCTGCGCAGGTGCCTTCCCCACGACTGCGGGTCCCCCGGGTGCTCCCCGGCTGGGCAGAACTGGGACACTATCGCGCCTCTGCTCCGTGAATCACCCAGGCTCGGGTGTCCCCACAGCCGCGGGAGGGAGGACTCAGACAGCCGTGGGTCATTCGAAGGTGTTTGCTATCCAGTTGACAAATATTTTGAATTTCTAGATATCTTTCTGTTGCTGATTTCTAATTTAACTCCATTTTGGCTGAGGATTTGATTTGTATGATTTGAATCGAGTCCATGTATTGAGACTTGTATGATGGCCCAGAATATGATCCATCTTGGTAAATGTTCTGTGCGCCCTTGAAAAGATGGTGTGTTCCGCTGGTATTGGGTGGAGTACTCTGTGAATGTCCATGACGTCAGGTGGGTGATGGCGGGGTTTTTTTCAAGTCTATTATTTATTTTTTTTTTTGGCCAATTTTTTATCTACATTTTTCTAATAATTACTGAGAATACGGAGTTGACGCCTCTGTCTGTAATTGTGGGTTTATTTATTTCTACTTTCAGTGTGATCAATTTTTGCTGCATGCACTTTGAATATATGTTATTATGTGGATACAATTTAGGATTATTATGCCCTCATGATGAATTGACCCTCCATCATGACATTACCCATCACTGATGTTATTTGCCTGGAAATGTACTAATATTGTGATCCATATACTCACTCCAGGTTTCGTTTGATCAGTATCAGCATTGCACATTTTTCCTAGACTTTTACGTTGAATCTGTTTATAATTTCACAGTTAAAGTGAGTTTCTTGCAGGTAGTGTATAGCTGGCTCTCGCCTTTTTGTCTCAGTAAGACAAGCTTTACCTTTTAAGTGCAGTATTTAGTTTTTTGTTTTTTGTTTTTTTTGAGGCAGAGTGCAATGGCGCGATCTCGGCTCACCGCAACCTCCACCTCCTGGCTTCAGGCAATTCTCCTGCCTCAGCCTCCTGAGGAGCTGGGATTACAGGCACGCGCCACCATGCCCAGCTAATTTTTTGTATTTTTAGTAGAGACGGGGTTTCATCATGTTGACCAGGGTGGTCTTGATCTCTCGACCTTGTGATCCACCCGCCTCGGCCTCCCAAAGTGCTGGGACAGTATTTAGTTTTAATGTGATTATGTATATGATAGTTTAAATGTCCACTTTGCTGTTTTCTGTTTGCTTTTTTCCCTCATTTGCTTTTTTTTCTTTCCTCTTTTTCCAGCTTCTTTTGGATTAACTGAATGTTTATTATGATTTACTTTTATCTTGTCAGCTAATTGGCTATACATCATTTTTGTGTGTGGGTGCTTTAGGTTTTATAGGATACATCTTTAACTAATATTCTACCTATAAGTAATATTAGACCACTTCCTGTGTAGCATGAAGTTCTTATAGCAGTAATATTCGAGTTCCCTTGTCCCAGAGTCTGTGTTCTTGCAGTTACATATTTTCTTTCTATATATGTAATAAGCCCCACAACGTTGTTACCACATTTCCTTTAGTCAATTATTTATATTTTAAATAACTTTATTATATTGTATGTGCATTCATGCTTGAACTCACAAGTTTACCATTTACAGTGCTGTTTATTCATTTGAATAAATCTGGATTTCCAGTTGCTATTATTTTTCTTCTGCATAAGGGGCTTCATTTAACATTTCTTATAAGTCAGGTCTGACAGCAATGAATTCTCTTACCTCTGTTATGTCTCTTATGAGCAAAACGACAGCAAAAAGTCTTCATTTTGCTGTAGTTTTTAATACGTTTTTTTTTTTCTGGGTATAGAATGCTAGATTGACCATTTGCTTTTCCCCTCTGGATTTCAAAGGTGTTTCTCCACTATCTTCTGGATTCTATTGTTTCTGATAAGACATTTGCTATCATTGTTACATTTGTTCTGTGTATGTGTCTTTTTAATTTGCTTTTAAGGTTTTCCCTTGATTACTGACCGGTTTTGAATCACTCGATTGCGGGGTGCCTTGCTGGAGTTTCTTCATGTTTTACCTGTACCTGGGGGTTTGTTTAGCTTCTTGAAAAAATTTCCACCATTACTTTTCCAAATATTTTACACCCCCCACTTCTTCAGAACTCCAATCGCACACATGTTAATCCATTTGCGGCTCTCCTGGCCACTGTTTCTGTCTGTGTTTTATCATGGAAAGTTTCTATTGCTATGTTTTCGAGTTCACGAATCTTTTCTTTCACAGTGTCTAATATCCTGTTAATCCCACTCAGTGCTTTTCCCATCACAAGAATCACGGTTTTCATCAGCTGAGGTTTGGGGTCAATCCTTTCTACGTCGTCCGTGTTCCTGCTCAACCTGCTCATGCCTTCCTCTACTTTCTGCAATGCATGGAGTATATTTAAAGCAGCTGCTTCGACTTCTTTCTCTACTAATTTACCGTGTGTTGTTTCTCAGCCTGTGTCTGTGGATGGATTCTTTCTTCTCATTTGGCTTGTATGGTCTGTTTCCTGGCACGCATGTCTGGTGGCCCTGACAGGGGGCCAGTCATCGGGATTTTTACGCTGTTGGTTGCTGGGTATTTTTTTTTTTTTACTCCTGTAAACGTGCTTGGACTTTGTCACAGGGCACCGTCAGTTTTACTATGTTAACTGTTCATTTTTGAGACTTGTATGTCAGTTTTCATCAGTGGGACCAGAGCAGCCTTTAGAGCAGGGCTAATTATGCCCCACCTGAGACGTGCCCCGCCAAGTACCAGAGCTTTGTTTTCTGTACTGTGAGACTTTGCCATTCTGGCTGGTGAGAACGTGAACCGCTCTAGCCCTGGGTCCACTGCAGAGGTTTTCCTCCCTGTCCCTTTCTGGTCGGTCTTTCCCCGACCTTGATGCCTTCTCGGCATGCGTGTACTGCAGGACTCCGTGAA
Source organism: Saimiri boliviensis (assembly GCF_048565385.1). Lineage (NCBI taxonomy): Eukaryota > Metazoa > Chordata > Mammalia > Primates > Cebidae > Saimiri > Saimiri boliviensis. The sequence continues at coordinate 131,407,869 of NC_133450.1, read as the reverse complement.
AGGCTGTCGGGGAAGCTGGTGCAGAATCTGGAGTACTCTCTCTGTGCAGCTCTCTCCTTCCCATGCATTTTCTCCACTCAGGTCCTCTGCTCCAGGATTCTAGATTCCTGACACTCTGAACACTCAACTCTGCTTCCTCAACTCAGGGAGCCCCTGGCTCTGGGCTGAGCCCTAAATGCTCTCCAGGCAGCAGGTGACCATCACAGGCATCACCTCTCTTGTCCTCTCTCAGGAGTCACTCTCTGCACTGCCTGGTTTTCAAAGTTTCATCATTATTGTTTTACATTTTCTGCGTGGCCTCTCAGTCGTTTCAAGTAGGAGAGTAAATCCTGCCTCTGTGACTCCAGCACAGCCAGAAGCAGGGGTCTGCACTGCGTAACATTTACACTGCAGTGGAATGCTATTGTTTCCATTCTAAAACTCAGCAGAGACAACGCATGGACGACTTAATTATAATGACAAAACAGAACTCAGCACCATCAACCCTGTCTAAGGGGAGCAGAAGGATGTGCATGGGCCTCAGGGGCCGAGGAGCCAGTGGGTGCTGGGGGCATTCATCTTTTTCACTTCCATTGTGAGGAGTGACTTTGTGTGTGTGTGTGTGTGTGTCTAAAATGAAGAAATCGGGAAACAGAGGCTTGTGCTGCTTATTCAGAGTTTCTTAGGACTATTAATGAAAAGCTTAATAGCCAAAAGGGCGTTGGCTTCTGAAGGCAAGTCGGTGTGTTCCTCACCCCCTTCATGTCTGGTGACTCGCACCTGAAGGAGTGAATGAAAGAACAGATGGATGGGCGGGTGGGTGGCTGGTAGGTTCAAGGAAGCAGAGAAGGAATGGCCTCTTTTGTCACTTACAGCCCTCTAAGTCCTGTTCCCAGAGGTCATCTTATGCAGACCTGCACCTCCCACTCTGTCATTTGAACTGCTTTTAGAAGTGACACTTATCACTCACCTGTTACCCACAGAACCAGGTGCCAAAGCCCAAGATAAACCAGCAATCCCAGGCTCCTGGCAGGTTTGGCCTGGAAGGGATAGAAGAGGTCATTTCTGGCTGGGGAGCAGCTGGAGTCGGTGTCTGCAGACATCAGCTCCCCTGGCCTGGGCCGGGGATGGAGGTGCTGGCACCCCTGCGTCTCGGACCCAGCAGAAGAGAGAGCAAGCAATGCCCACCGTGGAGAGAGGCAGAGTGGCCCTGGCTGACCTTCAAGGCCATGGCAGAGAAAAGATGCTGGACACTGCCAGCCGCAAGTCCCGTGGGCTGCCCTGAGTCCACAGGGACCTCCTGCCGGCATTGTGGGGAATCCAAACAGGTGTCAAGATGCCTGGGCAGGAAAGGGTTAAGGAAGGGCTGAAAAAATGTAATTTACATGCGGAAGTCTCTCTATCCTTCCCTCCAGACAACCCAAGGCTTGTGCAAATCCATCAATATTTTATGAAGACGCCTCCCTCTGACGTGGAGGGAGGCAGGTGGCGGCTCAGCTTTCCTCTGCACGGGGAACAGGCAGGCGCTCCAGTCCGCAGGGTGCCGGGACATCGTGGGGTTGATTCCTCCTGGGCCAATGCCCCGCCGCTGTCTTGAAGGAGGCCACTTCTCCTCTGATTCTGGGTTCACTCTTTCCCATTTCTCCCAGATCCAGCTGCCTGGGAAAAGGGAAGCTTCCTCCTTGTGCCCTTGAGCAGCCCAGGCACCTGCACCATGCCATGGGCACTCAGTGCATACCCACTGTGGGAATGTGGGAATGCGGGAGTGGGTGAGTGATCAACTAGGTGAATGTACGAAGAATCGAGTGACTGAATGGGTGAGGAGATGAATGGGTGCATGGGGGAGTGGGTGACTGCATAAATGAGTGGGTGAATATGTGAAGGGGTGAACAGGTGAGAGAGTGGGTGAATGGGTAAGTGGGTGAGTGAGTGGGTGAGTGGTGAGTGGGTGAGTGGGTGAGTGGTGAGTGGGTGAGTGAGTGGGTGAGTGAGTGGTGAGTGGGTGAGTGGTGAGTGGTGAGTGAGTGGGTGAGTGAGTGGTGAGTGGTGAGTGGTGAGTGAGTGAGTGGTGAGTGAGTGATTGGGTGAGTGGGTCCGTGAGTGGGTGAGTGGGTGAATGCATTAGTAGGTGTGTGAGTGAGTGCATGAGTGGGCAGGTGAGTGTGGCAGCTGCCGTAGAGGCCTTGCCAGGCCCGTACAGCTTGGTCTTCCCAGAGGCACCTCCGTGGGCTCCATCCATCCCGTCGTGGGCCCGCGGTGGGCCGGGCTGGCTCTCCTCCCTCACGCCGGCTGCTCCGCATCGTTGATTCCCTCATCCCACTGCTGTTTTCAGATGGCTCTAGATCACGCAGCCGGACGTGTGGCTGGCTGGGAGAGGCAGACAAACCCGTGCGTGTTTTGTGTAGATGAAAACTGAGGTTCTCAGCCGTCACTTGCCCAAAGCCACATGGTGGGAAGGCTTCTGTTCATCCCTGCTCCCAAGACTCACCCGACTCCAGAACACTCCGCGGCTCTGGCCCGAAATTCTGGTCGCCTTATGCCTGGTGTACAGGGTGGGGAGCACTCCCAGGAGGGCTTAGAGGAGGCTTGGCTGGCCATGTTCTGGGCCCTGCGTGCTCCCGGGTTCTCCGGTGGACAGCGGGGTGGCCGGCAGAAGCCATATGTGCCGTGCACAGAGGTGTCTGACCCCAGCCCTGCACGGTCCTGGGCCCCACTCCTGTGTCTGGTGAGGGTGGTCACTGTGCAGCGCAGGCGTCACCAGCAGTTCCTGGGCACCGGCTGAGGTCTGCTCCCGCTCTGAGTGTGGAGTCTCCGCGAGGTCCAGTCGGTGACGGAGGCTGTGTGGCCTCGAGGGGTTAGTGGTAGCTTTGAAGTGGCCAGGGGCTGCCTGCTGGGGCAGCCGTGGCTGGGGCCCTACTTCTGGCTTTCCGGAATGCACAGGCTGGGCTTGGAGGAGCCAGGGGAGGTGGAGGAAGGGCGGGAAGGAGCCCAGGGCCATGGCGCCCAGCTCTTCTGAAAAGCCCGTGAGCTCGGTAGCGTCCACTCTGCATTTCATCAAATCGCCATTTCTCACAGAAGGAGCTGTCAGCAGCCAAAATTGCTGCCTGAAAGGAGCAGGAATGAAAAGATTCACCTTGAGGACATTCCTCTTTGTCAAGAGCAGAAAGGATTCCATTTGCCGGCCGGCCGGGAGAGGATTCCGGAGGCATTGATCGCAGCGTGCTGCGCTTCACGGGGACGGGCTTCGGCAAATGGCCCCACTTTTCCATGGGAAGCAAGCTGCGGCTAATGCACCCTGCATTCTGTAATTACGAACGTGAATGAAAGGGCCTTGGGCATTCGCCGTGGAGTGGGAGCCCGTGTACCACCCAGGCACCCAGCAGACGGTGGGCCGGGCGGTGTGGCCGCGGCTGTGCTGCTGGCTGCCATCCGGCGGCTGTCCCTCTCCAGGTGAGGCATCCTGGTGCCAGTGAGCCCTGAGCCTCCATCTCCAGCTGCTACCCCCATGCCCACTGCCTGCCTGCTCAGCTCCCAACTCACCGTGTCCTTCCTGACTCTGCCCCAGAGACGTTTGCTAAACCGTGTCCGTCCTCCAGCCCCTCGGAACACCCTCCCCCAGGAAGCCTTCCTAGACAACCACCCACCGGGCAGTCTCCCATGCTGCCCGGAGCCTCACTTGAGCCCATTGTCCAGGTCTCCACCCCTGGCAGGGGTCTCGCTGCATCTCCCTCCCCACCAGGTGACTCTCAGACTCATTCTCTCCATCCATAAGGTGGGAAGAACCTCTGGGTTGCAGTGGGAGGAAGGGCAGGGCCTGGAGCAGGAAATGGGCAGGGGAGGGGAGCCTGGGACACTGGCTCAGTGTCACCATGGATTTGTGGGTGTTGTGGGCGAATCTCTTCCAATCTCAATGCCTCAATTTCCCCATCTGTCAGTGAAGCCTTGTGTAATCGGAAAGATGGATGGGTGGCACAAATCCCAGAAAACACCACGCGACACCCACCATTCAGTTCTCGTCGGCGGCATGAGCGTCCCAGGCTGCCACAACCAGGAACAGGCACCTTGTGTTATCCTCTGCGCTTTATTGCGCTTTGCAGATACTGTGTTTTTTGCACATTGAGGGTTTGGGGCAACCCTCGTGGAACATCAGTGAGAGCTGTTGTTCTAACAGCACGTGGTCACTTCGCGTCTCCGTGTCACACTTTGGTAACTCCAAACATTGCAGACGTTTCCATCATGACTGTATCTGTGGGCGTGATCTGTGGTCACGAACTTTGATGTTACTGGTGTCATTGGGGGAGCCACGAACCGCGCCCCATCTCGCCCTTTAAACCCAAAGCTGGAGGTGATTAACCTCAGTGAGGAAGGCGGGTGGAGAGCCCAGGCCGGCCGAAAGCTGGGAGCTGGGAGCTCCGTGGCTGGCGCCAGTTGGCCAAGCTGTGAATGTCAAGGAAAAGTTTTCTAAGGAAATGAAAAATGCTGCCCCAGTGGACACACCATCGGTAAGAAAGCACAATTGTCGGATTGCTGATGCGGAGACAGCCCAGGTGGTCTGGAGAGATGGAAGCAGCCATCACGCTCCCTTAAGCCAAAGCCTCATCTATAGTGAGGCCCTGATTCTTAGTGCTGTGAGGGCTGAGAGAGGCGAGCAAGCAGCTGGAGGCTTTCAGAGGGCAGAGGCTGGCTCCCCAGGGGTAACGTGTGTCTCCGGAACACAGACGTGCAGGCGGAAGCAGCAAGCGTGGACGGAGAAGCCACGTCGAGTTCTCCGGAAGATCCAGCTCAGATCACTGACGAAGGTGGCCACGCTGAACGCCAACCTTTCCACACGGAAGCAGCAGCCTTCCATTGGAAGAAGAGGCCAGCTAGGACTTTCATAGCTACAGAGAAGTCAGTGCCTGGCTCCAGCGCTTCAAAGGACAGGCTGTGCTCATTTACCATTCCCCAAATCCTAGGGCCCTTAAGAATCACGCAATATCAACTGCCTGTGTTCCAAAAATGGAACAATAAAGCCTGGATGACAGCATGTCTGCTTACAGCACGACTGGATGAATATTTTAAGCCCACTGTTGATACCTAGGTACTCAGGGGAAAAAAAAGATTCTTCTCAAAATACGACAGCTCCCTGACATGTACCTGTCTGATGGAGGCGCACGAGGAGACAAATGTTGTTTCCACGGCTGCTCACACAGCATCAGGCAGCCCGTGCATCGAGGAGTCATTCTGACTTTCAAGTCTTGTTATTTAAAGGAATACATTTCATTCATGAGGCTACAGCCGCCCCACACAGTGATTCCTCTGATGGATCTTGTCCAGGCTGAAGTGCAATGGCGTGATCTTGGCTCACTACAATCTCCATTTCCCAGGTTCAAGCAATTCTTCTGCCTCAGCCTCCTAAGCAGCTGGGATTACAGGCGCCTGCCATCACATCCCACTAATTTTTCGTTTTTGTATTTTTAGCAGAGACAGTGGTTTCACCATGTTGATCAGGCTGGTCTAGAACTCCTGACCTCAAACAACCCACCCACCTTGGCCTCCCAAAGTGCCGGGATTACAGGCATGAGCCAGCATCTGGCCTGGATTCGCCGTCCTGATGCCATGAAGATGTGCGATGCATGGGAGGAGGTGGAGATATCAACACCCCCAGCAGTCTGGAAGAAGTAGATTCCAACCCACCCGGATGACTCTGAGGGGTTCAAGGCTTCCGTGGAGGAAGGAACTGCTTGTGTGGTAGAAACAGCAGGAGAACAGCAATTAGAAACAGAGCCCGGGGATGGGACTGAACGGCTGCAGCCTCGTGAAAAAACCTGACCTGGTAAGAAGCGGCTTCTTCTGGATGAGCAAAGGAAGCGGACACTGTGGAAATGACAACAGAGGACTTAGAATATTCCATCAACACCTGGTTGACAAAGCAGTAGCAAGGACTGAGAAGACCGAACAATGTTAAGGAAGTTTACTGTGGATAAAATGCCGCCAACAGAATCGCATGCTGCAGCGAAATCTTTCAGGAAAGGAAAAGTCCATCGATGAGGCCAGGTTCACAGTTGTCCTAGGAAACTGCCACAGCCACCCCAGCCTGTGGCACCCGCCAGCTCCCCCAGACAGCAGCCATGAGCACGAGGCAAGACCCCACCGGCAGGGCAAGGCTCACTGAAGGCTCGGACGGCCGTTAGCACTGTCGGGCAAGGACGTGGATTTTAATTAGGGTCAGCACGTTGTTTTTGAGAGGACACTATTGCACGCTGAGGAGAATACAGGACAGTGGAAACGTGACTTTTGTCTGCACCGCGAAACCGAAACATTCCTGACTCACCGAATTGAAACCCGAGTTACTGCAGTGTCTTGGTCTGGAATGGAACCCACGACGCCTCCGAGACATTTATTCCCTCACTGTTTTGAAGGCAGGAAGTCCACGACCCAGGCGTTGACAGGGCTGGGTCCTTCTGGGGCTGTGAGGGGAACTTCTTATGCAGCTCCTGCCCCGATTCTGGAGGTTCCTGGCCGTCACTGGGGTCCGCGGCCTGCGGAAACGTCACCCGACCCTTGCTGTCAGCCCCACTCAGTGCTTGCCCATGCTCGTGTCTGTATCCAAATTCCCCCTTTTCATACGGACACCTGTCACGTCCCATGCGGGGCCTGCCCAACTCCAGGGTGACCTCATTTTTCGAATCACATCTGCAACAACGCTATTTCTAAATAAGGTTCTGCATACCGGAGATTAGGGCTTCGGCGTCTGCACTCTGTCTGTAGCAGCTGGAGCTGGTGGCTTGGGCTGCTCAGCCCCTGTGCTGGCGTGTGCCCCCGACACAGGCCACAGGAACAGCCCCTCCCCGCAGCCCCTCGGCCGTGGGATGGCCCATGCCATGGGGACCGCTGCCTGACGGGGGGATGGCAGCAAGGTGGGGGCTGCTCTGAGACTGCAGTCTGCATCTGGGTGTCTCTCCAGGGCTGTGTTTGCACCTCTGAGAGCTGCCCCAAAAACTCACCCAGGGCCAGGAGCCTGCAGTCCTCAGGCCCGGCGCTACCCTCCTCTCCCCCAGCGCTCCTTCGCTTTGCTTTCTTAGAGGATGCAGGATGGGTGCGATGGTGGGTCTCGGGAGCGGCTTCTACACAGCCGCCAGTAGGAGCCGAGAGCTCGAGGCAGGTTTCTCCCCTACCTGAGGCTGGGGGTGGGTGGGTCGCTCCCCTTCCTTCCTCCTTCCCTCCCCTTCTCCTGCTCTCGGAAGAACAGCCTGGGCTCTCGCACACCAGGGAAGCTCCCTCTCTCTCTCTGTCTCTGTCTGTCTGTCTGTCTGTCTCTCTCTCTCTCTGTCTCTCTCCCCCAGCCCCTTTCTCTCTGCTGCAAGCTGGGGGCTTCCAGGAGTGGTCTCCTCACTGTGTGCTCAGCACCTCCTCCCTGCCCACTCCCGGGCACTTTCTGTTATGTCCCCATGGCGTGGGGCAGGGGTGCACAGGGTGCTAAATAATTAAGAGCCAGGTAATGAAAGGCTCGAGGGTATTGATTGTGTCCTGGGGCCAGCGTGGGGAGGACTCATGCGTCCCAGCCGTGTCACCACCCACAGGCAGGCGGGAGGGCACCAGCTCAGAGGGACCAGAAGCCAGTTCAGGCCCCACAGGCGCCCAGCAAGCAGCTGGCCAGGGCCCAGGAACCCCTGCAACCCCTGCCCCAGGAGTGCCCAGTCAGAGGGGAGAGGCCCAGGGGAGTGAGCGGGTGCTTACAGGCGCTCCCCTGCCTGGCAGTCCTGGCAGGCTTCTGGGACCGGTGGCTGAGCCTCCTGCTGCTGGGTGGGGCTGGCAGAGGTGGGCAGTGGCCCTTCAGGGTCCTGCAGCAGCGGGGGCCACCGCCTCGTCCGGAGCTGCCCAGTTCAGAACAGGGCTGCCTCTCTTCCATGATTCATTCACTGGGCCTCTGGCCCCTGTCTGGCTGCGTCCGTCTCCATAAGGGAAGAAAGAGAGCAGCCGCCTCCCTCTCCAAGAGCGGCTTACACAGCAAGGCCAGTCAGGCTGAGCCAGGACATGGGACCCGCGCCCCACCCCCGCGCTGTGGCGGCCTGGCCCTGGGGTTCACCCGCGGCTGGCTGCCTAACACCCTGCCCTCCAGGGGCTGAAGTCCGGCCGCTTTCTGGGAAATCCCATTCCAGCCCCACAGGCAAGGTGGTAGCCAGAGCAGGCCACGCACCCAGCAGTTACTGCCTCTGCCCTGGCCCTGGCTGGACAAGCTCCCTGGGGGGCGGCGAGGACCATGCGGTTCCTGTCCCAGGTCCCAGGCTCCCTGCCCGGTGCCCCGCCAGCCCCCAGCATCTCCAGGTCTGATGGGCTCATTATCTGTTCCATCGCCCTCCTTCCCACACCCGAGCTGTGATCCAGGGTGAGGGTCCAGCTGTGCCATGTTTGCGGTAAGTGGAGATGGGACTGGCACTGCCCAAAGGGGCACGCACGGCCATGCTGGAGCTCTCCCTCGGGATGGAGAATGATGCCAGAGCAGCTGCGGGAAGGGCCTGCGGGGGCCCGGGAGGCTGGAGGCTGAGTAAGGCCCCCTGGCCCCGTGGAGGGAAGTGAACAGGGTCCTGGTGGGAGGGAAGTCTATGGGGCTGAGCCCGGGCAGCCAGATGTGAGGAGCTGGCGACAGCAGTTCCTGGGGATCAGCCCCCAACACGTGTCCTGGTGTGGCTGCGGAGAAAACAGGCCGCTGCGGGGAGGCTTGGCAGAGGGGCATGTCTTGGGGGTAGAGGGCAAAGGGAGGGCGCTGATCCCTCCCAGTTAGCGGGGGTCCTGGGAAGGGGCGGATGCTGAGCCATGGCTCCTGGAAGCAGGACTTTAGGGGGGCCAGGGCTCCGGGCCTCACCTCCCTTCTCACTGCTGGTGGCCAGGCTTGGCTTGATGCTGGTGTGGACACACTGGCTGCAAGGCCTGGCATTGTCCTTGGCCTGCTGTGCCTCTCCCGTGACTACCAGTGGCCTCAGCACAAGGGTTGGAGGGAGTGGGACAGGGTCCTTCCCCAGCACCTGCCCTCGGGGTGGCTGCACTGCCTGGTGACAGCCTGTACCAACCCTGTGGTGCCAGCAACCGCGCAGGAGCCCCGCCCTGGCCAGCCAGGACTTCCCGAGGCACAACCGGGCCAGGGCTGGTTTCAGGGAGCCACTCGACTGTGGGGCGTGGGACTCATTTGGGGGTTTCTCCTTCTCCCACTCCAGGGCACTGTGCCCACTGGTCACCCCTTGCTGCCCAGGGGCCACAGTGAGGCTGGGCCAGGTGCCCACTGCCCTGGCTGGAGCCCCCTCCCTGAGAATCCTGACTGCCCCATGTCCCCGTGGTGGGGACATGCTTACCGGTCACCGTCAAGGCAGCCGGGCTGTGGCAGAGGAGGGCACCCTGTGAAGGCCGATGTTTGGAAGTGCTGCCCGCAGGCCTGGGCCACCTGCCTGCTCCTGGAGGCCTGGCGACCAGGAAGGCTTTCCCGTCCTGCAGGCCCAGGCACACCGTGGGTATTCATCCCACCTCCTGCCGGCCCAGCACTTCGGAGGGTCCGCTCCCATCCTGAAGGGCACGAGCAGGGACCCCAGAGTCCTCAGCTGCAGGAGAGGATCCAAGCCCCTGAGACTCACCCACTTCTGGGTGGTTCTCAGCCCTACAGTATGTCCTGGCCAAGACCCCCACTCTCTGCCCTGCCCTTGCCCTGCCCCTTCCCTGCCCCTTCCCTGCCCCTGCCCTCCCCTGCACCCTGGGGCCCCCTCCCATTGCTCCTGGGCATTGCCCTGGCACCCCGTGGTCTCCATCTTCCCTCAGTCCGCCCCACACCTGCTGTCAGCATCAGCTTCAGACACATCCCAGAGCACACCCTCTGCTCCAGGACTCACCATGGCTCCCCACTGCTCAGGGGTCAGAATGCCTCTGTTCAGTCTGCAGCCTCTGTTCGATTCCAAATGAGCACCTGTGCCGGGATGGCTCTGCCCTTCCCCGCATAGCCTGAGGAACTCACACCTTCCTTTCGGAGCCCTTGGTGACTGGGGTCAGGGCACCCCCAAGCAGGTGGCCCTGGGAATGGAATAGGGCAGGCCCGAGGCACCGCAGCAGCGAACACGGCCGGGGCTCCAAGCTCCCAGCTGCCCTTGCCGTTGTGTGGAAGAATAGGGTCGGTGTCGGTCCCGGGAGAGGAAGGGTGGGGAGACCCACCTGGCTCATCTCACCTGTGCCACCGGCCAGCAGCCCCTCCAAAGCAGGGCCCCACACCAGTCCAGAGGGCCATCCACACTGTCTTGCTCTAAAGGTGTGGCGAGGCCCATGGCAGGGGTGACAGGCAGGGCACAGGGCGCTAAGGCCCTGGCCTTACACAAGTGGCATGAGATGTGTGTCAGCATCCCCGGCCCCTTGGGGACAGTATGGGGCAGGGAAGCTCAGGCTGGGAGACTCCGGGGCCAGGGAAGTGCCCTGTGAGCTCCTGGTAGCCCCAGTCGCACTCCTCGAGGCCCAGGAAACTTGGTCTCAGAAATCAGGTTCTGGGCTGGAACACGGAAAGAATGCAGGGCCCGGGGCCTCCTGAGGTCACTTGTGACAGAGGCAAGCCCTCCAGCTCTGGGGCCCCAAGCCAACTCTATGCAGAGGGCAGCCACTCACAGCAGCCCTGGGCCATAAGAGCCCTAGGCCCGAGGCTCCATGGCTGGAGCCCTCTGCGGGGCAGGAAGGCCGGGGCGTGAGCTCAGGCAGCGGGAACTGGATGCAGGGAAGGCCGCAGAGGCCGGAGCCCTGCACAGGGCCCTCCAGACACCCCGCAGGCCCTGCCTCAACCTCCAGGGAGGTAGCAGGGGCCCACCTCAGGTGCCACGGTTGTTTTTGATGGAGACTGTCACCCTGGTCCCTCCATGACCCTCGAAGGCTGGGGCCACCTCTGTAACAGGCTGCCCAGGGCATGGGAGGCTGACGGAAGTCTCACCTCTGTCACGGGTGGCCCAGGGCGTGGTGATAGTGCCCAGCCCAGCGTGAGCATCCGGGCGCTGGGGACTGTGGGGCCCAAGTGGTTGCTGGCCCGTGAGGGGCTGGGGTGAGACCTGGCGCACAGGCCATCACTGAGGAAGAGATGCTGCTTAAAGCAAAGCCCAGGGTCAGAGGCCAGAGTGCACCAGGGGCGTCGTGGGGAACCCGGGCTGTGCTTCCCAGGGCCTGCTGTGGGTGGACATCACCTTGGAGCGGAGCAGGCACGAAGTGCCCCAGGGCTGGCCTGACTGGTGGGAGGGGGCTCCGGGAGCCCTGCGGATGCCATGATTGGAGGGGCTGGACGCTGCCCTCCCTAGAGGGACTGGGGATGGCAGGGACACCTTGCCCCCACAGCAAACTCAGTTTCTGATCATCTGTCCTCAGCAGCTCCACAAGACGGAGGAGGAGCTTCCGGTTGCAATGGTGATTCCTTCTGTGTGGGCTAAGATTCCCTCTTCAGGCCCCAAGTCTGGGCTTTGCCCCCTCCTCCTGAAGACAGCCTCACGGGTGTGGGCAGGCAGGCCAGGCTCGGGGCCAGCGTGACCACGGACCCCGAAGCATCAGCGCCTCTCCACAGCATGTCCCATCTGGACCAGAGGCTCCCCCGACCCCAGGGAAGGGCGTCCGGGGCCCGTTGGTGCGGACCCACCAGCTGCAGCCGTGAACGCGCCCGGGGAGCTGCCACGTACTGCCAGGCCCAGCTGTGGCCGTCCAGGGCTGTGCCAGCCCCACAGTTTAGGGGAGGTGAGGTGACGGGGTGAGAAGGTGTGGGTACCGCTTGAGCACCAGCCTCAGAGAGACCCCCCCACCCCGTCGGCACATCCTAGGCTGGGGCAGGGTCTGTGCAGCCTAGCTAGTGTGTGTCCCTGTGTTCACCGGGCTCCGGCCCCTCCAGGCCGGGCCTCTCCACTGCTGGGCGAGGAGCGGGTGGGCCACCCCCAAGGATGTCCCCAGGGCTGACCTTACTGCATCGCAGACCCCAAGGCTCCTTGGTTGTATCTCCAGCTCTGGGACGCTCTGGTCCCAGGTCCCAGGCCCTGGTGGGCTGGCTGCTGTGGGTCCCAAGAGGGCCCTGCTCTCCACCAGCCGGGTCACAGAGTGCGGGAGGAATGGGGACGGTGGGTGTGGGGAGGCCCAGGCAGGTGGTCATTCTCGGTGGCATGGGGACCCATTTCTCTCGGCTCCTGTTGGGCTTGGTGTGGCCCAGACCCTTCCTCAGGCCTCTCCCTACTCTGGCCCGGCCTCAAGCTGGGTTCTGCCCCAGGGACCACACTCCACATTGCTGGGCATGCAAGGACCATGCCCAGACTCAGCCCCAGCCGCAGGATGGGCTACAGGACCCTCTGGAGACACAGGTGGCTGGAAGGGACCCCTGCCCATCCCTGAGCTCAGGTCAAGGCTGTGCCATGTGGGGGCAGCTCCAGAGCTGTGCCAGCTCCTCCCACAGACAGCAGGGAGCTCTAAGTCCCATGTGCAAACTGGAAGGCCGGGGCCCTTCTGAGGACCAGACGCTCCCCGGAGCCCCTGCTTGGAGGGGGATGCTCCTGAGGAGCTGAGGTCTAGCTGAGGCGGCCCCTCCAAGATTGCCTTGAGCCAAGGCTGGGCAGGCCGATGCCACCACCGTGAGACAGGCAGAGCCGGGTGGCGCCTTCCTCTCCACCTCGTCCCCAGGTCGTCCTCAAAGCTGGTACCTTGGTGAAACACTGTCTGGAAATCTCCCGGGACACTTGTGAAGGTGACGTACGCTCTTCTACCACCACTGGAGGGGCTCCGGCCTGCAGGCAGCCCTGCCCGGTCCCAGGCCCTCCTGCTCCTAGAGCTACTGGAAGACCTGTCGGGCAGAGCTCTGCCGCTGCCCCCTCCCGTGGCCCAGGTAGAATTTGGCACAGGGGCACCTCCATGTCCCTCACCCTGGGTGCCTCCGCGTGGGGTCCTTGGGACTTCTCTCCACCTGGAGCTGGTCAGTCCACATGGGGCAGATGCAGCCTGAGGCCTGGGTCTCGGCACGTGTCTCACCTTGATGTCCACTTGCTGGCCCTGGAGCCCTTCCCATTTCACAGAGAGGAGCGGTCGGCAGGTGGGTGGCAGTGGCAGCCACAGGGCGGGCCTCGGGGCCTGGCTGGATGGGCGGTGAGGCCCCAGGCGTGACTGTGTGATGGCTGCAGGACATTTGACCCCCAGGCGCTCTGTCCAGCTGCCTCCTGGGGGGTTCTAAAGAAACACTTAAGGCAGAGCTAATGGGGTGGGTGGTCTCGGGTCCTTGTTATTGAGGGGAGTGTCTGGGGGTCCCAGCTGGGAGGACAGCTTAGCCCTTACTTGTTCTCCCATTGGCCCAATGCTGCCCATGCCCTCAAGAAGCCCTTAAGCCAGGGTAGGGGTGCAGGGACTCAGGGAGGTGCGACTCGCTGCAGGAACCAAGCCCGCAGGCCTCAGGCTGGCCTCTCACAGGTTGGCTTCTCTAACTCCCCATATGTGACCTGGCATCAATCAGGTACCCCAGTTTACAGATGAGAAAACTGAGGCTGGAGAACGTCACATAGCTGGAGAATGTGGGAGCTGGGGTCCCCCCAAGGCAATCAGAGACCCTCTTTTTCTACACCCAAGTCCCCAGCTACACTCCTGGCCCATTTGCTGGTCCCCACACTCAGGCTGGCTCGGCCCAATCACGTGTCTGGGAAGAACAGACAGGTCAGTAGCATCAGGGAAGGCTTCCTGTAGGAGGAGGAAATTGGGGCTGGGTGTGAGGAAAGGACAGGCCCTGCGGTACAGGGGGCGTGAGGAAGGTGCCCTGGGTTCACGGCCAGTTGGGGGCACAACCTGAGGAAACCACCAGACGCCCTCCAGAGAGATGATGGCCTCGGCTGCCTGGCGGGGCTGATGCCATGCTAGTCAGCTACTTAGCCAGCGGTGCAGCCAGGTGGGTTGTGTGAGACGTGGGCGCTGCATGGACCGGGCAGCCCCATCTTCCAGAGCTCATGTGTGCTGTTGGCCTCTGCCCAAGACGGAGGGTGCCCTGGGAGGAGCTGTACAGCAGCTCCCAGCCTCCCAGCACTCAGGGCCTCACTCCCCGATGTGCAGCTGGGGAAAGTGAGGCCCAGGAGGCGGACTCGGGAGGGAGGGCGCTGCAGTGATTGGAGCTCCAGGCCAGGCGCAGCCCAACGCATCTTGGGAGGTCACAGCCATCTTGGGAGGTCACCCAACGCATCTTGGGAGGTAGGTGACTCCCCTCTGCACCGAGGGTCCTCCGTGCTGTGCAGGGAGCTTGCTCCAGCCAGAGCTGCGTCTCCGGGGCACAGCCTCCTCTCCGCCCTCCACGGCCTCCCAGGAGCAGAGCTGTGTCTGGGGCTGCTCCCCCAACATCAAGCATGGGCTGAGGTGTAAACCTCCCTTGGGCCACGCCCAGGAACAGGAGGATCCGGTGACTGCATGGGCTGGGGATGCCAGAGGCTGGAGGTGGCAGGAAGGAGAGGGGCAGGCAGGAAGGAGAGGGGTGGGGGGCGGGCGCCGCCGTCACCCTCATAGGTGCGGCTGCTGTGCCTGGCAGTCACTGGCGGTGCAGCAGACGTCTGACAGAGATGGGGCTGAGGTGGGTGCACCAGGCAGAGCCTAACGGATGCCACCCAAGATTGCTGCCACCTAGCTTTTTCTTTTCTTTCTTTTTTTGAGACCGAGTCTTACTCCGTCACCCAGGCCAGAGTGCAGTGGCACAAGCTCAGCTCACTGCAACCTCCGCCTCCCGGCTTCAAGTGATTCTCCTTGACCCGGGTTTACAGCTTTCGGGGCCCCCAGGGGTGCTCTGGCCTCTAGGCTGGAGCCCTGCAGCTGGGAAAGACTGGGAAGGGAGCACCTTCAGGATGGGGCCAGGCGGGGGCAGGTGGCAGGCCAGGATCCCGCAAGGGTATGGGGCGAGCTGGCCGTACCCCAGCGGAGGGGTCCTCCAAGGGCAGAGCCAGTGGGGAACAGGCAGCCTGCCACCCTGCCCTTGGAGTGGCCTTCCAGGGCCTCGCTCCAGTGATGAGGAAAATGAGAGCTGGCGCCTCCCTCTGCTCCACGTGCCCTGGGGCGGACCACACCCCACTGTGCTGCCCGGGGGTTGGGGGGGGGAGTGCGTCCCCTCCCTCCCAGCTGCGGGTGGGAGACAGTCAACCCACACACCCTGTGGTCTCCTGCCTGGAGCTCTTCAATCTTTAAACAGCACTTTCTGGAGCTGAGCTCCTTCAGCAAACGCTCTCCAGGAGGGGGTGGTGACTGTGGCAGACGGAAGCCAAGTGCGACCCTGTGGTCGGGGCGGCACAGCCCCACCTGGCCCTCTGCCCACCCAGCCTCTGTGTGCTCAGCCTCCTCTCACCCAGCTGCCCTTCCAGGCTGGGCTCCAGGCTGCAGCCCAGGGAGCTTTCAGGATCCAGCTGCCCGTCCCGCCCCTGCCAAGAGCCTTCAGTGGCTCCCACATTTGCCACTGCAGATGCCTCCCCGGCCACCCACGCAGCTTCCCGTCGGTGGCCTCAGATGCCCCTCAGCTCCTGAGATGCTCCTGGAAGCACTAGGCGCTAGCAGAAGGGCCCTCACTCCGCCGTGCCCCTCCCGCCCCTGCCTGCCGGCATCTCTGCTCAGCCAGGGCTTCCTTCAAGCTCGCCTAGGGGTTGTCATTTGGACCCCCCAGCAGGGTTCCTCCCGAACCCTTCCTTCCCTCCGCTGCCCTGGGCTTGGCTGCACACGGCCTGGGGGGCCGGACTGTCGCCAGTGGGGCTGCCCCGCCCCTCCCAGCCTAAGCCTCCCCTGGTTTTCTGGGGATGAGGGCTTCGGGGATAGCACTGGGACAGTCCCGGGCAGCTAGGACAGCCTGTGAAAAAATGGACAGGTCCAGGCTGCCCCAAAAACCCTCTCCTGGGTGGAGCCTGAGATGGGCAGTCCAAGCCTGTCCCTGGGTGTCCGGGTGATGGCACCAGGCCGTGCCTGGGGAGCGGGTGGGACGGGCAGGAGAGCCACTGGGCCCAGCTGAAGGGCAGCCTGGGGGCCGGGAGCCTCCAGGAGGAGGTGGTGCTGACCCATCCCGTGAGGGGTGGGCTGAGGGGGGCCTGCGGTTGGCAGTGTCGGGAGGGACAAGGACAGGCCGGGACAGCTTCTCTAAGGAGTGGGGGTCGGGGTCCTGGGGACTTTCTGGCAGACTTCACGTTAAGGGAGTGGAAAGCAGGGGCCCTCCAAGGAGCACCCCCACCGCCGCGGGAGGGGCCTGTCCCTGCTTTTCCACTTGGGGCCATTCCCGCTTTGTGCACCGAGGGAGGACCTTGCTAGAGGAGGAAAGCCACCTTCACCACCCAGGCGCTGGGGAGGCGTCCCCCACCCCCTTCCCCCGCCATGGCCGAGTGAGCTCCCAGTCACAGCCTGACACACCTGGACGCCCCTCACCTGCCCCTGCACCAGCACCCCAAACCTGCTGTGGCCCCAGCATCCACCCCAGGGAGGAATCTCGTCCTCTCGCTGGGCCGGGCCCTGGGGAGGGCTCTGTGCAGGAGGGTCTGACGGAGCCCTCAGTGTGCCCTTCCCAGGCCTCTGAGAGTGTGAAGGCAGAGACTGACCCTGAGATCTGAAAGGGGCCCCTCTCGGGACTCCTCTCGGCCTCTGCTATGGGTAATGTCCCTGGGTCTTCACTGCGGGAACGGTCAGAGGGCTGGGGTCAGAGGGGCAGGGCTCCAGCCTAGAGGCCAGAGCACTCCTGGGGGCCCCGAAAGCTGGGTCAAAACATCGTCCTGGGTTTCCGAAGGCCCAGCCAGGAACTGAATGTGGAGAAAAACTTGGCCCCACTCTGGGACCCCGCCTGTGCACCCCTCCGGGAGCGGTGGAGGCCCCGGCTCAGGACCCTCATCCTGGGCTGCCTGTGGGAGGGCAGGGCTGATGGGGGGCTGCTGGTTCAGGGCCCCACATCCCTCCAGGCAGGGGACACACATCAAGACAGACACACACCCACCGTACCCCACACTGTCCAGGGCAGAGCCTGTTGACCCCCAACACCCCAAATTCTGTATCTGTGGGGTGACATGATGGGGCTCTGCCAGCAACGTGCACGTAACAGTCCCAGGACACTGAGCTACGCCCGTCACTGAGCTGCGTCCCGGTCTCAGCGCCGCACACCCCACACTGCTGCCCGGGAAGCGTGGCGAGGCCCCCGAGGGTCCCCACAGCCTCACCTCGCCCCACGCAAGTCAAGTTTGTCTCAGAGTAGAGGCAGACGCCACCTGCCTTTTAACAGAACTTCCGAGCTGACCAGGCTGTCGCTCACTGAAGCCAAGCAGGCGAGTTCATTCAGTCCATAAAACTTTATGGAGTTCCTCACACAGGGTCCTTGCATGGGGACTCAGGGGACACCGTCTCCCGACCGCCCGCCCTCCCGGCAGCGAAGCCTGGTCTCCCTCCTCCGCACCTGGGCGTTTCTGCTCAGCAGAGGGGCTATTAGCAATCAGCTGATCTCGCTGGGCGAGATCAGCTGAGAGTGACGGCACTCTGCCCTCAGTGCCCAAAGAGCCGGAGGTTTCTAGACACTTTCCCGAGCATGGCTCTCTCCAAGAGGCGCGTTTCCATTCTAAAGCCCCACCTGCAAAATGGCGCTGGCACAGCGTCCCCCGCCACCTGCCGGACAGCAGAGCGCCCCTGGCAGTCCTGTGCTGGGCTCCCTAAGCTAATTAATCTTTTAATTTAGAGGCCGCGGAGCTGAGAGACATCACATGGAGTCCCAGCCGACTCCGGAACTGTGTCAGGGAGACAGAGACAGAGAGTGAGCAGGGTGGCCTCGGGGGCCGGACGGCCTGAGCGGGGCCAGGAGGACAGGATGGACCTCAGCAGGGAAACGCCAGGCCCCACAGGAGACAGGGGGTCAGGGAGGTGACGTCCATGATTTCCTGTGGCCCCCAAACAAGACGCATTCATTTTTACTTTTAACAAATAGTCTTTCCTGAGTGGAGTAACATGTCTCAGAATCAGGACAGCTGCTGAAGTCTGAGCCCCAAGCTGCTCTCTGAAGGAACCCTCTGACGCCCCAGGGTCTGGCGGGAGTGTGGGGACCGGCGGCCTAACCCAGGCACCCGGGCCTGGCTGCCCGCAGCGGTGTGGTACGGCTGCTGAGAGGTCATCTGGGAGGGCAGCAGTCGGCCGTCACGTCAGCAGGACTGGTCCATGGCCTGGGGATTGAGGACCCCTGTTGTACAGTATCTGGACTGTTATCTTCTGAAGTGTATTGATATTTGTTCTTGAAAGCCACAACTTTGCTAGACATAAACGTGATAACCTAACATAAACATAAATTTGAAGTTTTGCTAGTTTTGAAGTTTTAAACTTCAAACTCTTTCTCTCCTTTGGGGGACCCCTGCTGGACTATCTGCTGAGCTCTGCCAGCTTTCAGCAGGAGCTTTGCGCTGGGCTTCCTGGAGCTTCCTTCGTGCCTGTGCAGCTGTCAGCCAAAACCTTCAGCAGCATTTGATCTGGGGATTCTCTCTCTCTGGCTCTCTCCTTTCCGGGATTCTCCTCTATTTCTAGCTGGTCTGGATGTTCCAAACCCTGTCTCTTACCCCTTAAGTCAGTAAGTTTGCAACTTTCTGTTTAAGTTTTAGTTGCCTTGTGTCATAAAAATTGAGGATTTTCCTGCGGCAAAAGGTCGTAGAAACACGAACTTGATCAATGCAGTTCACATAGATTTAAAAAAAATATTTTTAAATATATTTTTAAAAATATTTTGTCTAAGTTTATACTCATGATTTGTAAAAAACTAGTCTGACATATGCTCTTCTGATTTTTTGCAATGTATATGCTATTTAACCTAAAAGATAAAAATAGGAATATCTTAATCTTATATTTCTTTAATTATAATATGAATACTTTTAAATAATTTTTGGTGATTTGTATTCTTTCACTTATGAGTTGAACTTTGCCAATTTTACATGGGATAATAGGGCCTTTGTTGATGATTTTAAAGAGACTGCTGTTTGTTCGTGATATCCATTGCATAAATTTTCACAATTTATTTGCTTTTCAAATGTGTGGTTATGATTCAGATACACAGAATCGGTAGTTATGTAGACAGTGCTTCTATGCATTTAAGAGCCTTTACTATTTATTAAGTGTTTCATCAGAAATGTATTTTTAAATTTTGTGAATAATATTTCAACATTTATTCAGGTTCTATTTTGAGGCCTATTGGTATGTTGCATTATAAATGAAAAATACATTGTATTATGTGAAACCCTTCTTCCTTACCCATGTTAAGCCTTTGTAGAGTGTTGATTAAACATACAGCTGAATTTTACCTTCTCATATTTCGCTTTTGGTTCTGCACGCATTTTTATATTCTAGAGCAGACTTTCCCAAAGGATGTACGCCAGATCACCACTCCCAAGAGATGCTTCCAGGTAGAAATGGTTTTTTGCTTGGACGAATAAAATTGGGAAACACTGCAGATGGTATACCTGCTCTTCTTTTCTTTTCTTTTCTTTTCTTTTCTTTTTTTTTTTTTTTTTTTTTTTTTTTTTGGAGGCAGAGTCTTGCTCTGTCACCAGGCTGGAGTGCGGTGGTGCAATCTTGGCTCACTGCAACCTCCGCCTCCCGGTTCGAGTGATTCCCTTGCCTCAGCCTCCCGAGTAGCTGGGACTACAGCATTCGTCACCACACTCAATTAATTTTTTGTATTTTTTTTAGTAGAGATGGGGTTTCACCATGTTGGCCAGGCTGGTCTGGATCTCCTGACCTCGTGATCCGCCCCCCTTGGCCTCCCAAAGTGCTGGGGTTAAAGGTGTGAGCCACCACGCCCGGCCTGCCTGCCCTTCTTAGGAATCGAAATGCACATTTGCACAGCAAGGGCTCTGAGAAGTTCTGCTTTAAGGATTCTATTAACTTTGTTTAATTTTTGGTAAATCTTACAGGACAGTGGAAACTTCTTTTTATGTAATGGCTATTTCTCGTACACTGAAGAACACATGGTGGGTTATGTTTGTCAGATTTTGGTTTCAGGGTTACTCTACTTTTATAAAATTACTTTTCCAAATATATATATTTCTAAAAGTGATACATACTTTTGGAATTAATCGTGCCTTAAAATTTCATGATATCTCACCACAAGAACGCCTGAGTCTGGTACCTCTTTTGGATGTAATTCCTCTCTATTTAAAAATTCTTCCAAGAATAATTCTTTATTCATGCTGCTCAGTTCTTTTCATGTTAACTTTGATCATTTATTTCTTTCCGTTCAGATTTATCAGCATGTAACCATGCAAGTAATGCCTTGTTCATTTTAAAAATTGCATGCACATCTACTGTCTTTCTGATGAGATTTTTAAATATTCCTTAACTGCCATTTCTTATGCCTTCCCTTGTAGTAACTATTAATAGATTAGGCAAACTTGGGTCTGTTGTGTTGGAGTTTTAAAAGACTTCTTTTTAATTTATTTATCTCTTAGCTCTTAATATACTTATTAACCCTCATTTTTTCCTTTTCTAATTCAATAATTTCCGCTATCATCTGCTGTTTTACTCTTCCTTAGAACGGCTTAAAAAACTCATTCACCTGAAAGTTTTGATTTTTTTTTTTTTTTTTTTGTCTGCTAATGAAAGCATTTAAAGATATGACTTTATCTTTGAGGACAGCTTTGTGGAAACCCATTTGTTCTGAGCAATGTTATTATTTTTCTGCTATTCTAGAGTTTGAATATTTCTTTTTTCATTTTCTACAGATGTTTACGGGAGTACCTTTAAATGACCAGTTGGCAAGGGTTTTTTTTTTAAATTTAGACTTTTATTAATAATTTCTAATTTTATTGGTTCAAGGTAAAGTAGTTTTGTTTGTACAATTTTCACTTTTTGAATTGACGTTGTATGTGTGTTTGTATGCATTTTCTTACTTGGAAATGTCCTATTGGAAATCTTTCAATTAATCATTTGAACTATTATTTTCAATTACCCAAGTAATCATGATTATAGTGTTATTGTAATAAAACGCAAACATAAATAAACCTGAAATAACTGACCTCCACCCCTAATTTTAGTCTGCTCTTCCCCCAAAAAATCACTATTACAGTTTGTTTTAGCCCATTGGGCTGCTGTAACAAGATACCTTAGAGTGGGTAATTTACAAACAATAGAAATGTATTGCTCACAGTTCTGGAGTCCAAGTTCAAGGTGCCGGCAGATGTTCATTGTCTGGCAGGTGTTAATTAATGCCCTTTTATGAGGGCATTAATCCCATTCATGAAGGTGGAACCCCCATGACTTAATCACTTCCCAAAGGCCTCACCCCTTAATACCATCACATTGGGTATTAGATTCCAACATAGGAATTTGGGGGAAATCAACATTCAAACCACAGCACAGTCGATATACCTTCTCCAGGGCACTTTTCCACATGTTTGCATGTAAGTGTCTAAGCTGCAGAACTATGCAGTTTGACTCATACCTGTCTGCACAATTGTATGTATGTTCTGCAGCCTGAACATGCCCTGCATATTTGCCCTTTGCCAGTTTATTTAAATCGACTTTATTCTTTCAAAGTTCTACCTGGTGTTTCACAATATTAATAAATAATAACTGATGTAATCATTTCTGTTGACGGACATTTAGGCTGTTCCCAGTTTTTCTCTGCTGTAAACAACGGTGCAGTGAACATCCTCATACGTGTGTCCATGTCCACATGCACTGTGTTTTTCAGGTACACTTTTTTGAAGTATACATGTGATGTGTGTACATTTTCATTTGTACGGTACACAAAATTGTATACATGTGATGTGTACATTTTCATTTGTATGGTACACAAATGAAAATGTACACACATCACATGTATACAACTCAAAGAAGCTCCACAAAGTGGATACACTTGTGAAAGCAGCGATTCATATAAAGTCACGGAATATTGCCAGCCCCTGCAGAGACCTCTCCCATACCTTCTTCTGGTCCCATGTCTCCTCCCAAGAGCAACTGTCATCCTGACATCTAGCAGCACATGTGAAACTACGTCTGCCTGGCTTGAGCTTTAAACAGAATCATTCAGCATGCCTTCCTTCCTAGCTGCTCCTTTCATGCAGCAGTTCACTTGTGAGGTACATACATGCTGCCGTGTGTAGCCGCGGCTCCACACTCTCACGGGCACACAGCACAGACACCCGGCATCCACCATGTCAGCATTCCACTAGTTATTTGCTCATTCTACTGTTGGGGGCATTTTAATTTCCAGTTTGGGGTTGTTATAAATAGTGCTTCTATGGTCATTCTCGTTTATACTTTTGGTGAAAAGTATTTACCCATTTCTGTTGGGTCTATACCTAGAAGCTTAAATGCTATGTCAAGTGTTAACAGACTTTGTCAAATATTTCCCCAAGTTTTGTACAACTTTCGATGCCAACCAGCAGAGTGTGAGAGTTCCAGGTGCACCACAGCTTGTCAAAATGTGGTTTTATCTTTCCACTGCAGTCATTCTGGTGGGTGCAAGGCCACCTAATACTGGTTTACACTTGCATTTCCTCATCAGCCAGTGGCACTGAGCATTTTTCATATATTTATTGGCCATGTGAATATCCCCTTTTCTGAAATGTTTATTTAAACTTTGGCTGATGTTCCTATTGGTTTATCTGTCCTTTTAGTGGTCTGTAGGAGTTTTCGCACAGTCTGGGCATCAGCCTTTTGTCACAAACATGTTGCAAATAGCTGCTCCCAATCTGCAGCTTGCTTCTTCCCTCTCTGAATAACGTCTCTCATTGAGCAGGAATTTTTAGAGCTTACTATGGTTCATTTTCTCATTCTTTTTGGTGGCTACTGTTTTTGTGTTTTTCCACCTTTTATTTTTAGTCGACATGTAATAATTGTACATATTTACGGGATATAGAGTGATATTTTAATGCATGTATACAATGCGTAATGATCAAATCAGGGTGATTAGCATATCCGTCACCTCAAACATCTCTCATTTTGTTTTTGTGTTTTCTATTCAAGAAATATTTGCCTACTGTAAGGTCACAGCACTGTACCTCTGTGTTTTCCTCTAAAGGTTTTTGTTTGGTCCTTCACATTTAGATCTGCCATCCATCTGAAGTTGGTTTTTTGTATGGTATAAGGTTGGAGTCAAAATATATTTTTAAAAGTATGAAAACTCTATTGACCTAGCACCCTTTGTTAAAAAGGCCACCCTTTTTCTACTCAGTGAACTTTTACTTTTCCCACCATTCAGGTGATTGCATAGCTTTAGGTTTTTTCTGGACTCTAATTTATTACAGTGGTAAATCAATCCACTCTTGTGCCAAACACCAGCCATTTCATCTACTGCCAATGCAGGTTATCACACCTGGTAGAGCAAATCCTTCCATTTTGTTCTTCTGCACGACTGATGCAACCTTATCAGTTTATGAAAAACAGCTTGGATTTTGATCAGAATTTATATTGACTGTAAATTATTTTCAGAATTCACATGAAATGTCAATATTTACTCTTCCAATCTATGAACATAATATAGTTTCCCATTTATTTATGTCTTTGTTTTTCAAAACTATTTTGTAATTTTCAAGGCTGGGCACTATGGTTCACGCCTGTAGTCCTGGCACTTTGGCCAAGGAAGGAGGATTGCTTGAGCCCAGGAGTTCAAGGCCAGCCTGGGAAATATGGGGATACCCTGTCTCTACAATAAATAAAATAAATTTAGCAAGAGTGTGGTGGCACATGCCTATTGTCTCAGCTACTCAGAAGGCTGAGGTGGGAGGACCCCTTGAGCCTGGGGGGGTCAAAGCTGTAGCAGGCTGTGATTGGGCCACCGTACTCTAGCTTGGGTGACAAAGCGAGATCCTGTCTCAAAAAACAAAAAAAAATCTATTTTGCAATTGTCAATGTAAATCTTGCGCATCTCTGATTACATTTACTCACGGATGTTATATTTTTAAATGTTATTATAAATAGTGGGTTTTACTTTTTTATTTCCTGATTTTTGTTACAACACATAAAAATTCAGTTAGTGACTTTGTTAAATTTACTTCTTAATTTAAAAATGTATCATTAGTTTGGCTGTTCTATGTACTAGTCATGGCATCTGCAAAATATGTCAGTTTGATTTCTTTATTTCCTATATTTTGTTCCCCTTGCCTGAATGCATTTGCTGCAAACCACACTCTTACATGGAATAGAAATAAATATGGAGAGTGGACAGTCTTGTCCCATTCCTGCACTCATGAGAGATTTTAGTTTATTCTCTTATAAGAGATCTCTTATAAGAGTTTAAGGAAGATCAGTGACATCTATTCCAAATTGCCAAGAAGTTTTTCATGAAAGTGGATTTTATCAAATCCTACATTTATTGTGATGAACTGACAGTGCGTCTGTTTTATATATTATAATTAGAATTACATGGATTAATTCTGCATTCTTATATTAAACTCTCCTTTGTGGTTCTAATATACTATTATTTTTACGTTATCACTTGATTCAATTTGCCAGTATTTCCCTGTGTGTGTTCACGAAAATGCTTGGCCTATTATTCTTTCTTCTCGTGTCTGCATGAGGCTTTCATGTCAAGGTTACACTGGCCTCATAAAAAGAATTAGCACACATTCCTTGCTTTTTTATTTCATAAAATAGTTTGTGTAAGATCAGCGTCATTTCTTCACTAAATGTTTGGAAATATACACTGATGTAATTTGAGATTTGGGTTTTATTGGTGGGAAATGTTTTATTAATTGATATAATTTATTTAATAAACATCAGACTTTTCACATGAAATATTGTCTTTCACTTTTGATAACTTGTGTTTTTTGGGGAAAGAGGATTTACCCTTTCTTTTTTTTTTTTTTTTTTTTTTTTTTTGAGACGGAGTTTCGCTCTCGTTACCCAGGCTGGAGTGCAATGGCGCGATCTCAGCTCACCGCAACCTCCGCCTCCTGGGCTCAGGCAATTCTCCTGCCTCAGCCTCCTAAGTAGCTGGGATTACAGGCACACGCCACCATGCCCAGCTAGTTTTTTGTATTTTTAGTAGAGACGGGGTTTCACTATGTTGACCAGGATGGTCTCGATCTCTCGACCTCATGATCCACCCGCCTCGGCCTCCCAAAGTGTTGGGATTACAGGCTGAGCCACTGCGCCCGGCCGAGGATTTACCCTTTCAATCTAAACTGTCTAATATGTCTACTTAAAATGTTTATATCCTCTCATGATTTTGTTAATGCCTTTTAGTTCTTATGTTATTTCTTGTGTTTTCTCCCTTCTATTCCCCTTGATCACTTTTATTAGGGATACATCCATTTCATTAATCTTTTTAAAGAACCAAATTTGGCTTTTGAATTTCTCATAATGTATGTCTGTTTTCTATTTCATTGTGGTTTTTTTGGTCATATCTTCATTATTTTCTTCCTTCCACTCTTACTAGGCTTGGCTCTTCTTAGCTTCTGGAGATAGAAGCTTAGATCACCTATTTTTAGCCTTCTTCTTTTTAACTATTTGCATGTTAGGCTATACATTTCCCTCGAAGCACTGCTTTAACTGCACCGGGGTCAATTCTGATATGCCGTATCTCCATTCTCCAACAGTCCACAGTGTTTTCCAGCTTTCTTTGTGATTTCTTGTGTGGCCTATAATTTAGAGGTACATGGCTTCATTCCACAGCAGTTGGAGATTTTCTAGTTGTGTTTATGTTTTTAGATCCAGCTTAAGTCCATGGTGGGCAGAGAACAAACTCCAAATGATTTCAACCCTGTGAAACGTGTCGGGACTTGCTCCACCACGACCCAGCACGTGGCAGTCTTGGCAATCGTCCCGCACGCCGACGAAGACAGCGTGGCTTCCGTGGCTGCGGGTGCCGCAGTCTGAGTCACTTGTCAGTTAGGTCAGGTTTGTCAACTGCGTCGTTCAGAACTTCCATATCCTTACTGATACGAAATCAGCCGCTGAGAGAGGATGGTTCAAGTCTCCCTGTAAGAACGTGGCTTTCTCTCTTCCTCCAGGCTGGTCAAGTTTCGTTTCAGGTAGCGTATGCACTGCTGCTGTCACCGCTTCCTGGAGCGTTGACTCCTTCTGTACATGACTGCGTCACCGTGACCAAGCACTCCACCTCCGCCCAGGCTGGTCTGGCCTTCCCACCGCTCTACTTGCTTTCTTCTGGTCAGTGTTCACACGTTCTACCTTTCCCACTTTTGTCCTTTCAGCCTGTTTTCTGCCCTCGAGGCCTAAACGTGATGTTTTCTTATCTTGCCCAAATTCCTATCTACGGGGTCTGGGGAGTCATATACCCTGCAAACCATACATTCTCATCAGATGGAATTTATTTAACCCTGTATATCGTGACTTACTTTCCAATCTGACTCTGGCGTAACATTATGTGACAAAGAAAAAATCCAAATATTTTACCCTAAAACATGTTTCTTTGCCATATTTTGAAATGGCCCTGCAAAGTCGTCCTTGGTGGCGGAAAAATGTATACCTGTAAAGAATCTCTGTTCACCTAAGTAGGTGTTTTTCTTCCAGACCCTCCCAACCCTGAGGAGATTAACTGAGAGCCCAACACCCTTTAAAGGTGAACAGGAAACATTCGTCATCCATTGCCTCTGGGGGCAGCCACTGCAAGCCTTCAAAAGGGCTTTGGTCTCCACAACCTTTTGTCTTAATCTGAACATTTCCCTTCTGTTGGTCCCAGGTCTTTAGACAAACTCAAGCAATTGTCAATGAGAAAATGTTTGAATTTACCTATAGCCTGGACAGTCCCCCTACCCCCGACTTTGAGTTGAACCACCTTTCTGGATGCCGATGTATTTCTTTCTTTCTTTTTTTTTTTTTTTTTTTTTTGAGACGGAGTTTTGCTCTTGTTACCCAGGCTGGAGTGCAATGGCGCGATCTCCGCTCACCGCAACCTCCGCCTCCTGGGTTCAGGCAATTCTCCTGCCTCAGCCTCCTGAGTAGCTGGGATTACAGACACGCGCCACCATGCCCAGCTAATTTTTGTATTTTTTAGTAGAGACGGGGTTTCACCATGTTGACCAGGATGGTCTCGATCTCTTAACCTCGTGATCCACCCGCCTCGGCCTCCCAAAGTGCTGGGATTACAGGCTTGAGCCACTGCACCCAGCCCATGTATTTCTTAAACCTATTTGATGGATGTCTGATGCCTCCCTAAAATGTATAAAACCACCTTGCACACATGTTCTCAGGATCTCCTGAGGGCCATGGCACGGGCCACGGTCACTCCTATTTGGCTCAGAATAAATCTCTTCAAATATTTACAGAGTTGGGCTCTTCTCATGGACACCCTTATACGTAAGTAGTGTATTAGTCTGTTCTTGTGCCACTAATAAAGGCATACCTGAGACTCGGCAGTTAAGGAAAGAGGTTCAGGGGAATCACAGTTTCACATGGCTGGGGAGGCCTCGCAATCACGGCAGAAGGTGAAGGGGAGCAAAGTCATGTCCTACATGGCGGCAACCAAGAGAGTTTGTGCAGGGAGACTCCTGCTTCTAAAACCACTGGATCTCGTGAGACTGACTAACGTGAGAACAGTGTGGGGGAAGTGCGTCGTGGCTCAGTTATCTCCACCCGGCCACACCTGTGACACACGGGAATTATTACAATTCAAGGTGAGACTTGGCTAGGGACACAGCCAAACCATGTTGGGGAGCATGTCTTTTCAGTGCCTCACAGTTGGGTCTTGGCATGCCACCTGACATTGTCAGTCTTTTCCGCGAGGTATTTCAGCCACTCTCTTTGACACCATTTCTCGGTCACCTTGCTACCTGCTTTCTATATGACTCATCTGCTTCATATTCTGCTTCTCACCTTCTTTCAGATGAATGAAATCTTTTTCTCATTCCATTTCCCCCGCAACTTGCTAGGAACACATTCCTTTACTGTTCTTCCCAGTTATCCTGGAGATCTCTGCCTTTGACCTTGACTGGTATAAAAGGTTCACTGTGAAGGGAGGCTCTGCCCATTTCCCGTGATGCCAGAAGGAGGTGCCGGAGCTCCAGCCACTCCTGGCCTCTGCGTCACCCTCCCGCTGCGTTTCAATGTACCCATCGCTGCTGCTGTCACACTCAGCGGATGTCTATTTATATTTACGCCAGGATTACCTCCCCCCGCTTCTCATTCTGTCTGTTTCCACGTTTCTGTCTGGGGTTATCTTCCTTCCGTGGGAAGTGCCCGTTTTAGAGCGTCTTTCGTTCGAACCCGCTGTGACGTGTTCTCAGTATTCCTTTGCCCGAGCTGCCTTCGTCTCTGAGGCCTGCATTCCTCCACACAGACTCCCTACTCGATGTTTCCTTTTTATTCCAGCACCTGGAGCTGCCATCCCACGGTCTCTGGCCGTCTGTTCTCCTGTGGACTCAGCGCTGTCTCCATCTGACTTTTTGCTTTCGTGATGACAATACGTTGTTTTTCTCCGGCCACTCTTCCAAGTGTTCTCTTTTTTCTTTTCCGTGGTTTTCCCACCACGTATCGAAGGGTGGTTTCCTTTTTATTGATCTTGCTTGGTGCTGGCAGAACGCTCTAAACCTGTGGGTGGATGCCTTTCATTCGCCTTAGAATATTCTCCATCCCTTTTTCTTCAAATGTGGCTTCTCTCCTGTCTCCCTCTCTCTCCTTCAAGGCACACAGCACGTAGAGGAGGCACATCTGTACCGGTGTCACACGTCTTTTCTTTGTGCCCTTTTGTGCCTCTGTGTGCTTTAGTTTAGATACTTTTTATTCGCTGTTCATTTTGTTCTTTAGCCCAGAGCTCTGTTCTAAAGTGCAGCGAGAGCCATCCACGGAGTTCTTAATTTCGGATGTTGTAACTTTCAGCTTTAAAGTTTCCATTTAGTGATTTTTACGGACACAGTTTCTTCGGTAAAATTTTTTTCTCTTGTCATCTATTTTCCCCATCTGTTCCTTTACCTTCTTGCATGCTTTCATCCTGGTTATTTTTAGGTCTGTATCTGTTACTCCAGTATCTAAGTCACCACTGATTCTGTTCTGGGCGTGCGTCTCCTCGGTCTTGAGCCCCAGGTCTCTTGGCATGCCTAGTGATTCTTTTACTGGTTGCTGGACATGGCATATAAACAGAAACTATAGAAGGGGCACAGATGTCCTCCGCCAGGAAATACTCACCCATTCCTCTGGCAGGCAGAGAGAGTGGGAAGCTGACCCTCCAGATCCAGTGAGTGACGGCACCACGACCGGTGACAGCTTTGACCATTCTTGGGCTCCCCTCTTCCCTACAATGGAACCCTTCAGTGAGTCCAAATGCCAGCCTGGTGGGCTCCCTGGAGCTCCCCGCCAAGGGTCTTGGTCTCTCCGGCATACATGGTGTTCAGGACACTCTGCTCTGCTGTTCAGAGGCTTTCTGCTTAGATGTTACTTTCCACCGTGCAGTTTCAGAATATGGCAAATGCCCAGCGGGAAACTGAGTGAACCTGAGCTCTTCCAGTCTCTGCCCCGTCTCTCCAGCCCACGTGATGCTCTAACTCCTCTTGTTCCCCATTCCCAGCACTGTTCCTCTGGCTGGGCCATGCCTGAGTCCCAGCTTCCAGCCAGGTGAGGTTGGCAAGGGCCCCAGGAAAGTGCAGCTGTGATCATCACCCCCGCCCCAGTGGTCCCCGCTCTCTGAACCTTTAGTGCCTCGAGTCCCTGTCGCTTCCACAGCTCTCCAATGCCTTTAGAGGCAAGGCTTTCACTTGCTGTTTAGCTCTTCTGTCTGTTCTCAGTGGGCAATGCGAGTCAGCTGCTCAGAGGAGAATTCTTAAAGGTGTTTGCTAAGAAGTAGATTTCCTGGGTCACACTTTATGAGCATCTAGAATTTTAACAGGAACTACCCAGTTGTCCTCTGTATCTGCCATGAAGGACTGGGTGATGCTATGGCGGCAAAAGAACCCCAACCCCCAGTGATCACAACAGCGAGGATAGGCCTCAACCCGCTTCACATCCACACCGCTGGCTGTGCTCCTGCACCGCCCAGTCCCTACTCCGGAGTCCCGGAAGGTGCAGGGCATTCTCTCTGGGCCACTGTCATTGTGACAGGGAGAAAGGCAAGCACAGGGCGTCACATGCTGCTTCCTCTGTAAGGAGGTGACACCTGCCACTCCTGCTCAGCCATCACTGATTGGAGCAGTCATGGTCACATGGCTGGGGGAAGGCCTGTAACGAGGGCCACCTTCAGAGAAAGGAGTATGTTCTCTACGCATCTTCACCACATTTGACAGAGAAAATGCCTTCAGTATTGCGAATCTGATACTCGAGCAACAGCTCATTTCCCTAATGAAGGAGATGAACAGACTTCATATGTTCCTTATATTCTGTGGATTTATGGGAGCAAAGCAGCATTGCGTGACAGCGAGGGGCAAAGTGTGACACACACAAAATTTACAGGCTCTCCATCACAAGTTACAGGAGTCACGTCCCTGATATTCCTATGTATTTTGTACACTTGATTTAACAGGTGTCAACGGTGCTGTGTTGAATTTCTCGTTACAGCTGGGTCTTGTCCATTTTCCTAATACATCTAACAGATTTTCTTGATATGTTTTGGTACTAGATGTCGGGCACAGAGGCATCTGACGTGTGTCGGCTGTGTCAGGTGCCGCAGCTATGGAGTATCATAACTTGTTAATACAGAGCGGTCCCTCTGTCCTTAGTGACTCGTGCTTTACGTTTGGCCGATGTTAACAGTCACTCCTTGGCTCTTTTTCTCCACATTCACCTGAGCACATGCCTGCATCAGTCCTTTGTTTATAAGCCGTACGCCAACATGTGTTAAGTGTCCCTCGGAAGTCACACTGTTTCTAACACAGTTCAAGTCTTGCCCTGCTGCTGCCAGGGAGCAGACCCTGGGCTAAGCCCCTGCTCCACCAGCATCCTCTTACCAACTCCTCTGGTTTTCACCCTCGATTCATAAACATGCTTGAGTCTTTTGCATCTGAATGAAAAACAAGACCAAGGACCCTTTGACTTCGTGTCCTCTGCCCACTGTCAGTGAACCCTCTCATCTCCGGGGTTGCCCAGGCTGAGTGTGGATCTTCCTTCTTCCCTTCTCATTCACAGGTGCCTTTGAACCGCCCTGTGTCCCTCTCTGCTCCAGCATTGCTTGGTCTCCCCCACCTGTCCTGCCCTTCCTGGGGCCCTATCACTTTGCTCAGAATCATTGACACGATTGGATGCAGTCCCCTAGAGAAGCCGTCCCTACCACATCCCCGGCTCTGCAGAAGCTCTGAGCTGCCACCACCCAGCGGGCCGCATGCACTGTCCACAGCTCTGCAACCACACTGGCCCCCAATGGACCGGCAACTTCTGAATGCAGGACTGAGCTTTTGTCTCTGTGCCTGCAGCATCTGGTGAGCATGCAGCAGGGTGGGCACACATCTGGGCACCACAAGGCGGGCATGCAACAGGGTGGGCACATGTCTGGGTGTTACCAGGTAAGCATGCAACAGGGTGGGCATGTGTCTGAGCGGTACCAGGTGGGCATGCAGCAAGGTGGACATGTGTGTGGGCAGCACAGGGTGGGCATGCAGCAGGGTGGGCACCTGTGTGGGCAGCACAGGGTGGGCATGCAGTAGAGTGGGCATGTGTGTGGGCAGCACAGGGTGGGCATGCAGTAAGGTGGGCGTGTGTGTGGACAGCACAGGGTGGGGATGCAGCAGGGTGGGCACATGTCTGGGTGTTACCAGGTAGGCATGCAACAGGGTGGGCACGTGTCTGAGTGGTACCAGGTGGGCATGCAGCAAGGTGGACATGTGTGTGGGCAGCACAGGGTGGGCATGCAGCAGGGTGGGCGTGTGTGTGGGCAGCACAGGGTGGGCATGCAGTAGAGTGGGCGTGTGTGTGGGCAGCACAGGGTGGGCATGCAGCAGGGTGGGCACCTGTGTAGGCAGCACAGGGTGGGCATGCAGCAGGGTGGGCACCTGTGTGGGCAGCACCAGGTGGGCATAGTGCCAGGTATGCACATGTGCGAGCTTTGTAGCCAGGCATCCTGGGTTTGAATCTTGGCTTCACTGCTTCAGAATTCCAGGACCGGGAGCAAGTGAGGTAAACTGACCACCTCCTTTCCTTTACCTATCAATAGGGATTTATGTCATTCCCATCATCTTCATTGAGTTATTGTGAGTGCCTAGTGGGAGGAGTGCCCGATGAGGGCCCCCTCTCATCACTGGTGACGGTTTTGTTATTGTTATTGATTCGCTGGTGGCAGGACGCATTAGACGCGCTGCCGACAGGCTCTGAAGAGGCTGTTTCTCAGTCCGTTTAGTTCCATCCTCTAGCGAATCTCCTCAGCTCTCCCACGTGGTGTGCTTGTTAAGTCCCCGTGAGTCTGCAGTCACCTGCCTTTTGCGCAAGCCTGTGCACGACATCTGGGCTGACTGTGGCATTGTCGGGCAGCCGCGCTCCCATCAGAGCTCCATCCACAGCAGCCACAGGGCTGTGTCCTTAAGGCCGTTGGAGCTAATTATCTCCAGACCACATTCTTCAAATAAGGAGCATTGTTCTTTGACGGGGGAGGATGGAAGTGGTACCTAACAGGCAGCTACACTGGCTGTGAGGCTGGAGGCCTCAGACCGGCGCCTCTGTTGCCTGGGAGATGGACAGGGAGGACCACAGCACCACGGGGGCAATGGGGGGGGGGGGCTGGACACCCACTCTGAGAAGTTGATTGGCAGGAGGAGCTGGAGGGCAAAGGTCACAGGAGGAGTGGGCTGGGTCTTTGTGTCACCTGCGTTCCAGGCACCACCACCAGCATCCCCACCCCCACCCCTCCTGCCACACTCAGGGCTGTCCACCCGCCTGCCCTGAGTGTCCTGAGACCCAGGGGCATGGCTTCCACATACTGCCACAGCTTTTAGAGAGAAAGCTGGGGTCTGGCTGAGCTTATTTCCTTTGCATCTTAGATGCCATGTTAGATCAAGTTTTTCAGAGCAGATGCTGAGCCAGAGATTCAGGTGCAAGTCATTTCCTGAGAAGGTGCCCTCCAGGAGAGAAGGGGTGGTGGGAGCAGCACAGGGAAGGTGTCTTGGTCTGTTTTGCGTTGCTATAAGGGAATACCTGAGCTTGGAGAATTTATAAAGAAAACGGGTGTATTTGGCTCAGAGTTCTGCAAGCTGTACAGGACAAGAATCACATCACTGGCATCTGCTTGGCTTCTGATGAGGGCATCAGGTTGCTTCTGCTCACGGTGGAAGGTGGAAGGGGAACAGGAATATCCCATGATGACAGGAAGCAAGAGATGGGAGAAGGTGCCGCCCTTTTTAACACCAGCTCTTGTGTGAATGAACCGTAAGAACTCACTCATTCCCATGGGGACAGCACCGTGTTATTCATGAGGGACCCACCCCCATAACCCAACATCTCCCACCAGGCCCCACCTCCAACAATGGGGATCACATTTCACATGAGACTTTATCCAAACCATATTAGGAGCCCCGGCCTCAGGATTTGCCATGAAAGTGAAAATTGAAGCTACCATGCCCCGAGACCCAGGTTCCAGAACTCACAAGACACCCCTTCTGCCTCACTGGGTGGCTCACAGGAGCTGTCAGGCGGAGGGAAGTGGGCTTCCCAGGTGAATGGCCGCACACACAGGGAGAGCAGGAGCGACCACAGCTCCGCCCTCTGTCTCCACCGACACACTACTACGCTCCGTGGCCTGGTCTCTCGGTTGTTCTGACCCGTCCTTCACAACGTCTGCATCTGCCTTCTGGTGGACTAAAACTCGTTCTCTATTTACTTATTTAAAAGGAACTTCAGTAGACAACAGTTCCTCCATTTGTGAATATTTTCAGAAATGCTTTTCTGTATGGTTCAACATGAATAACAGCTTTATTCCATTCTAAAATTTTTTTCTGACATAAAATTCTTGGTTGGTACTTTCTTTTCCTGGAGATTTTGCAGGCATGATTTCACTCTTCGCTAAGAGGAGGGGTTACTGTCGAAAGTCTGAGGCCAGCTTGGCCTTCTCTCCTCACGCCAGTGCCGTAATATTTCTGTCTGGGTGCCAAACAAATTTTTTCTGTGTGACCCCCAAGTCTCAGTGCTGATCACATGCACCAATTTTTATAGGAACATAATATTCCCTTTTAATCCATAGATTTCATATTTTTAGTTTCACCACATTTTCTTGAAGTATTTGAATTCTTTTTCTTTTGTCTTTGATTTTCTCCTGCAAGGCCACCGATTACGTGCGTGTTGTGTCTGCACTTGGGCTCTCCTTTCCTACCTTTTCTTCTTTTATTTATTTATTTTTTTTTTTGAGATGGAGTTTCGCTCTTGTTACCCAGGCTGGAGTGCAATGGCACGATCTCGGCTCACCGCAACCTCCGCCTCCTGGGTTCAGGCAATTCTCCTGCCTCAGCCTCCTGAGGAGCTGGGATTACAGGCACGAGCCACCGTGCCCAGCTAATTTTTTGTATTTTTAGTAGAGATGGGGTTTCACCATGTTGACCAGGATGGTCTTGATCTCTCGACCTCGTGATCCGCCCGCCTCGGCCTCCCAAAGTGCTGGGATTACAGGCTTGAGCCACCGTGCCCGGCTCCTACCTTTTTTTCTAAACCAACCTAACTCTGTACTCTTTTCTGGTTTAATTGTTTCACTTTTTCCAAGTCTGACTCCACTCCCTGGCCATGGTTTTAGCAGGATCTATTCTGTTTTTCTCTGATTCTAGCATGGCCTTCATTTTGTGATTTTTTAAAGATCTGGCTTCTTTTCCTGAGCTCTGCCTTCCTGTTTTTTAAGTCTCCCATCGTCTTGCTGTTTCTGATTTAAGTTTGTCTCAGTTTTTGTCTTACATGAAAGATCCTTTCATTCAGATGGTTGAGCTTCTGATTTTCAAAAAAGTTTCCATCATCTTCCCCAATGCAAGGATTTGCTTTTTACCTTTCCTATTATTTTCTTCCTTTTTCCTGTAATGCTTTTTGTGGCGTCTACTTTTGTTCCTTTCTGTCATTATTTGTGCGTAAATTGAATTCTTCCCGAAACAGCTGTCTGAAGGGCGTGGGAGGGCAGTCCTGGGCAGGAGCGTCCCAGTGGCTGTGCAGCCCCGCAGCTGGGCCTCCGCCTCCCCCTGGAGCCTCCTGCACTGGGCAGGGCCTTTGCCTCTCAGTGACTTGGAGGTGTGGGTGCCTCCTGTTTCCCGTGAGGACAGAATTCCTGTCTCTGCTTCTCATCCTCAGTGACAAAAGTTTCACAAGAGGTTCACTTGAACGAGTGACGGCCATTTTTCTGCTCCATCATTTTGTGTGTGATGTGTTTGTTTCATTTTGTTTGCTACAACAAAAGCAAGAAATGTCCTTAATTTCATAACCTGGAGACTGTCCTCAGCATTGACCACTCTGACGCCAAGCCTGGCCGTCCCATAGAGAAATCCATACGATTTGTTCACTTGTTGCTGTGGACCGAATGTTTTGTGCGTGGAAGCTCTGACCCCAGTGCGGTGGTTTCTGTAGGTGGGGCCCTTGGGAGCTGAGGCGGCTCCGAGGACGTCACAAGGGCCCCAAGACAGAGCGTCCGGCACGGGAAGATGTCCAGCGGCCAGGACGCGGCCCTCTGCGGGAGCTCCCAGCCTCCAGAAAGTGGGAGATAAATGTCCACCGTGAAGCCGCCCGTCCGTGCTATTTTGCTGTCATGGCCTGGATGGACTAAGACGCTCAGTCCGTCTCTAATTTATTCAGGGATATTGTGACCACCTCTTGGGTACAGTGGCCATAGCGTTCTTATTCGGTGCCAGAGAGGCAGCATCAGCGAGACAGCGGCTGCTCGCCTGGAGTCTGACCACAGCTGGGACAGGGAGAGAAGACAGGCGAGACGCGGGCAGGCAAGCAAGGCTTCCTGTCTCTTCAATGCCCATGAGCCAGCATGGAGAGACACACCAGGCAGGGTGCCGGGAGCCAGGCGGGCTGCGGGCCTGCGCTCACTGGGGAGTGCTGTTCGTGTGAGTTGGGGCCTTGCACACGGAGGACATGTGTGCAGTCCCACCTGAGGATGGTTCCCGAAGAGACACACGTACCACAAGCTCTGCAATTCCGAAATTCACAGAGCAGCCAGGCGGAGACGCGGTAGGGAGAGCAGGGGTCAGAGCGCGGCCGAAGACAGCAGCTGGGACACGGGTTTCTTTGGGATCTCAGGGCTGGCGGCATGCCAGGCCGCAGAACAGCTGTGTGGACAGTCTGTGCCACCTCAACCTCCTCACTTCCAATGACAAGCTCCCCGCCCCGACACCCAGGATGAGTGCCAAGCAGCACCCCCTCCTGAATCTCAGGACCAGGCGGCCACCTTGCCCTGGACGCCGGCTCACTCCCTCACACACGTCTCATGGACTTCACTCTAAACACTCACAGAAGCTGGCCACTGACCCACTCCCACCACGGACCCCAGGTGCAGCCCTCACTCTGTCACTGGGGAGACCTGCAGCCAGGGTGTTCTCGCTGGGCGAGTGCTGCCCTTCCTGTTTCAGCTGCTGTCCCCGCAGCAGCCAAAGGGACCCTGGCAGTGAGATCAGGTACTTCCTGCCCCTTCCTCCCGAAACTTGCCACTCAGATCTATGCAAAGTCCAAATTCTTCAGTGCTTCAGTGCTTCATGAGACCCTGGGTCCTGCCAGGTCACCACCTGTCCAGTCTACCTGCTGAGTGGACTGATACATTTTCAAGGGCGAGGTTGATGATTCTTGGTTTTTGGTTTTGCTGTTTTTAGAAACAAGGTCTTGCTTTGTCACCCAGGCTGGATTACAGCGGCGTGACCACAGCTCAGCGGACTGAGCAGCGTCAAACTCTCAGGCTGAAGTGATCCTCTTACCTTGGCCTCCCAAGATGCTGGAATTACAGGTGTGAGCCACCGTGGCAGATGGCTTGTATTTTTTGTTTATTTTGTTTTCAGAGCTGCTGTAGAACCACACCTACCCAGCCTCTCCCTCCTCTGTCTGCTGACGCCTCAATCCTAGTACCTGAAATCTGCGATAGGAAACATCTCCTGAGGTGCTGGTCATAATACACACTTCCTCTTAGTGGGTTTCTGGGGAGCTGGCCTGGGCGGGGTGGCGGGGAGGAAGGGGCGGTGGGAAGAGGGGCCTCCGGCAGGCCAGCCTCCCAGTCGCCTTTATGGGGTTTCGGGTCTTTTTAATCTTCTGAACAACCCCTCGGACTTCTTTTCCTATAACCTCTGTGGTCCCCATTCCCAGCCCTACCCTGTCCCAGCCCACTCCCTGAGCCCGGCCCCAAATGCTGAGACCCTTTTTGTTCATAGATAACGATAATCACAGGCTCCAAGTTCCTAATTCCCAAGCCACCAGTTCCGGAAAGTTATTTGCCAGGCTGTTTCCGGTTGGTTTTCAAATGCTACAGATGCTAACCCCATGTTCCCACTAGGAATAAGTGAGCTTTTAAATTAGCTTTGCCTGGTGGGACAGTGGCTTTTCCTCACTGCTTCTGCCCATGCAGCAGTCCCTGGAGTCAGTGGTTGGAACCCAGGATGCAGAGTGTGCCAGATTTCAGAGCCTTTCTGGGGCCCTCCGGGAGCGTCTGCCCAGCCCTGTCTCCAGAAGGACCCTCCCCCACTCAGGCCAGGCACAGAGGACAAGGGGAGTGAGGGGAGTGCTGGCCCAGGCCACAGCCCCAGCCTCACGTCCGCCCCTGCCTGGCTGTGGATGGTGATGCCCTGAGACTGGACCACCCTGCCTTGCAGGGCTGAGGTGGGCACGGGCCGGGAGCTGGAGCCTGGGAGCACTTGCTGTTTACCTGCTGCTGCACTGTCGGGCACGGAGGGGAGCAGAGCTCCTGAGACCCCTCCCTGGAGCCTGAGGCAGACCCCAAGTCTCATCCTCTCAAGTCAAGAGGGCAGGCCTGGAGGGCAGCAGGGAGGGCTGGGCAGGGGAAGGGGTTGGGGGCGGGGCTCAAGGGCAGGGAGGCCCAGGATTAGCAAGCAGGACTGTTGGGGAGGGCGGGCAGCAGACACCCCAGGCAACATAGAGGGGCCGCTTTGAGTCTGAGATCTTGCAAAGACAGCCCTTGCAACCCAGGCTCCTACCGCTGCCCCCAAAGACTCCCCCCCACACACACTCACACACACTTGCACACACTCGCACGCACCATGGAAGGACACCTGGGGCTCTGGAAGGACACTTAGTCCTGGGCTTGCCAGCAGCCCAGAGGCCCGGGCACCCCTGAGACACAGAGGCATAGGGCAGCAGGAGGCGGAAACCACAGAGGCCCACGTCCCCACTCTCTCTAAACTCCATCTGTGAAGTGGGACAACCATCCCATGGCGCTCTTGGGGTGACTGGAGTGAAACTGAAGCTACCCCAACTTGCTTGTGGGCAGCAGCCAGGCCAGCATGCTCCAGACCTTCTCCTGATCAAGAGTTGAGGCAGGAGGAGCTCCAGGACCCGGGCACCGGAGAGGTCACAGCCGGGGGTCCCGGCAGCAGGTTTCATGCTCAGGCCACCCAGAGCCCAGACTCAGCTCTCAGTCCCCTCCGGCAGCTGTGGGCAGTCTTCTACCCTCCTCTGGGCCTCAGTTTCCCCCATTAAGGCCTACCGGTTCTGACTGC
Organism: Saimiri boliviensis; assembly: GCF_048565385.1. Classification (NCBI taxonomy): domain Eukaryota; kingdom Metazoa; phylum Chordata; class Mammalia; order Primates; family Cebidae; genus Saimiri; species Saimiri boliviensis. The sequence goes on along the minus strand of NC_133450.1, from coordinate 131,369,425 downwards.
AGGGTCCAGCCTGGCCAGGATTCTCAAGGCCCTTCAGCCTGTGGGCTGCTTATCAGCCTACTGAGGATGCCAGCGACTGCCAGATGCGCGGATGCCTCTGCTGGCCGGTCTCCAAGGCAGTGACCCAGCAGAGGGGCCGCAGGAGAGGAGAGACAGAGGGGTGTGGGGTGCTGCCGGGTGGGCACGGAGCCCCGGGGGTTTTCTGAGAGAGAACAATGGCTGGGAAAGCTGGCCCAGGCCACGCCGCCCCTGTAAGCCTGGGACCCGCCGGTGCTGAGAGCCCCTGGGGCTGAGTGCCTGGAGCCCGGGCTTTGGCACGGAGTTCAATTCACTGTGCAAGCCGCGGAAGTAACGGGGTCTATGGCTTTCAGCAGGGTCCGGAAACTGGGCCTGGCCCTCTGTGGCCTGCCAAGGCCGCTGAGAGGTGGGGGTGTGCCTGAGACCCCTCCTGGAGCCCCGTCCCTGGAGTCTGGGGTTCCCCCTCCAGCCCACCACAGGGGTCCCGCATGCTCACCCAGGCTGAGCCCTGAAGCTTCCAGTCTCCACGTGACAGGCCGGAGCCAGGCGGGTCTGGTGGTCAGGAAATCAGGGTGGGGTCAACCCAACTCAGGTCTCTGGGTCTGGTCCGGGCTCCTGTCCCATACCAGTGGGTACAACGAGAGCAGTGGCCCCGGGAGGCCATCCCCTCCGTGCAGCACTGCCCCAGGACGACTTTCCAGAGACTGGGGGTCATTTCAGTCCTCAGGCCGCCTCCTCTAGGAGTGCGCGGTGCTGGGGAGCGTCTCTGAAGCTCGTTTGTTAAACACGCCCCTTTTCCCAGTAGTGCCAGCTCCTGAGCCGACAGGGAAAGGCTGTGTCCCCGCCCGGCCTCCCAGACACCCCTCCACAGGCTGGCCAGCGCCTCACACACGGTTTCCCACCCGCTGGAATCACCTGGTCTCAGACCCAGCACACCCTCAGGTCCTCACAGTTCCCCACGCCCTCGGGAACCACAGCCCCACTTCTCCAAACTCCCTTCCCTGGGGGTTTCCTGTGGGACCCAAAGACCCCGCTGGTGCCTCCCCTTCCTCCCTGTGCACCGCCAGGGCCCCTCTCCAGCCCCATCCCTCCAAGGGCCTTCCACTTCGAAGGACCAGCTCACAGCCAGGTACTGATGCCTCATCTCTTCCTGCTCCTGACGTACCTCAGGCCCCACCAGGGGCAGGCGGAGGCTGTGGGACACTGGCCTCTCCCAAACATGGCCTGATCACATGTTTTGACAGGAGGGGAACACTGAGTCGGGTCTGGGGCATCAGAAAGCCAAGAGCCCCCCTGGGGAGGCAGCGAGGGGCAGGAATCCACGGAGCCCATGCGCTGACCCCCAGCATGTCTAAAGGTGAAATTAGGAGTTTCAAGCTGGCGCCCGCCATCTCAGAGAGAGACCCCCTGTGCCGCCGGGACCCGCTGGTGAGGGAGTCCTGGCAGGGCTCTGGGAGGAGCCGTGTCTGCACGCCCCCACAGCACCCGCCCTGAGCTCTGCCCAGATGGGCCCAGTCCCCGAGACCAGCCCCATCACTCAGAGCCTCCCTGTTGCTCTCGGGATGCTGCAGCTCTTACACCTTCCAGATCATTCCAGGAAGTGGCTCTACTGAGCAAGCAGATGCCAGCGCCGGCACGCCCGCCCCAGCACACGCAGGTGGCGCCCCCGTTTCTGCCGCAGGGAGGAGTCAGGGCTCTGCCTGATTCCCACCTTCCGTAACAACAGTGAAACAGCAGAGCAGCTTGACATTTACAAAGAGGTGCTTGTTAAGAACTGTCCTCCCAACTTAATTAACACGAAAACCCTTTAGGTGTTCCTCCAAGTGCGTATAAAACAGCTGTCTTCCCCTGCTGGGGAAGTAAACTCCGAGAGTGTTTCCATAAAACCAATGGACTGTGACTCCTTGCAAGCAAAACTGTCGTGAAACGTTACGGCCGCGGCTCGGGGCGGCCAGGGGCGACCAGCTGCGGGAGCAGGTGCACCAGCCAGGACGAGCCTCCGCGGCCGAGACGCCGCCGCGCACGTGGCCGTTCCTCTGCACCCGGGCCGTTAAATCGCACCGCGTTATTTCAAAGCCACACTCCGAAGCTCTTCCCTGCTTCCTTCCGGGTGGGCATCCTGGGCTCTGCTGGCCGGAGCGGGAGCTGGGCGGCTGCACCCGCAGCCTGGAACTCATCCCTGCCCCTCCCTGCCCACACAGCGTGAGGGGGCAGCGTTCCTGCCTGGGATCCATCGGCCCTCAGGCTGGCGCTGCGGCCACACCCTCTGGACACAGGGAATCTGGGACAGCCGCCTGGCAGCCCCCAGGCCTGGACACAGGGAATCTGGGACAGCCGCCTGACAGCCCCCAGGCCTGGGGACCCAGGCTCTAGAGCAGGTGTCCTCAAACTACGGCCTGCGGGCCGCATGTGGCCCCCTGAGGCCGTTTATCCGGCCCCCCGCCGCACTTCAGGAAGGGGCAGCTCTTTCACTGGTGGTCAGTGAGAGGAGCACAGTATGTGGCGGCCCTCCAATGGTCTGAGGGACAGTGAACTGGCCCCCTGTGTAAAACGTTTGGGGACGCCTGCTCTAGAGTGTTGGACACACAGACCAGGGGCCAGGGCCCTTCCTGCCACAACTGGGCTCCCTCATCTGTAAAGCAGGAAGGGCGACCCGCACCAGCCCCATAGCAGAAGCAGTGAGGCTCTCCCACCTTCCCAGCGCTTGGACCAGGCCTCCCAGGCGGGCAGGACCGACAGACCCCGACCGCGTGCCCACCGTGGCAGCAGCCGCCAGCCCGCCGAGCCCGCGCAGGGCCTCCCTGGAGCCGGCACGCTGGGAGGAGATGCACTGGGCTGGTACTGGGCTGGTTCTGCTCTGTGACTCCAAAGGGCCAGCTCCTTCTCTCAGAGCTCCCGAGAGCTACATGGAGCCGGGTGGCCCCATATCGCTGTGCTTGAAATGGCCGCAAGAGCCGCAGAGCCCACACGCCAGGACGGCAGCTGCTGGCTCTCCCGGGGCCTCCCTCTGGAGCCACTTCGTTCCAGGATCCCATTTTAGGGCCACAGACTCCCAGGAGGGGGGCAGCAGGCGCCCAGGGAGACACACCTGACTTTCTCATCCCCGGGTTCCCAGTCCGGGCCCCAGCAGCCTTTCAGTGTGAGGACACACCGGCCCCCAGACCCATCCAGGCACCAGGGAGCCAAGAGTGGGGCCATCCCAGGCCTTGAGGGCCGCTTGGGGAGCTGGCCTGGGCCAGTGACAGCCTCACTCCCCGTTCAGCCAGTACCTTCCCCCTCATCCAGCTAGCATCTGCAGACGCCACCGTGCCAGACACCAGGGACCTGGATGGACAGACACTAGTAGGGCCATCCCCAGCTCTGGCACCAGTGCACAGCTGTGTGTGGACCACAGCGCGCTCTGTTGACTGTGGAGCACTGAGCAGAACAGGACTGTCATCACTGCCTGGGCTCTGCGGTGGCCCTTGGCGGTGGCTACTGTGCCGACCTCTTCCCTGAGCCCCCAGCAAGGGCCTGTGTCACCTGCACCCCGTCCCCAGTGCCTCACTGGGACAGAGCTCGTCCTCATCAGGAACTTGGAAAATGCGGCCTGAATTAACCGCAGCTGGGCCTGGCAGGCCTGGGGGTCCGTCTCTGCAGCCCCAGAGCCTCATACAAAACACGACGCCTCTGCCGGCGGGGTGGAGGGTGCGGGCCGTCAGTGTCGAGCAGGGACGGCGTTTCGGCGTGGGTGGACAAAGCCGTGCTGCAGGTGGACGGGGGTCACGGCCGCACAAACGTGACGCGCTGAACGCCACCGACGACGCCCGCCTGAGGGTGTCACAGTGATATGCTGAACGTTATGCATATTTTACCACATAAAAGACAGACTCATTTTTACAAATCCACAGGACGGGAAAGCCAAGAGCAAAGGGACCACTGTCGGTGTGAATATTAGAAAGAGCGACGCGCCTTCCACCCGCGGCATAGCTGTCCATGCTGAAGAGCAGGAGGATGCCTGTCTGCACAGCCTCTGACCGGGAGAGAGGTCTCGGACCGCCTCAAGGTCACCCGCAGCTGTCACCTCCATACCTGCTTTTCAGGAGAATGCAGGGACCCCCTTCCCTGAGGCCTTGAAGGACCCAGGTGGGAGCTGCCGACATGGGCAGCAGGCAGGGCCAGGGCGTCCTGGAGGTCAGGGGCAGGACCATGGAGAGAGGCCGCTGTGGGAGCCTGCACCAACCTGGCCAAACCCAGACCTCGGGCCGCACAGCCGCCCTCCAGGCCCCTGCCCTTCCCTGCTGCCCCTTCCTGTGGGCCAAGCTTCAGTGTTCTGAACGCTTCAGACACACACCAGGGCTGTGCTGAGCTGCTTTTCCATTTTAAGAACACACCCCTTATCCTGGCGACCCGAGCGGTGTCGCGGTGAGGGGGTCCTCTTGGGGGTTTCTCTCGGCGAGGAGCAGCAGGTGTTCTGGCCACACGTCTCAGCAGAGCAGCTCTGCTCCTTCCCGAGGCTGCGCACTGGAGGCGGGCGGTGTGCCACTGAGGGACTGCTCCCTGGCCAGGCTGGGGGTGGCAATGGAGGCCTGCAGTGGAAGAAGCCCTGGGTTCCGATCACCTTTTTCCCACTCGTCTAACAGAAGGTGAGGCTCATGGAACTTGGGCCATCAGGATCTCCAGGCCGGCACCTGGGGCCCAGCCTCCCGCTCCTTCTGCCTGGACCCTGAACTCCTCAGTCCACCTCGAACAGGGAGACCCAGGGTGGAGGGTGCTGAGGACACACACCCCCTGTGCTGGCCGCCCCCCAACACACTGCGCACACTGCATCCTCGAAGCTGCGGTTTGGGTGCTTAGTGTCCTCAGCCCTGGGGGCAGCCCTGAGTGCTGGACTGGCATCGGCATCACCAGGTTGCCATGGGCATTCAGTGAAAAGACCCCGGCCCCTCCCAGCACATGGCCGCTCCCCTCGGCTGGAGCAGGTGTGGGCTGGGAGTCTGCCGGCTGTGTGCCTGGGCTCCGTCTGGCCACTTGAACCTTGGCGCCAGCATAGTGGCCAGCGCTGGCCTGCCCAGAGGTGGGCGTGACCTCTCATGCAGGTGACCCCAGCAGAGGGCTAGCCTCCCCTGTGACAGCCTGGCACGACCTCGCGCCTGGACGTTGCAAGCCTGGTTGGCACTAATTTATTGCAAATTGTTTGGGGAAAGTCAGTTTAATTAAAATCTAAATGAGGCTCCCAGGAGGGCCCCTCCCCCAGCCCCAGCCTAGGTAATGAGGAGAGGGGGGCGTCTCACCAGTTCCCGTGGCTTTCATGTTCTTGCCATCCCAAAGCCCCGAGACGATAAAATTTATTCATAGAATTCACACTTCAGTGGTGTGAATAAACAGCGCAGAGAGTCACGAGGAATCCCAAACCGGAACCACCCACAGTTCCGGGGCCGTTTCCTTCCCATCGTAAATCAAAGCGCAGTGGAGCGGCCCACGGGCGGGGGCGGCCCCAAGCAATCGGTCGGTCCCAAGCTCTCCTGCGGTGACCTTCGCCTGCGATTTTTCATCCGTCTTGGTTGTTGTGGGGCAGACACTGCTGGTCCTGAGGCATGAGGGGCCCTCTGAGTGCCCCAGCCCCTGCCAGGGCCAGAGGAAGCCATGGTGTGTGCGTCCTGAGCCAGGGACCTTGCTATGTGCCCAGGCAGGCCCTCTCCTCTCTAGAGCCTCAGTTTCCCCTGATGCAGTGGGCGATGGCTGAGCTGGCCGGGTGTGCCTGCCTGTCTCACTGAGTCCATCTCCTCTGGAAAATGCAGCAGCACAGCCCCGGCTGCTCAGGGAGGAACTGGTCAGCTTGTGGTCCCACTAGGCCCACTTTTCCTCCACCCAGAGTGAATGGGTGTGACCCAGCGAGGGGCTGTGTGTGGCTCAGGAGTGCACCTCTCCACAGCCAGGCAGTAAGGGGCAGGAGGCAAGGCCCCTGGGAGAAGGCGGGCACCTCAGCCCTGTGTCTAGGGCAAATGTCTAGGAGGAGGCCCCGTCGGGCAGGACAGCACCCAGCTGCTCGGCTTGAGTCTGTCCCCAGGCGCCACCTGAACCTGTCTGCACACAGAGTGCATGTCAAGGGACCTGCCCTGGAGCCGGATGGCCCTCGAGTGGGCAGGTCCTAGAACCTCATGTGGGCCCAGCAGGCGCCACCAGCTGCCCTGTGTTGGGAGCTGCGCCTCTCCCCAGGCCAGGAGCTCCCAGGGGGCGCCTGGTCTGATGTGCCTCCATGTCAGCCATTCCCATGTGGCCAGGCAGACAGGTGAATGGATGGATGGGTAGGTGGGCAGATGGGCAGACGTGAGGGCAGGTGGGTGCCCAGACGGTGCAGGTGCCACAGGCTGAGGGAATCTCACCAAAGCCAAGGGGCTGGGCCTCCCCACTCCCTGCTCGAGTGCAGGCAGGTTGACAAACGGCATCTGCTGAAGAGAAGGAAGCTTTGCTCTTGGAATCCCATCGCCAGGCCGCCGGCTGGCTCGGCAGACAGCACTGGAACAAGACGTCATTGGCGAGCACGCTGGATGCAGGTCTCCCTCACCTCCTGTGTTTCCAGCCGAGAGGAAAACCCCAGCCGGCCAGCCCATGCGGCCCCCCACCCCGACCAGGGGCTGCCTGCCACCCACACCTTCCTGCCCTGGTCCCAGGGGCCTCCCCGAGTGCCCGCTCCTCCCCTCACCCTCACCACGGCTGCCACACTTTAAACACATTTTGGTGCTTTTATTGGGGCCCTCTCTAGTGTTATGATAAATAATTGAAACTAAACCACATGTGTCAAAATAAACAAACCTCTTGCAAAGGGGTTCTCCCCAGCTTCATTCCTCCTCCCGAGATGCCATAAAATGGGGACATAAAGTGAGGCCCAGGCCTGGCTCCCAGCCCGCCGTGGACGCCTGTCTGGGAGGCGGAGCAGAGGGGCCCCAGGGGCACAGGGGCCTTCTGCTCCCCCTTCCTTGTCTGGAAAATGGGACACTCATATCAGCTGCATCTGAAAGACCCAGGCTTGCCCCTGCCCACCTGCCCGGCTCTGCGTCTGTGTGTCAGTGGCAAGGCTGCGCCATCAGATCTCCCATCGGAGCCTGGGGCCTGGACTGACCACCTCCCGCCCGACCCTGCCAGGTTGGGAGGTGGCGACCTTCACGCCCTGGCCATGCTGCCCAGGAATGCCGTTGTGTTGTATTTGTCCAGGCAGATGGCCCCGCAAGCAGCTTCCCCCAAATGTGATTCATGCCGGTTTTCCAGCGGGACTGGTGAAGAGGGAGACGGCTCAGAGGCCACGCCACAGTATGCCTGCTTGGGACCCTTCTCTCTCTCTGCTTAGGCCGCCGCAGGCAGAAGGGCCCAGCCCAGGCTCCAGGAAGCCCACATGGAGGACACACCTGGGCCCCCCACCCCGGTGGCTGCGCCAGCAAGTGACAGGCCGCGCAGCCCGGCCGCATATCATTACATATTGATTTACACTTACAGCCGGGCCAGGTGCTCCCTCCCACTTACGCACACTAGCAGATTTTTTATGCAAGATTGAACAACTTAACGGCCTGAACAAGTCAGATGACAAGACTTTAATTGCTATTTTTCTCCCTCCATCCCTCAAGAGAGCAATATGAAGACATTTAGAGAGGGATTTCATAAAACAGAAAGCAAGCAATTCGCAAAGTTCCATGCCAATCTGCTCTGCAAGCTCCTCGCCAGGAGGCAGCGGTGCCTCTGGACAGCAGAGTCACGCGTGCTTCCTTGTTCAGACACCCTCAGGGCCCTTCCAGGGCCATCACTGGGGGGACAGAGGGAGGAGGCCCGCCTGGCCCACGGAACCTTCGGAAGCCTGACAGGAGGCCCCTAGAGGGGTCCCTGGGGTGATCAGTGTCGGATTCCTGTCCTGGGGATCTAGAGGGCTGGCTCCATCAAGCTGGGGCGGTTCCCCTCACGTGGCCTGGCTTTCTGTTTCCGGCTGTGCTTCAGGCTACACCTGTACTCACTCATTCATTCACGCGTGCATTGAGGGTCCTCTGCGTGACCGTGGCGTGCTAAGCCTGTGCAGGACCCATTGCCTGGCTGAGGAGTGGACCAACAGAGGAAGGGGTGTGCACTCAGGGGCCCCTGTTGGGGCTCATCTTTGGGTGGGGTCAGGGTGTGCAGGGATCAGCTATGCTGATGCTGGGTGGGGTCCCCACAAGCCGCAGGAACATGGCCGTGGGCGGCGGGGACTCATCGGTGCCTGTTAGCCGAGGAGGGTGTGATCGATACCGTCGATACTTGACTGCGGTGAGGATGATCCTGTGCCTGTCTGTGGAAGCACGTTTTGTCTGGAAAATGCATAAATTCTCATGTGGGGGATGGGCAAGGGAGGGCGAATAACAATGATCATAATTTGTTAGCCGAGGATTTCCACCTCGCCCTCAGTGTGAGGCGTGATAAACAGCTCCTTAAGAACTCAGGAAATATATTCAGGAGACCAAATGGAAATCAATCTTCTCTTTTCTCCAACCTCCGTCTCCCGGTAATTCCAAAGAGCCAACTCCACCGACTCAGTTCTCTATTCACAATGTGTTCAAAGGACTCTTTAAGGTTAGAATTTTCCTTTTAAGAAATTGCTCAGGGCGGCGAGCTTCCTGGAAGAGCCGATCAGCTGACATCTGTCATTAGCTGCCTCCTGCGCCCAGGCTTGAGGCCTTGTGGCTGAGCCGGGATGACACTGATCTTTGTCCTAAATGGGAGAGCACGGGGCGGAGGAGGAGGGTGGCGGGAGAGCAAGGTCAGGGCCAGCTCAGGGAGGGGCTGTGAGGGCGCTGCTGGAGGAAATCAGGCAGAGGACCATCCTGGAGGCTGGGCTGGCTCCCTAGGGTCACGGGAAAGCACTCCGGACCTGGCTTTCCTCGCTGTCAACGGCACACTCATCTCTGGGGTTGAGATGATTGCGCAAACGGGAACACTGAGTCTGGAAAGAGCTGGGAACAGAGTGACTCCCCAGAGTCCAGCAGTCTTGGAGCCCCAGCAGAGCCACCCAGCCCTGCCTCCCTACCCCGCCTGGGCTGGGCTGACTCCATCCATGTGAGCGCATGCGTGTGCACCCCACACCTGCCACGCACCTAGCCCGGAGCTGGCCCTGGAGGTGTCAGCTGAGGACATGAGCGCTCACTTGTCTCAAGAGAATCGGGAGAAAGCAGGCTCAGACTTCAGGGGACCCTCAGTCAGCTCACATACACACACACACACGCGCAACACACATGCACACATGCACATTTGTGCACACACAGACACAGACGTGGGCACACTCACACACAAAGGTGTACACATTTGCATGTACACAGCATACTCAGACACACACACATGCACAGGCATGCTCTCATGCGTGCACGTTCACACACACACACACAGACACACGCAGACACTTACCCACTAGGGGCAGACGAGACAGGCCAGATTAATGACCATAACAAAGGCCCATGAGTGAAGCGGGCCACGTCCAGGGAAGGGCGACAGAGGCCTGATCTCTGAGGCCAAGGCTGCCGGGGTTGGGGGCTCCTTGCAGGCCTGGACCCTGCCAGGTAGATGCCTAGAGAGGGCCCTGCCTAGTGCTCTGGGCAGCACCGAGGCTGGTGGTTGCAGGGAGGCCAGGCTGGAGGGCAGGTGCACGCAGCTGGTCCCAGCCAACGCTGAAGCTGGGCGCGCAGCCAGGGAGCACCCCCAGCCCCAGCCTCACTCCTCCCTGCAATCCCTTGGAAACACTCTGACATCCGGAATGAGAGGGGAGTGTGAGGGTCTGCAGGGGGAGGGCCGGCTGCAGATGAAAGGCCTTTGAGGATGGGGCGGGCGGTGGGGAAGGATCTCATGCTCAGCAAAGGAAATATTGAAATTAAATCATCTCTCAAGGTTGGGGGAACTTTCCGTCCTAATTAAATAGCCGAGGCTCTCATGGCTGCCGACAGAGAGCCTCACGGGGAGGGGAGCAGATGCAGCCCTTGGAAGAGGGGGATTAGCGGGCTGCTCCCCTTTGATGCCCGCCCCAGGCTCCCAGCAGCGGTGGGAGGCAGTCCTCACGCTCTAATTAGGGCCGCACCTCCTGTCCTCAGGTACACATCCATATTCACGTGCTGGGGCAGGGAGGCCTTTTTAGGGACCAAACAGCCCCAGCCAGAGGGAGGCCGGTGCGGGTGCGGGCTGGGGAAGACAGAGCAGCTCCCCACACATGCCCCTCCCACTCCTGGGCCACCAGCTCTGGGCTGTGCGGTCCCTGTCCTCCCTCAGACCGTCTCTGCTGGGGAAGGCTATGCTCCTGGGGCTGAGCCAGGAGGGAGGCTGCAGAGCTAGGTCCGGCTGGGAGACCTGGAGCCGTGTGCCCCCATCCAGCACTGGCTCCAACTGGGGCCAGGCTGGGGCTGGCACCACTGGTGGGAGAGGGATTCCCACACCCCTCACACGCTCCTCACCCCCGTCCCCCTGCCGACCCTGGCTCCTCGGCCACCGCGGGCTGTGGGGAGCCATCCCATCCCACCTCCTCCAGCAGGCAGGGCCCTCGAGACAGTCAGGCCCAGGCTGTAGAAGTCAGGGGAGGCAGAAGGAAGGAGTTTCCAGAGCCGGCGTGAGCATGCAGGGGATGGAGGCGATTATAAGCGTGTTCTAGAAGAGTCTCCGGTCACAGTGGGTCGTGGCTACCAGAAGAAGCAGAGGCTCAGGGAGCAGGGAAGACCCTCTCACTGGCCACTGATGCCAGAGCCCTGAACCCAGGCACAGGGCAGCCCCTGGGCCACAAGCTGGGTGCCCAGGACCTGTAAACCATGCTAAGAGCAGGACCATAGCTGGGGACATGGGGCGGAGGCAGAGAGCAACGCTTGGGACCACGGAGGAGACAGAGGCTTGGACACAGAACCATGGCTGCCCCACGCCTGCCATGCTCAGCTCCTTCCTCCGCGTAGGCTCCGAGAGCCAGAGAGCCCAGAAGCGTACACAGGTCATCCCTGGGCTCCCAGTGCCACAGCTGCCTCAGTGCCCACCCAGCCCCTCATCCGTTCCCTGTAATTTACACGCAGAAGCCCAGAGGGGAGGGTGTGAGGTCAAGGTGGCACAGCTGGGTGGTAAGGCTGGCACTGATGCCTGGACCCCAGACCCAAGCTGTCAGCTAAAACCCTAGAGCCCCTCGCCCCACACCCTACAGCCAGCCTCTGGCGTGACCAGGCTGCCTCCTGGTTCTATACCAACTGCCATGGACATGCGTGTTCCAAGGTTCGCCTGGGGCCCGGCCTCTTGCCCTTCCCTCCACCTTGAAGACCTATGAGAAGCCCACGGGCTCCGAACTGGGCACCGGCCCTGCAATGAGAGGAGATGAGCCAGGGAATTGTCAGTGCAGACTCCTCCCCCTCCTAAACCAGCTGGGCACTCTTCACTCAACCACCAGGATCTCTCCCTCCTGGGAACCGAAGCACCAGGTTCCCACCTGCCAGTGGGTCCCACTTCCCATCCACTGGGAGAGCCTCCCTCAGCCCTGCTTGTGTGTGTGCTCATTGGTGAAGAATTCTTTTGATTTACTTCTTCTTTTTTGAGACAGTCTTGATCTGTTGCCCAGAATGGAATGCGGTGGTGCCATCTCAGCTCCGGCAGCCTCCACGCCTCTTGGACTTAAGCAATCCTCCCACCTCAGCCTCCCAAGTAGCTGGGGATGCAGGCATGTGCCACCATGCCCAGCTAATTTTTGTAGAGATGGGGTTTCACCATGTTGGGCAGGTTCATCAGAAACTACTGCGCTGTTTATTTTTATCTGAACATTTCTCCCTTTCACCCTCGCTCTTGAAGAATGGCTTTTACTGTTACAAGTTCTCCTGCCAACAGTTGGGTGTGTTAAAACTATTTCCCACTGTCTTCCGACCGTCTCTCCTTCTCATGAGACGTCAGCATCCCCTGGAACCTTGTCCCCGCCATGTACTGTGTCAGTTTTCATGGCTGCTCTCTGCGTTCTTTCTGTGTCTGTGGTTCACATCCGTTTCAAGCTAACTGGCTTCGGCATGCTTTCCGCTGTATTTATATTGACTTGGGTTTTCCATGCTCTGAGAATCTGTAAGCTGGTATCTTCCAACAAATTCAGGTAATTTTTTAGCCATGATTTCCAAAATTTCAGAAAAAAATCCCTGTTTTCTCCTGTCTCCTCCTCCAGCATTTCAAGGTCACAGATGTCATGCTTCCATCATGATTCCACATGCCCCTAAAACACACTCTTAAGTGTTTTTCTTTTTTCTCTCTCTTCTTCAAATTGGAGTATGTCTGTTGATTTCCCTTCAGGTTCACTAACTTCTGTTGTCATGTTCATGCTACTGCTGAGTCCAGTGAAGTTTCTATGTCAGATTTACGTCTTCACTTCTAGAATTTTCACCAGGCTCTTTCTTGTAACTTCCATTTTTCTACAGCCATGCCCAATCTGTTCAGTGATTATTAGCGTACTTTTTTTTTATGTCGTTGGGCATAGCAGAAACAGTAGCTTCGAAAGGCTTGTCTGCTTAGCCCAGCATCTTGGTCATTTGGGGATTTGTCTTTGTGGGCAGCCTTTGAATTTGAGAATGGATCCCATTTTCCTCTTTCTTCACATGTAGAGTAATTTTGGGTTGGGTGTTGGACTTTGTAAACAGGTGCTGTAACACCTCTGGATTGAAGAGCATCATTTTCACTGTTTCAGCAGGTAATTAACGGGTTTGATGCAAACGGAGAACTCCTCCCCTTGGATGGCCGCTCAAATCTGCCCCTAGCCTTGGCGGGCAGCTTGGGTTCCGCCCGGCTCTGGGTTGTAGCTCATGCTCAGGGTTTAGGGTCTGCCCCTCTTTGGCATTTTCCTTTCTGCAAGTGATTCTTTCTGCCTTTCTGTGGCTGAGACGGCCTTAAACTTTGTTATCGGTCTTCAGGCCAGGGAGGCTGCACGTTTCCTACGGCACTGTAGGCTGTCTCCGTGACCTGTGCGGTGTAGACACGGGGCTGCCCTTGGCTAGAAGCTGTTAAAATGGGGGCCTTACTCAGTTCCAATCCCTTCTTCTCAGCCGATTCCCTTCCACAATCTGCCTGCTTTCTTCAAGGCCTGCCCCAGGGCCGTCAGCACTGTTCACGTCTCCTGTCCGCTGTTGGGGGTCGCTCTCTTCGGGAGGGGTGGTCTCCGGGGAGGCACCTGCTGCCTCAGTGCCAGGATCAGAACGTGAAGGCTGGTTTTTCATCATCTGTGTTAGGGACAGGCCTTTACTCGGGGGCTGACTTATCTTCCTGCTAAGTTGTAGCTCTCTGAATTCTCAACTGTCTCAGGTGTTGCTACGAGCTGAACTGTGTCCCCCAAATTTGTTAGTTGCAGCCCTAACCCCTGATGTGACTGCCTAGAGACAGGGCGTCTGGGTTTAAATGAGGTCCCTAGGGTGGGGTCCTAATCTGACGGGACTATGGCCTTGGAACAAGAGGAAGAGACCTTCCCCCATCATGCCCTGCTGTGTGAGGGTGCAGTGCGAAGGCGGTCCTCGCCAGAACCCCACCCAGCGGACACCTTGATCTTGGATTTCCCTGCCTCCAGAACAGAGAGGAAACACATTTCTCACTGTGGAAGCCACGCAGTCTGGTATTTTACAGCCTGAAGGATGTAATACAGATGTTGTAAAGGGCTGACCAGACCTTAAATGCCTCCCAGCCCTGTCCGTTCTGGAAACGCTCAGCTTTTTCTCTTTGGCTGTTGCCTGGCCTCACCCAGTTCTACCCCACGCAAGCACAGGTCAGTGTTAGCAACCGGCTGGAGGGAGCCCCGTGCAGATACTCCAGCCATTCCATCACCCAACCCTGCCCCTCGGTCCGCTTCCCCGCAAATTCTGGCCACTTTCCTCAGCCTGAGTTTGTATCTCCTCAACTCAGCAAGACAGCGGCACTCTGCTGGGGCCGCCGGTCCTGCGGTGCATTCTGAGCACAGCCGCTGAGCGAGAAATGGGGCACTCACAGGGCTGGCCTCATCAGTCTCCTCCTGCACTGCCTGCTGTCTGATGTCCCGAAACGTCACTCAGTATCTTTTCTTCAGTTCTGTGGCTGTTTGTGACTTGAGGGAAAGTCTGTGCTAGTTCACGTGTCCAAGACAAAATAGCATCTTAGGTCCCTAAAAGAACTTCAGATTAAAGTGTCAGGCATACGCACACAAATCCACAGACCAGCGTGATGAAGGGCTTTCACCGAAGAGAGAAATTTCACATTTCTCACCCTAAAGCCGCCTGTACCCCAACCTCAGAGGCATCCACTGTTTCCACTTCCTTTACCACAGACCGGTTTTCTCCCGCTTTTGACCTCCGTCGGGTGGAATCACAGTGGGGGCTTCCCTGGGTCTGGCTTCTTTCACTCCACGTTGTGCTGTGCACGTCAGTCATCCTGTTTATACAGCAAGGGTTTGTTCATGTTTGAAAGCCTGAGACACTGGGGGAAGTAGGAAAGCTCCTTTTTAAAGCTTCCTTTCTTGTTAAAGAATAAGTGTGCTCATAACTGTGTGAAGCCCTATCCTATGTAGCTGTTAGACACGCCGTGCTTACAGGCACCTAGTACATTCTATGTCCTTGCACTTTAACCACGATGTCTGTGCTGGACGTGCTCACAGGCAGGTCCCAGCTCTCCACTGCGTTCACCTGTTTAGAAAAGTGTTAAGTTGTTAGCCAATCGGGTCTTGGTTTAGATGGTGAGGTCTGGTTCCAGCCAACGGAGATCAGACACAGCGGTAAGGACGACCCCAAATGCATAAGGAATAAATTTGTCTGTTTTCCTTTGTTCATTGTACTCTCTTGGCACAACAGCTAGTGATAGTACCCCTCCTGCAGTCCAGGAAGTAAAACTGTGTTGCTGACAGATCCTTTGTCTCAGTGCTGATTTTTCTTTGTGGCATTGAGCATCGATTTCCCACAAACACTTTCCTTTATCTCTGCCGGGTTTCAACCCAGCCCTAAGCACATGGCAAGTCCCACCACCTCCAGGAAGCCCTGCTGGCCTTCATCGGCTGGTCAGCTGTGACCCTCCCTTCCTCTCTCTCTGCATGGCCTCTTTCCTCCCCTCGACCCTCACAGCTCTGGGTCTCGGATACCCAGACTGCTGCTGGCAATGATGTCATGAGAGGCAGTTGCTAGGCAACCGGCCTCCTCGGAGTCAGGGGCGCCTGCTCTTGGATTTCAAGTGCCCCTGCCAATTTCCTAAAATATCAGAACTCATAGCACATTTAGTCCCAGAGAAGAACAGAAAATCCAGTGTGCTTCAGAAGCACTGGTGAGCCCCCTTCGCCTTCCCCCTCTGACTACACGGGTTTTCCAGGAGGTGATCATGTGGGACTAACACTGTCGTCTTCCCTTGTCATGGTCCTTAGACTGGCAGACAAGGGGCGTGTTGCTGTGATTTCAGCAGGCGTTCGCAAGGTCTGCTGCGTTATCCTTGATGATGAAATGGGAAATCCCTCCCAGATGATCTGTTGGGTGAATTTTGTCTGTGACCTGGCGTCACCCCGGAGGGGGGAGTCTCCAGCGTCCTCCAGGACTCACCATCAGTCCTGGATTATCTGATATTCTGATCAATGATTTATACGAGGAAATAAAAGCCCTGCCTGTCAAGTTGCTGCTGAAACAAAGGATGGAAAGCACATCACAAGGCAGAATCACAATTCAGAACTGTCCCAGTGCTGAGAGGATTTAAAATTCTAAACATTTGGAAACAGGACACAAGCAGCATTATCCATAAAGAAAAAATCGGTCAATTAATTGGACCACATTAAAATTAAGAACCTCTGCTCATCGGGGATATTGTTAAGAGAAGGAAAAGACGACTAAGAGATGGCGTTGGTGCTGCATGCCTCTGACAAACATCTCATGTCTAGATTTTTAAAAACCCAGCACATCCATCTTTGAAAGACGGGAGCAAGACAAGTGGGTAGAAAAATAGGCAAAATATTTGAGCTGACATCTCGCAAGGTAAGATGTCCAAATGCCCGCTGGACGCAGGAAAAATACAATGCTATTTCCTTACTTAGCAGGAAGACGTGAGCTGTAACCGGGATAGGAGCCCCTCTAAAATGAACGGCCAAAGGAGAGAGAAAATGTTCCCTGCGGGGAGGGCACGGGGTGTGCGACTGGGCACACGCTTTCGGAGCTGCTTGGTGGCACTGGTCCCCACGGGTCCTGCGCAGGTACCCTGCTTCTCTGCCCTCAGGTGCAGACCTAGCGGAAGTGCATTTTTGCCAAAAGACACGTGAAAGATATGTATAACTGCTTCCAATTCCAGTAACCGAAAATAACCACGGTGTCCACGGACGGGCGTCTGGATACAAAGCCGGTGTGTAATCGTGAACACGCTGTGGCGAACGACCAGCATGAACAGACCCTTGCTGGATGAGCAGGGTGGCTGGGGCTCACAGCACAACGTGGAGTGGGAGGAGCCAGATCCGGGGAGTGGGAGGAGCCAGATCCGGGAGTGGGAGGAGCCAGATCCGGGAGTGGGAGGAGTCACGCGCAGACTCGGGGAAGTCCCCGCTGCGTGATTCCATCCAATGAAAATCAAAAGCGGGGCGGGCGCGGTGGCTCACACCTGTAATCCCAACACTTTGGGAGGCCTAGGAGGGTGGATCACCTGAGGTCAGGAGTTCAAGACCAGCCTGGCCAACATGGTGAAACCCCGTCTTTAAAAAAATAATAATACAAAACATTAGCTGGGTGTGATGGCAGATACCTGTAATCCCAGCTACTCGGGAGGCTGAGGCAGGGGAATCACTTGAACCCTGGAGGTGGAAGTTGCAGTGAGCCAAGATTACACCACTGCACTTCAGCCTGGGCGACAAGAGTGAAACGCCATCTCAAAAGAAAAAAGAGAAAGTCAAAAGCAGGAGAAAACTGGTCTGCAGTGTAGGAAGTTAAAACAGTGGTTGGGGTATGGGGGCTTTGGGGTGATAAACGTTCTCTTTCTTGATCCAGGTTCTGGCAACAAGTGTATTGTCTTCTGGGGCAAGGCCAGGGCTGGGGTGTGCAGGATATGGTGGTGGAGGCCTGAGGGGCAGGTGGGAGATGGAGGCAGGTTAGGGTGGGGTGATCAAACAACATATATTGTAAAGGCCCCAGGTGGGGGGGGGGGCATAGCCCTAAGACGAGGCTGGAAGAGAGGAGGGAGGTGGCAGGAGAGAATCCCCAACTGGCAAAGGTGAGGCCCAAGGCCCTGGTGGGTGCTGGTCAGCGTGCAGGTGGCCGCAGCCTCCCAGGCCATCATGACAGCCCCTGCCGGCTCCTGTGTCCCTGCACAATTGCTAAAATCACCTCGGTCACTCCCCAAGGGCGCAGCTGGGACAATACGTGGGTGGTTTCTATACCCAGAGGGGCGAGAGTGTCCCAAGCCCCTTACTTTGGGCTCAGTGTCACACTCACCGCTGGGGTCCCCACAGCAGCCTGGAGAAGGCCTGTCCAGATCCTGCTGAAAAGGCTGAGAAAGCTTGGGGTCAGAGGAAAGTGCCGTGCCCTCATCCTCGGCCTCAGTGGCTGCCCGGGGCACAGCCCCTGCCCCAGGTCACCTGGGGCTGAGGCTGCAGGGAAGAGACAACTCTGGGGGTGAGGACCTCCCAGTAGCCTCATTGGGAAGAGAAACGGGGCGTTTAGGACAGAGCACAGGGACAGAGGGCCATGCATGTCAGAGGGAAGCTGCTAGGGGTGAGAAGGGCGGTGGAGAGAGGCGCAGTGCAGATGAGGGCGTCCTGTTTCTTACCAGGCAAAGGGAAGTCTGACCTCTGTGAGGGTGGATAAAGCTCTGCTGCACTCACCAACAGATGCCAAGAAAAAATCCTAAGGAAGGAAGCACCTCGAAACACACAGTGGCGGGAGCCTGGCAGACCGGTGCTCTGTGGGGTGCCGGGGCTGGGGGAGCTCCCTGCCTGGTGGATCTTACACCCCCACGGGAGCCCTGACCTCCAAGCAACAGGCAAACCAGCTCCCACGGCAACCACCATGGTGAGAGTAAAATCACGGGAGCCAGAGGGTCGGGGGCCCGTCAAGTCCAGGTGGTCAGAAACAGCCTCGCTGGGGACAAGGCGCTCAGGCCGGTCCCGAGGACCAGAGGAGCCCCTGCGGGTGCAGCAGCCAGCCTGTGGGGGCCGTCCGGAAGGCCTGCGCTTCTGTCCAAGGAGGCCAGTGGCCAGCAGAGGACGTGGTAGGGGTGAGGTCACACGGAGGACGGCCGCCACGGAGACGGACGCAGTCAGGGTGGGAGGGAGCAGCCCCGACCCAGCCAGCGCAGTGGATGGTGAGGAGGCATCCGACCGTGGCCCCAAAGCCCCATCCTGTGGGCACAGGACCAGGCCGCCAGCTCAGAGAGTGGGCCCCCACGCAGCTGCCAGGCTGCCAGGCGCTAAATCACAGGGACCTCTTGCCAGCCATGCAAATAATCCAATTATATCGGGGTAATTTATTGATCTGGAAAATCAAAGGAAGGTAATTAACACAAATGAAGCAAGTCCTGGGCGTCTATACCCGCTGTACAGCTGCTGTCCCCGGGATGCTGCCGGCGCTGGCCCCTGAGCCTAGCCTGAGCCAGCCGGGTCTGCTGCCCACTAGAGCCCAGGTCCCGTTCCCTCGTTTTCTCCTGCACTGTCCGCTGCTCTGGCCCAGCCCTGCCAATAGGATGGCACCTCCCATGTACGCCAAGGCCACCCCAGCATCACTCTGGCTCTCTCAGGACACCCCCCCACCAGCCACAGCCCCATCTTCCCGCCCACTCCTAGGACACTCCAACATGGCTCTTGGGACAGAAGCCACCCTAGTGGCTTCAGCACAGCTGCTCAGCAACTCCTCCTGCACCCCATCTCCCCATCGCATAAGGGGCTCCTCCTGCACCCCGTCTCCCCGTCCTCCTCCCGCACCCCATCTCCCCGTCCTCCTCCCGCACCCCATCTCCCCGTCCTCCTCCCGCACCCCATCTCCCCATCCTCCTCCTGCACCCCATCTCCACGTCCTCCTCCCGCACCCCATCTCCCCATCCTCCTCCCGCACCCCATCTCCACGTCCTCCTCCCGCACCCCATCTCCACGTCCTCCTCCCGCACCCCATCTCGCCATCCTCCTCCCGCACCCCGTCTCCCCATCCTGTAAGGGGTACCCCAGGCATCTCCCTATCCCATAAGGGGGCTCCCCAGACTCCTCCTGCACCCCCTTCCCCTGCCCATAATGAGGCTCACCGCTTCTCCCCTGTGCTTCCACCCTCACCCCACTGAGCCCCTCTAGGTCTGGGGTGGCTGGTGCAGACAGCCTCACTGGGTGCTCCTGTGGTGTGTAGACTCGGGGTGTGGGCCATTGCCTGAGGCCACACAGCTGCTGGGGGCAGAGGCCTCCTCGGCCCTCCTGGTGCTGCAGAAGCCTCTCAAACTCAACCTGGCCCAGCACAGTCCCAGAGCCGGCTGCATGGCTGTGGCGAGGCCGGTGCTCAGAGGACCCGAGCTCCATTACGGCTCTGCTGTCGCTGGCTTGAATTCCTCTTAACATTTGCCCTGGCCTTGTGCATCACCTCCCTGGGCCTTCTCCTGGGTGGGGACTTGTCCTGGCCTGTGCAGCTCCACGCACTGCACCCAGCAGCGTCCAGCCAGCAGCACCCCTCCGGCCTCCCCGTGCCCGCTCTTCCCCGATGGTGGCCTCACTGTCCTGTGTTGCCCTCACCTGCCCTGTCGAGCTCCACTGCCCCTGCAAGAGCAGCAAACACCCAGGCTCATGTCAGCTGAGTCCCCGCCCCCAACCCGAGGCCGAGTGCACCCAGCTTCGCCCCTGGCATTCCACTCTTCAGGTGGGCGCCTGCGCCCTCCTCACAGCTCGCCGATCTGGGTCCAGGGTCCTCCTCCCCCTCGGACTGTCCCCATCCGACACCCTTCTTCTCTGCCAGCCAATGCCTGGGGTGAGGCAGGCTGAGTCTTCCCCAAGACGCCCTCCTAATCCCTGGAACCTGTGAACCCAGATGTTGCAGATGCAACTAACAGAAGGACCCCAAGACAGGGAGATGGCCCCGGATGACCCGGGTGGGCCCTAGATGTGGTCACAAGGGCCTCAGGAGAGGACGCAGGAGGGTCAGGGCAGAGACCTGAGGGCGGCAGCGGAGTCAGGGAGAGGACGGAGGGGCCACCGCTGGCCTTGAAGGTGAGGAGGGGCCGGGGCACCTCCAGAAGCTGGAGAAGATGAGGAACGAATCCTCCCCCAGAGCCCCCAGAGGCCCGCCCTGTGACCCTTGACCTTTGCCCAGTGGGGTGCATTTTGGACCGTCCCCCAGGGCGGTAAGGCGCCAGCTCTGTGGTGCTGGAGCACTGCGTTGGGGGAGCTTGTTAGGGCAGCATCGGGAACCTCCTACTGACCCACTCATGGTCTTACTGCAGACGCCTCAGTCCTCTGCCCTGGGACCCTCCAGGCCCTCCCGTGTCCTCTCTGGGGCTATCTGCCTGGTACTCCCCCTGTAGGCAACTGGGCCCCTGTCTGAAGGTAGCAGAAGACCCCACCCCACCCCCCGGGGAGTCGGGACTCAGATTTCAAGTGGAGCCTCTGAGGGTGCGGGGTGTGGAACAGCCCCTGGCAATACGACAGTCCCCACGCCCCACCTCCCGCTGTGGCTCCTCCTGCTGTGGCCCACAACCCCCACCTGTGACCTCCCACCCTCCTGCTGTGGCCCCCCCGCCACCCCCCCGTGGTCCCCCACCCTCCTGCTGTGGCCCCCACGACCCCCCCCGTGACCTCCCACCCTCCTGCTGTGGCCCCCATGACCCCCCCGTGACCTCCCACCCTCCTGCTGTGGCCCCCATGACCCCCCCACGTAACCTCCCACCCTCCTGCTGTGGCCTCCACGTCCCGCCGTGGTCCCCCACCCTCCTGCTGTGACCCCCCCACGTGACCTCCCACCCTCCTGCTGTGGCCCCCACACCCCGCCATGGTCCCCCATACCCTCACTGTGGCCCCCACCCCCTGTGGCCCCACCCTGTCCACTCACCAGGCACCGGATGAGCACACCGGAAATGCCCTCCCTGGCGCTTCCTCCCTCCCTCTCAGCAAAGCCCAATCCGTGCCACCCAGGGAGGTTCAGGGGGGTCAGGGCCCACGCGCCTTCGCTGCCAGGAGCCCCTGCTTCGGCACACGCAGCCCTAATTGACGGCAGCAAAACAAACATTTGCTCTGGTGATCCACGCTGAGTGAGAGCGCGGCATTATTTTAATTAAGGCTTGCGACCGATGAATCTCAGTAAAGCAGCTGCTGGAGTATTCAGGTAAATAAACACAAATCACACCAGGAGGCTGCGGCCGCAGGGCGGCCACGTGAATGGGTGGGGAGCACGGGCCGCCGCCTGGAGGAATGGGGTGCGGCCGGGGCTCCAGCACCTGCGGGCTGACCTGGGAAAGGCCAGCTGAGGAAGGGCTGGCCAGGCCAGGCCGGGTGGGACAGCTATCACAGATCGCAGCACAGGTCGTGAGGGCTAGCCGGACTGGGCCTCGGACACAGGAGAGGGGCCCGGCCAGGACCCCCTTGGGAAGGAGGATGGGAGAGGGCACAGCCCCCACGTTGGCCCTGGATGGCATCTCCCCGTTAGAGTGGCTTTCGATCAGCCCCCGGAGAACCACAGGTCTACAACCAGCAGCAACGCTCAGAGGAAACCCCAGGCCCAGCCTCTCAGGCCCCAGCAGCTGGCTCTGGCCCGGCGCAGTCTGGGGACCAGGGGCTGCCGGCTTTCACCAGTGACGCTGCTCCAGGCCCGTGGGGAACAGAAAACCAGCCTGGAAAGGCCCAGGCAGCCCAGAGAAGGGGAGGAGGAGGAAACATTCCCGTGGGCCTGATGGGCTCAGAGTCCTGCAGTACTAATGTCTCGGTGACAGTGACCGGGCCTGCTTTCCCCCCAAGCATGTTAGGGGTCACAGATGGAGACACTCAGGGAAGACTGGGTGGGCAGGGACCTATGGGCAGAGTGCCTGTCTGTGTGGCACCAGGAAGGTGTGGGGCAGTGGCTGAGGACATCCTAGGCAGTGGCCCTCCGGAGACAGGGTGCAGCTGGGTGGCAGGCAACCCAGGAGGCCAGGCAGCAGCTGTCCTGCCTCTCACTCTCTTGGTCCAGACACTCCCCACAACTCGGTGCCCAGGGCTGAGCTCCCAGGTCCCACCCGCCTCCTATCCTTGCCAACGGAAACTGCTTGTGCCTGGGAGCACGTGCCTGGTCCAGGAGGTGACCTGTGATTGGTCTAAGCCCATCAGGACAGCCTAGTCCCTTTGCCATGGATAGCCCAGAATAGCTATGGAAGCTTGCTTGGATGTAGCCTGGGCAGTGTGCTGAGGGGCTTCTGAGAAAGGTTTCCTCCTTGATGAAAGAAAGGCCCACGTAAGGAGAAGCCACACCCACCCTTTCTCACTTCTTGCTTCAGAGGCTATTGTGTGAGGATGTGATGCCTGGAGCAGTGGCAGCCATCTCATGAATGTGAGGTCAGGAGCCAAAGAACAAATAACCAACATTTGAGGATGACTGAGGGAAAGGAGAGGAGCCAGCGCCCTGGGTGACCTCATTACCTCCTTCTCAATGCCAGTACCCCCCACCTCCAGGCTCCTTTCATGAATGTATTAGTTTCTAGTGGCTGCTGAAAAAAAATTGAACTATCACAAATCTAGTGGCTTAAAACAGCAGAACTGTATTCTCACACAAGTCTGGAGGTGGAAGTCGGAAACGGTTTTCACTGGGATGAAATATGGTGCTGTAGGCCACGCTCCCTCCAAGGCCCTGCGCAGTCTGTCCTGGCTTCTCCCTGCCCCCGCGGCTGCCAGTGGTCCTTGGCTGTGGCCCCATCGCTGCACGCTCCATCTCCGGGGGCACGTCCCCTTCCATCTTCTATCCTCTGTCAAATTGCCTGCTGCCTCCTGGTCACACTGAACGCCCACCAAGATAATGCAGGCTGCCCTCTGCATCGCCAGGTCCTTGAGAGGCAAAGGCCCCTTTCCACGGGGCCTTGGGGCTAGAACCTGGGGTCCTTAGGAATCCCTTTCCATTCCCTCGCTGAGTGGTAGTTAAACGCCTGTTGCATTGACTACCGTTGGTCCGGCTTTCTGTTCCTTGAGCTGTGAGGTCTGGGCTCCTCGTCTGCAGAGAGGAAAGAGTAGGACCGCCCTCCCGGAGCACAGGGAGCAAGCAGGAAGCCAGAGGGGCTCAGCAAACCCTGCATCTGTGAAGGAGAAAGCAGCCCTCTCCGGCCCCTCTCCGGCGGTTCAGGACGCACGTGAGGGTGAGGGTGAGGGTGAACCACCTGTAGCTCGAGCCAGGGCAGCCCCTTGAGTGCCTGGCCTGGGGGCATCTCCCTCCTGGGGACAGTCTCGCAGCCCCTGCTCCCACTCTGAGTCTGCAGGGAGAAGCCCCTTGGAATGTACTTCAGAGGGCACCAGGACCGGGCTTTCCCCTGCAGGGTCCATCTGGCGCCAAGTCCCCGGGTCCTCTCGTGCGTGCCCCTCCCTCCGCCGTGGCTGGGTCCCCAGCATCCGCAGCTGTACCCAGATGCGGCGCCATCCGTTACCCCCTGCCCGTTAATCTAGCGGATCATGATCTGCAAAATTGGGCGGAAGTTATATTAAGTAGTTTGGCGGATAAATCCGACACGGCTGATATTTCTCCTCAAAAATAATTAAGAGCCTCCTTTACTGACGAGCTCACGCCTTGCAGTCATAATGTGCTTAATGTTTTTATCACAAGCCATTGAGCGCGAGGCTTTGCTGAAACTTTCTGCGACATGCGGACTTGACGTGAGAGACTCCCACAAGCACAGCCGGGTGTCGGTGAAGGACCCATGCCGTGCCTGGCACAGGACATCGCTTGGGCCCGCCGGCCCACTCCTGACAATATCCCAAAAGGATGGTTGTGAAACGCGAGGCCACCGTCCCCACCCCCCACGCTGTGGGAAGGTGCTGTTTGTAACCGCAGCGGCTGAGGGATGCTGGCCCAGCAGGGACTGGTGGGAGCAGGGCGGAGAGGCTCTCAACTCCTGACACTCTCAGCCCCAAGGGTCCCTTCCCTCCCGGGTCCATCTCCCGCTAAAGAGGAGCGGTCCCTCTAGCAGCTGGTGCCAGCTGCCAGTAGATGGTGCACATCCGAGGCGCGTGTTCCCTGTCGCTGCCGGAGCTCAGAGGCTTGAAACCACAGCCACTTGCAACCCTCCCCGCCTCCCACCACCGTCCACCCTGCCACCGCCACCGCAGTTCTGGATGCTGGAGTCCAAAGTCCAGGTGTCCGCAGTGCCGCTCCCTCTGCAGACTCCAAGGGAGGATCCTTCCCACTCTCCCAGCGTCAGTGGCCTCGGCGTCCAAGGTGTGTGGCCACGTCCCTCCATCCCTGACTCTCTTCACGTGGCCTCCTCCTGTGTCTGTGTCTTTCATGGGGGCACCTGTTCTTGGATTTAGGGCCGGGATAACCTCATCCCAAGATCCTTATTCGATCTGCACTCGTTTTTGAACTAAGGGCTCATTGCCAGGTCCTGAGGCTTCTGGTCCATGGACACAGATGTCTGGGGGCTGCCACGCCACCCACTGCAGGAAAGCACCACAACTATCTGATGAATGGCAAATGAACAGATAAAGTGACCAGCGGCCACCCCCAGCTGGGATGTCGACGGCTCTCCAACTGAAGAACAGAAGGAAAGAGTCTGGTCCCGTCACCCATGGGAGATGGGGAAACTGAGGCTCCTTCAAGGGCAGTGGCTTGCACGAGGTCACCCTGCAGATTTAGGTGGGGGGGTAGGATCAGAGCGGGTGTCCTTCCTGCCCCTCTGAGGGCGAGGCTCGGTCCGCAGGCCCTGCTTAGACGCTGCACTGCCAAGGGTCTGGGGAAGGAAGTGAGGGAGACTGGGGCGGGGTGCGGGATCGTGAGATGGAGGAAAGCTCCTTTTGTGACTGACAGTGACCAGTGACCTGCAGGTCCCAGAGAAAAGCCCCTCCCCCCATGCTCCCATCCAGCCCTTCCCTGAGACCTTGGTGGGGCTGGGCATGGCTGGGCGGGGCTCCATCCTTCTCCACAGATAAATCCACCGGTCCCCTGGAGGAGATTGCACCAGGCAGGGTGGACTTCTGGGGTACACGGGAACAGCCATCCTATGTCCCCAGTGCAACAACCCCCGACTGCCTGGGGCCACTGTTCAGAGCAGATTCACTGCTCCCTTTCAGGGGACCTGACCCGGCCCCACCTCCACACAGCGCCCTCCTGGCTGCACGGGGGACCTGCCCCTCTGCTGAGCCCTCAGACCGCAGCCAGAGACCCCAGACAGGCCGTGTCACCATCCCTGACCGCCAGAAACTGGAAATAATCAGTACATGTTGTTTTCAGCTGCTGAGCTTGGGGCAATTTGTTATGCAGCCGTCTGCAGCTCGCTCAGGGCTGAGAACTGCCTCTCTCTCAGGCAGGCCCCGCCCTGGGTGCGGCAGGTTGCTGGGGAGGCTACAGGGCAGGGGGCCTCACCCTCCAGGTGCCAGCCCTGGGCCAGGCCACAGGCAGCAGGAAGGTCCCATCTCCATTCCTCCAGAGCAGGGGGCAGGTGGGGCTGGGGCGGGACTGCTGTGCCTGGCACACACCTCCGCAGACCCTGCAGCCCTCGCAGCCATCGCCAGGGGCCATAACTGGGAGGCTTTGTGGGGGTTCCTGCTCTGGCTGACCGTCAGCCACCCTGGGATCACAGGGGCCCCCACAGCTGCTGCTGGTCTGCCCAAGCCTCAAGCCTTGAAGCCCACCACCATTCCTGCACGCAGGACCCCCCTGTCACATGTCAGAGGGTCCTGGAGAAACTGCCACTTGGAATGGTCCTGTGTCAGAGCCAGGCGCTGGCACATTTCCCCACGATGAGATCATCCAGCAAATCAGATCCAGGCCTCAAGCAAAGAAAAGCAGGAGCCCCTCCCCCACCTCATCGGTCCCCGCAGCCAGGCAGGTGCCCAGGCGGCGGGAGGGGGTCTGCAGGGCTGGAGCCCCATCTTCATGGGCCGTCACCACGGAAACCAAAGCACCGTCTTTGTCCACAGCGGATATGCTGGGGGGAGCTGGGGCGGTGGGGGGACAGGCAGGCAGCGGATGGGCCTGGAGAGCCCAGGAGACCCTGGGACTGCCTGGCAGGACAGGAGCACAGGTGGGTCCCCCGCACCACCACCCTTTGCCTGGGTCACCCTGAGTAGCTGCGTGCCGGCTGGCCTCACACCAGGGCCCCTTCCAGAGAACGGAGCCATCTGCTCCTTGGGAGAGACCCTGGGGCCGCAGAGGCCGCTGCAGAAGATGCGCCCACTCACCTCGGGGAGGCCTGGCGGCGTCTGTGCGTGTCATGTGGGTGCGCCCAGAGCTGGCAGATCCCCTCTCAGCAGCCCGGGGGAGGCGCTTTGCTGGCCAAGGTGCTGGCAGCGGCATGGGCTCTGCTCTGGGGCTGAGCTGCCCCGAGGAGGCTGGAGAGGCCGAGGCGGCGTCTGGGAGCGCGGGGCTGGGTGAGCCTCCAGAGTTCAAAGCCATCCCTGGGGCTGGCTCCATCCAGATCACACAGCCCAAGCCCTGTGTCGCAGGCAAGGACACCCAGTGAGATGGAGGGACAGGGCGAGGAGAGCCCAGGTCCCCTTCACGCGGCCAGCGACCTCCAGCAAGGCCCGCAGCCTTGAGCTGGCTGTCAGTTGTGGTGACGGCAGCCTCAGCTGAGCCCTGAGCTGAGGCCTGTGAGACCCTAGGCCAAAGGTGGCAGCCAAGCTGTGCCCAGACTCCTGATCCCAGACCTGGGAGGGAGTGAGGGCGTGGGTGCCACTGCCAAGTGCAGGGCAATGTCTGAGGCAGCCACAGCATCTGGCAGCCAGTTCAAGGCAA
This sequence comes from Saimiri boliviensis, assembly GCF_048565385.1. NCBI lineage: Eukaryota > Metazoa > Chordata > Mammalia > Primates > Cebidae > Saimiri > Saimiri boliviensis. The sequence goes on along the minus strand of NC_133450.1, from coordinate 131,342,585 downwards.
AAGACCACCTCAACCTTGGGGCAGCAGGGCTCACCGGAGTCGATGGCCGGGTGATGAGCACCTGGGCTATCCCCAACCCTGCCCTGCCTGCTCAGTGCCTTGGGCAGCCCCTTGTCATCTGGGATGGAAGGGCTGCACTGGGTTCGGGTCCTTGCAGCCCGGTGGATGGCTCCATACTTGGGAGCCGCACCCAGCCCCTGCTCCCAGCCGCCGCTGCTGCAGCTCGGATGGGGAAGGATTAATGTCTAAGGATTAGGTTCCAGAGGCCACAGGCCAGAGTCATCGGCCCCTCACCATACGGGGCTCCCCACAGGGCTACCCCTGACCTGGAAACTGGCTTCCCCAGGGAGGGGCTCCAAGCGTGGCCAACACAGAGCCACAGTGTTCCGTGACCTAACCACGCCCCACTGCTTCCGCCACTTTTGTTCACCAGGATGGAATCCCCAGGTCCTGCCCATGCTAGGGAGACAAAACTGCACCTGGCGGGGCCGTGGGGACCCTCCTAGAGGCCGCCTGTTGCCTCTCCTGGAACGCAGCACTCCCTCCCAGGGGGTCAGGCCGCTCCTGGTGCTATAAGGGAATAATCGAGACTGGCTTGGGCCGGGAGCTGCCCACGGACGGGATCCTTGGCCCCGAGAGACAGACTTGGTGCCAGAGCACAGCACCTAGGCCTGCTTGGTGGCCCCTGTGGATAAGACTGGCACAGGCAGGGGAGGCGGGATCTCCAGGCAGCTGCCCCAGGGCTCAGGAGGGAGACTGGCCACGGGCCAGGGGTGTCCCAGAGATGTCAGGGAGCCTGGCCAGCCCTCCTGCCACTCAGTGCTGGGCTCCCAGGCTCCAGGGCCTAGGACTGGGGTCTGAGAGTGACGCAGGGTCCATGTGTCCTGGGTGCACCCTCCGGGCCGGGTCACGCTAGCCCCCCTCAAAGAGCAGGAGCTCAGAGGTAGTCCAGGGATCTCCTCCCTCCAACCCTGGGCCCTGTCCTGACCCAGGTGACTTACATGACTTGAGGCTGGCCTGCAGGCTGAGAAACCCCCGGCTGTGTGGACCCAGAATGTTCCTCAAACCTACATCCCCCGGACCCGGGCTTCCAGCCCCTCCTGGCAGGAGCAACCCCGGGATGCACCCTTGTCTGGCCACCTAGAGCAGCAACCTGACGCAGGGCTGGGTGGGGGCCACCTGGGGCTGCAGGAGGTGCTGGCCACAAGGGGCACCGGCCACCCAGGGGCACTGGCCACATGGGGCACTGGCCACACAGGGGCACTGGCCACACGGGGCACTGGCCCCAAGGGGCACTGGCCCCGCCCTCCCCTGTGGTCCTGAACTTCCATTTCCTCACAAAGATTCACCAGCTGTGGGGCTGTCAGATACATCTCAAGGTCAGTGTGGACTCCTATGCACACACACGCACATGCACACACACGAGGACACACACATGTAAACACGTGAGTGAGCACACACACCACACATGCACGTTCTGCAGCGGGGAAGGAGGAGAAGGGAGCCGGCTTCACATCCGCTGACGCGCAGGCCAACCAGCAGCCTGGGGCGAGCCTGAAGGTGCCTCGGCCTCCGTGTCCTTCCCGACGTGGGGTGAGCCCCAGCAAGAATGACGTCTCCAGGAGGCTGGCCACGGGCTAGTGCAGAGGTGCCTGGGGGCGGCTGTGGTCCCCAGCAAGTGAAGCACAAGGCAGCCACCAGCAACACCCATGGACCCTCAAAAGACAAGGGCTGTGGCCAGGGCAGTGCTGGAGGAGGCTCAGGTCCCTGTGGGGGAAAGGGGAGGGTCCAAAACCTAGACAAGAGAAGCCACCGCCTCACTGAGCCCCCGTCTCCCCAGGGACTTCCCTCAGGCCTCCCCTGCCAGCCCGCCGCCTTGGCTCCAACACCACCTGTCAGCAGAGGGGCTTCCGCCTTGGACCCCACGGGCCTCCCTGCCCTCCTGCACCCCACCCAGGGCTGCTGCAGCAGGTCATTCAGGATGCAGGTGTCGCCCCAACTGATGTTCAGAGATACCACAGTCCTCTAAAATCGTGGGGCCCAGAAAGCAAGGAGGGCCACACATGGTGAGTCAGGGCAGGAGAACGGAGTCTGGGACAGCGGGGTGGGTGCTCCAGAGGCTGGTGTCTGATGAGAGTGCCACCACGGAGGGGCCGCACACAGGGTCTCAGCAGCCGGCCCAGCACCACGCGCTCCTGGAAAGCCATGGCCCCCAGGAAGAGAGGGCATCTCGCCAGGTGCGGCTCTCGCTCTGTCCCCATTTGTCTTTGGGTGGAAGGCTGCGTGCCCGAGGATGGAGCCCAAGCCCTCTGGGAGGCAGCAAGCAGTGACCACCTGGCTGCGGCAGCCTCTCCCGGTCACGCCTGCCTGCGTCTCTATCACATCTCGGGTAATAAATGAGGCGTCCTGAGTGCGCCATCAATTTCGAGGTGATTGGCTGTTTCCGGGGTCCAGGCTGTCTGCGCGGCCTTTAGGGTGGGTAAATACACTACAGCCTTTGTTCCGGGCTTTTGAGGGGACATTTGTCATGGGTATTTATCCTCACTTAGGCCGGGCTCACGTGTCTGGGCTCCGTGTTCATCTCTGAAGGCACCCACTCACTTGGAGGCTTCCTGTGGGAACAGCTTCCCCGTGTGGGGCGCAGGAGCCCCCGGAGCAAGCTCGAGGGTCCCAGATGTGGCACAATGAGCTGCTACGCCATCCCCTACTGCCCGCGCAGCCTGAGGCAGAGCCAGACCTGGCGAGGGTTGGCTGAAAGACAAACAAGGGGGTGGCTGACTGAGGTCCCCACGAGGGTCCCCTCTGGGGCGGCTGACCGAGGTCCTCACGGGGGTCCACTCTGGGGCGGCTGACCTAGATCCTCATGAGGATCTGCTCTGGGGCAGTTGACTGAGGTCCCCATGGGGATCCACTCTGGGGCGGCTGACTGAGGTCCCCACAGGGGTCCACTCTAGCCAGCAGGACTGAGGAGCTATGGCCCACATGGGAGCAGGTGGAAGTGGGCACCAGGGGGCCTGAGGGCCGGCCCAACACTCCCTGCTCCATCGGGCCGAGCACCCAACCAGCCATTCCCCGGAAAGTTCTTGTCCTGCCCTCAGGGGGCTCCCTTAGGAGGTGGGGCTCTGGGGAGCACCAGCGGGGCTCTGGGAATGATCAGCACACAGAGTGGGCAGCAAGAGCAGGGCGCCTTCACCATGGCCATGGCCACCATGACCCTAATGGGGTCCTGTCTAATATAACCATTTAAACCCCTAGAATTATCCTCCCATGCAATTTTAGGGAGGGAGGCTAATGGGGGCTGTCTGCAGGGCAGCAGGCCTGGGCAGGCCAGCTTTGCTTCATGCTGACCAGCAGCACCTGGGCCAGCTCAGAGCAGCCCTAGAGATGCCCCCAGCTGCTTCCCCTCCCACATTGGTGCCCACCTGGCCCCTTCCTGTCCCAGCCCTGCCCCTGAAGGAGTTAGGCCCACAGGAGGGGCAACAGTGAGAGGAGGAAGTGGGAGTCTGGGGGGCCCCCAGTCACAGATCTGTGTGAACTTCTTCCTTCATGAGGGGGCCTGGGCCACTAAGCCAGCAGTGCCCAGAGATGGGTCAGTGAGTACCTGTGAAATGAGTGAGTCAGTGGGAGAGGGAACAAGGAGACAAAGGAACAAATGAAGAAAAGGGAGACATTTTGCAATGTTTCATTTTTTCCTTTTTTTTTTTTTTTTTGCATTTTGGGGAGTATCTTGAAGGTCATTGCTCCTCAGGGGCTCCCCTTGCCATCATCTTCCTTCCTGAGTTCTCTGTTCTTGTCCATCATTATCTGCTTTCCCCAGATAGGGTAGGGAGTGACATGTCATCTCTAAATCCTTGAATACCTCCCAGGAGCTCTTCCTGGCCTGTGAAGGCTATCTTAGCTGGGTATAGGACCTGCCCTCAGCAGTGCAGAGGCTGTTTCACTGCATTCCACCTTCATGGCTCCCTGGATGGATTTTCTGTTTAACTAAAATCAAAATACTGAAATACAGATGTTTGGTTATGATGTTTCATCACGATCCTTTTTAAACATTACCGTGAGTGAGATTTTCCTTCCTCATAATTTCCTACTTGGATTTCTGTAGTAAGATTATGCTCACCTGATAAAAGAAGTTGGGAAGAATTCCCTCTTTTCTCTGAAAGAGTTTGTATAAAAGTGGCATTTTTTCCTTTAAATATTAAATCAAAGTTGTGAATGAAGGCTCTTTGGGCCTAGAGTTTTCTCTAGGGAAGAAACACTACAAATTCAACTCCCATATTAGTTGTAGGTAAGAATTTTTCAGGTTTTCTATTTCTTCTTGCGGCAATTTTGATAAACACCTCTTTCTAGAAATTGTTCACTTCATCACATGTTTCAAACGTATTGACATGAATCGATTTATAATTTTTCTCTTCTTAAATTTTAGATATCTATAAGATCTGTTGAGACGTTCTCTTTTTCATTCCTAATAGCCGCTGCTCATGCTTTCTCACATTTTTCTTGATCTGACTTACCAGGGCTTTACACGTTTTTTACATTTTATTTATTACAATTAAAAATAACTGTATACACTTATGGGGTACAAAGTGATGTTTTATTTTCTGTATACATTCTAGAAAGATTCAATCAAGCTAATTGACATACCTATCACCTCATCAATACATTATTTTTTGTGGTGAAACATTTAAAATCTATTCTTTTAGGAAATTTAAAATCTAAAATGCATGATTATTAACTGTTGCAGTACAACAGATCTCTAAAGCCTATGTCCTTTCAAAGCCCAAACTTTCGGCATTGCCAATTCCTTTGTTTTGTGTGTTGTTTTCCCTTTCTTTAATTTCTGCTCTTAGCTTTTATTTCCTTCTATCTTTGTTCCCTTTTTTCTGGTTTATTGAGCTGGATGTTGGGCTCATTAATTTTCGGACATTCTTTTTTTTCTAACATAACCATTTAAACCCCCTAGATTTATCCTCTCGTGCAATTTTCGGTGGATCCTCCAAGTTCTGCTATGAAGTACTTTTTCATCATTCAGTTCAAAATATCAGTTTCCGTATGGTTTCTTCTCTGACTGATGGGTTGTTTCCGTAATCCCCAGATGGCTGGGTATTTTCCACTCCGTTCTTGTCATCAGTCCCTCACCCAGTTGTGTTGTGGTTGGAGAAGATGCATTGCGTGAGTCCTGTGCCTTGCCCTTCCTTCAGGGCACAGTGATGCCCCATTCCCTGGCATCAGTCTCCAGCAGTTCACCTCACTCTGGGGACAAAGTCAGTGCACTAATGTTCTCAGAGGGGACACCTGTCAAGCCAGGGGCTTAGATGAGGTGGGCAGGTATGGGTTGGAGGTGGAGGGAAAATTAGAGAAAGTCAAGAGCAGACGGAGCCACAGAGCAGACACTTGGGGCAGTGGATGGCCCCTGGCCCCAGCCGGGGATCTGTAAGGGGTCCAGGTAGCACTCCCATGCACAGGCCCTGCTGTATGCCCTGGTCAATGTTTGCCTTTGCAGCTGAATGTCTGTTTCCTGATTTTCTGCCCACAGCAACCCAGGGGCTCTCAGGAGTTGGAGCCCCACATGGGGCAGCCAGAGGGAGAGTACAGGGAAGTTCCACAGCTGGCCCTGGCTCCTCCCTCCTTGGCGGACTGTCCCCTGTGGGTGACCCTCACTTCTCAAGGATCCCCTGAGCTAGGGTTTCTCCAATGTGACACTGTTGCTGTCGGGGCAACAGTGAGGAGTCCCCCGCATGGCAGGATGTCCAGCAGCCCCCTGACCTCCACCCACCATGCCAGGAGACCCCCCACCCTGGTCATGACAATAAAGTCTCCAGACATTACCTAATGTCCCTTAAGGGGACAAATTATCCCCTGTGGAGAAACATGGACCTAATTCCAAGAAAGGCTGAGGCTGCCAAAGATGCCCTGGGGTCAGGAAAGGTGGAGAGGAGGGTTCTCAGGCTCGGTCTGGGAGCAGCCGCAAGTGAGAGGCTTAGCGAAGGTTCTCGGGGGCCCTGGATCTGGGTCCAGCATTGAGACGTCAGTGCCAGGAGGGGTGGGCTTTTGATAACCAAATGTTATCAAAACCCCAGAAGTCCCAGACCCCAGCTCCTCCCTGACTGCACCCTCCACCTGGGCCATCGTGGGCACCACCTGCTCAGAAGACAGCCTGGGGTCTTCCGTGGGAACTGTGGCCTCAGCGGCTCTTGGGACCACGGAGTCTCGGGCAGCCGGGCGGTGTCAGCAGGATGGTCCAAGTTCTCCCCGCTGGGAAGCATGGCTGCTGAGGGGCCGCTGCAGTGGTGGCTGCCTTGGCGAGGTTGGCCCAGTGAGCGTCACAGCTACCTGGGGCCTGACTGGAGTCCAGGCTGTGGACACCTGCTGGGCCAGCTGGCTGGAGGGAGTGGCCTTTGGGCCTGCTGTCAGGGCCAGCGCCGGGGGCCCAGGATGCAGCTGGCAGCAGCGTCTCAGGCAGCACCGAGGATGAGGTCCACTCTCTCCACCTGTGGCTTCATGCCCTGCGCCCTGGCACTGACTCCATCCCAGGACCTTGCTGTGAGGACTGTGCGAGCCACCTATTCATTCTGCAGGAATTCGTGGCCCTACACTGTCCACGATCTTCTCTGGTCTCTGGGAAAACAGCAGATGTCAACAGCAAGCAGGAGCCTGCACCTTTCTGAGAGAATGGGTGGCTCCATGCCCTCTATGCTGGGCACAGCTCTGCAGCACCCACCGGCTAAGACCACATCTTGGTTGATTCCCACCCGCTGCAGGAGGTAGGAATTCCGACTCCATTATAGTTGGGAAAATAGACTATCCCTGAACATCCCTGGTGTGGCAGTGCAGATGTCACCTCCTCCAGGAAGCCCTCCTGGACTCCCAGATGGGGCCGCAGCCCCTCCCTGCCTGTCACCTCTGAGGTCTCACAGTGACTGTCTCCACACAGCACTTTTGAGGGAGTCAGCTCTTCTCTAAGGGACTCCTAAATATCACATCCTTTGTCCTCTGCACTATCTCCCCAGGTAGGGACTGCCATTGACAGCTGGGGAAACTGAGGCACAGAGCAGTTATTGCATTACCAAGGTCACTAAACTAGGAAGCGGCGCAGCCAGGATGGACTCCCCAGCAGCCTGGCCTGGCATCAGGACACTTGGCCCCAAGCTGCCCAGGCAAGGGCCCAGACCCAGGTGTGCTGGAGGTCAAGCCCCTCTCCTGGGCTAGGCAGAGCTCAGACCACCTCCTCTACCCTGGTGGAGATGCACCCTCTGCTCCCTCTGGAGGCTCCGAGAGACACTCCTTTCCGCTTCTCCAGCTGCCGGTGGCCCTGGCATCCTTGGCTTGTAGCCACCTTCCTCCCATCTCCGCCTCCATCTTCACAGCGCCTCCTCCTCTGTGTCCAAGCTCCCTCGCTTTCCTCGTGTAAGGACATGTTCAGGCCATGGGATTTAGGGCCCACCAGGTGATCCAGGGCGACCTCACCTCGGGATCCTTCACTCAAAGACTCCAGCTCCAGGTGAGGCCACACTGGGGCTCCAGGCGTCAGGCTACGGCCACACCCTCGGGGCACTATCCAGCATGTGAGCACTGGCTGTGGCTGGGGTGGCCTCCTCGGTCTCTGCAGGCCCAGCCTGACCTGCACAGGGCTGCGTGCTGGCTTCCTGGGGTTCCACCATGGCCGGAGCCTTCCCTGTGTGTCCTTAGGGAGCCAGGCCTGCAGAAGACGCATCCAGGGGAGAATCGGGCCAGGCTTCTGTTCCGTGCCCTGGAATAGCCAGGACCGCACCCGGCACCAAGGGGCAGCTGGCCACCTTCTGTTTACCCTGGAGCTGCTGGGCCTGGACCTGTGCCCACAGCCCACCCCTTGGCCCTGTCGGAAATGCTTTCCATGTGGGCCTCCCACCAGGAGGAGTGTCGGAGGCTTTAGCCGGCCCAGCCCAGGCAGCCGCTGCCAGAACTTCCACCCAGCGGTGGGCTGGTGATTCCTCCCAAAGAGCTGGGAAAAGAGGATAGGTTCATGGGAAAGACAGGGGAGGGAGGCCTCGCTTGGCATCCGAGGGCGGGTGGGACTGTCCTTACACTGAGCCCGGAGGCCTGCTGGGACGGAGGAGCTGTCCGGGCCTTCCCTCATCTGAGCGGCTCTCCCAGGGTCCTGCGGATGGCAGGGGAGCAGGGCCCGCCCCGCGGTGAAGGGAGCCGCAGCCCCGCTTCCTGCCTGCCTTCCTGTGAGGATGCCCCGAAGCTGACTCAGAACCCCTGAGGCCTTACCAGGCCCAGCCCCCCAAATGCCCCCCATGACCCAAATGGAGTGGCCTAAAACACGGAGGGTGGGGGGCATGGGACCCGGAGGGCGTGGGCCTCTGGCAGACATCAGGAGTGAGGAGCTTCTCTCTTTGGCCAGTGAGGAGGGTGTTCTGGCATCCTGGCAGGGGCACCAGGCGGTGAGGGCGGCACGTGAATGCCAGACCCAGCTATCCTCCCGGGAGTGGGGTGCAGCTGGGACAATTATCAATGCTTTCTCCACATAATGACAAAATGCACTTCTCGAAAAAAGCTCTAAATACTTTCTGAGCAATTTCTTTTGTAAAAAAAAAAAAAAAAAAAAAAAAAAAAAAAAAAGTAGAAATTCGAGGAGACAGAAGAGATGAAAAAAGCCTTTTCTGGGCTGCCATTCCCGGGAGGGACGGGCTCAGAGGCTGCGTGCGTCAGGGGGCCTGTCCCCCCAGCCTCTGCTCCAGTGCAGGGAGACCGACCCCGGCCAACCCACCTCTGTCAGACAGAGTGACCACGGGGTAGCCACACTGGCCCTGGGGCCGGGAAAGGGGATGGCCGCTCACCACCCTTGGTCCACAGCCTGGGGAGGTGGGGGATGGACCCCTCCGTCACCGCACGCAGCTACCTGCCCCCTCGTCCTGCCCAGGAGCCTCAGTGTGTGGGACTGTGTCAGGGATGAGAGACCATGGGGTGCAGAGCTGGTGTGGGGCTCTTCCAGGGACCCAGCTCGGCTGGGAGAGGCCGGTCCTGATCAGGACAGCGAGTCCGAGGCTGTGCAAGGGGACAGTGGACGGCAGGACAGGGGAGTGAGCCCCAGGTGGAAATGCAGCTTCCCGGTGCCACACTGGTCAGCAGCTGCCATCGGAGACCACCTGTGGGAGCCTTCACCCTCGGGGGGCCTCGGGGTGGGGGCAACTCGGGGCCTGCTGTGCAGGGGAGCCAGCGCTGGAGGATGCGCCACCATCCTGAGCAGCCAGCCACCTCAGTCCACCTGCCGTGACCAGGGGCTCCCTGGGGCAGCACACGGCAGGGTCCACCTAGACAGGATGGGAATGCTCTTGCCTTGCCTGCCCCCAGCCCCAGCCCCCACCCCCACTCCCAGCCCCCAGTCCCCAGCCCCCACCCTACCCCCACCCCCAGCCCCAGCCCCAGCCCCCAGTGCACAGCAGAGCGGGGTGTGCAACCTGAGCAGACACAGCCTGTTGCCTTCCACTCTGTCCCCTTTTCCTGCCAGCCGCTGTCCCAGACCTGCACCTGCACAGCTCCTCCTCCCACCCCTCCCGCCCCATGCGGTTGCTGTGATTCAGTCACTTGAAACCTGGATAATATTTCAGTCAGCCCCGCCACCATTATGGATTCATTTGACATTCAGTGTGTGGCAATAACAATGAATTTCCTGGATGCTGAATGTCACATCCTTCCTCAGGAGCCAGCCCGCGTCATTGCGATGCAGAGCGAGGTCCCGGCAGCTCCCAGGCAGGCTCCTGGAAGGGCTGAGGGCCAGGGGCTGGCAGTGGTCTTGATGGAGCCACCGCCCAGGGCCCCAGGCCATTCTGCCAAACATGGTGGAGCTTCCTCCAGACAAGGCCAGAGAGGACCCCCAGGCAGGGCCACAGGCCCCCCACCCCAGAGCCCATACCCAGCTGCCAAGGTCTCTATCACTGCCGGGGCCCCTCTACCTCCAGGGACCTCTAGGACAGTTCCAGCAGGCCCTGCTTCCACCACGGAGACCCCCGTCTCCCTCTCAGCCCCTAGAGCCCCCCTCCCCCTGATCACTGAGAAACCGAATTGGGACTCCAGTCACCCCGGCTTGAAGGACTCTGGTTTTCCTCAGAGAGACGGACGTCAAGGCTCTCCCAGCACAGCTGATCCTCAGCCCCCGCCCTGCCTCCAGCCCCTGATGGCACACCAGGCTCTGCCACGCCCCCGCACACATCCCTCTGCTCAGAAAACCTGACAACGTAGCGAGGAATCTCTCCTCACCAGGCCCTCCGGGGGCCAGGCCTTCAGATTCCCAGCCTGCAGCCCCGATCGCAGCTCCACACCGTGCTGCTGTCCCTCTGCCCATTTGACAGACAGAAGGACCGAGGCTCCAGGAGAGGACGTGGGTGGATGAGGGGCCAGCCCACCTGCCCCAAAGAGCTTCTGCTCCTCCCCGAGGGCCTCTCCCCGCCCCTCCCCACCCCTCAGCTCTCTGCACCTGGAGGCCACCGCCCAGCCAGCAGCCAACGCTGCTCCTCCCAGCATGCCCCCCTGCCCCTCGGAACAGGGCTTTGCCGGCAGTCATGAGTCTTTCTCCCCACGGGGCTCTAAGTGCCCGAGGACACTCCCTGTTGTTCAGGAGCGGGCAGGGTGGCACTGGGAGCCCCTTCACTGACTTGTTCTCTGGGACGCGAGGGACCACAGAGGAGGCAGCGGTCAGTCACCACAGCACGGGGGCCCAGCTCCAGGGGCAGAGCTGCAAGCCGGCGTGGGGGATTCGTGCTGGGAGAAGGGCCGTTCCAATCCTGTCCTTGATCCTCAGCCACCTCCGTCTCCCTCACCTGCTGGGACCCGCTGGCCTTCTCTAGGACTGCTGCTCCCCCACATCCCGGTCCCCTGCCTCTGGCCCCTCCCATTCCTGCCTGACCGGCCCAGCTGCTACCTTCCGGCTGCATGTAGAGTCCCTCTGGGCCAGTGCTGTGGGTCCCCCCAGGCCTGGAGGGCGCCACCCCTCATTGTTCCCCTGGTGGGACTGAGACAGCAAAGAGAGCTGGGACCTAGCTTGGGAGGCAAGGGCCAGGCTCCAGGGACTGAGGTAAATTCAAGACCGAAGCTAATTTCTTGAGGCAAGTAGCAAAGTTCCTCTTCAAAGCTTTGTGAGTGTTAGAAATAATCATTTGTTTTAAAGGCCCTCTTCAAAGCCTTCTTGCTTTTGCTAATAGCTCTTTGTTAAGCTCTATCCTATGCAGCTGTGAAACACGCTCATAGGCACACAGCACATTCTATGTCCTCGTGCTTTAACCCACACACCTGTGCTGGATGAGCTCACAAGTGTGTCCCAGCTCGCAGCCCACACCCCTTCCTTATTTAGACTTCGCCATTGCTTTTACCCGTTTAGAAAAGTTCTAAGTTATGAGCCAATCAGGTTTTAGCTTAGATTATGAAGCCTGCTCCAGCCAAGGGGGATCAGACGCAGCAGTAAGGACAACCCCAAACGCATAAATGATAAATATGCCCGCTTTTCCTTTGCCTGTTGTACCCTCATGGCGAGACAGCTGTCAAAATCCCTTCCTGCAGGAAGTGAAAACTGCTTCACTGAGAGATCTTTTGTCTCCGGCTAAGTTTTCTTTGCGGCACCGAGTGTCTGTTTCCAACATTTCTTTTTTCTTCTCTCTGGAGAAACGGACTCTGATCCACCCTCCCCATCAAGTCTGCACTGGCCTTAGTTGGTGACTTGCTTGACCAATGGAATGTGACGGCAGTGACATCGAGGACTCCCAAGGCAGGGTCATCCTTGGAAAGCGTGCCCTCAGAGGCCAGCTTCCCTGTAGCGTGTTTACTCCCCGGCCATGCTGAGAGAAGCCCAGGGCTCCCATGTAGAGAACGCGGGACCGGGTGGCACCCAGGCACCCAGCACGTGGGAGAAGCAGCAACCTGAGAAGCAGCCGCAGTGGACACCACATGGATCTCAGAAAACCTCCCAGCTGAACCCTTTCCAAACTTGAACCCACAAAATCAGGAGCAAAATAAAATGGGGGGGCGTGTTTTAAGCCACTACATTTTGGGGCAGTTTATTACCCGGCAGTAAGTCACCAGAATATAACTGGGTACCTGGAAGGGGGGTGCTGCTGTAACACAGTCTTTAGACACGGGTCATTGGTCCTGATCTCACACCATCCACAAAATCAACTAAAAATGGGTCACAGACTTGCATGTGACACCCACAACCATGGAGTGTGTAGAACGCACAGGGGAAGCTCCTTAACACCGGCCTTGGCAATGGTTTTTTGGAGGTGACACCAAAAGTTCAGGCAAAAAAACAATAAAGAATTAGGATCGAACCAAACTACATAGTTCTGGTGCAGCAAAGGCAGCCGTCAACACCATGAGAGGGCACCTGGGGAACGGGAGAAAATACTCATGAGCCACGTGTCCACTGAAGGACTCGCGTCCAAAATACACAAGGAGCTCCAATGACTCAATGGCAAGAAAACAAACAATCCAATCTGACACTGGGCCAAGGGCCTGAAGAGATATTTCCTGAAAGAAGACATAGAAACAGCCGGCAGGTACGTGAGGAATGATCATCAGCGAAATGTATTATGTTGGTGCAAAGTCATTGCAGATTTTGCAATTGAAAGTAACGGAAAAACCGCGATGACTTTTGCGCTGACCTAACTAACATATTTAAAACCGCGATGAGATATCGCCTCACACCTGTTAGAATGGCTATTGTGAAAAAGACAAAAAATAGAAGTGCTGAGGATGTGGGGAAGAGGAAACCCTTGCTTGCTGTTGGCGGAAATAAGTACAGCCATCATGGCAAACAGTATGGAGGTTCCTCAGAAAGCTAAAAATAGAACTACCGTATGACCCAGTAATCTCACCGCTGGGTATGTATTCAAAGGAAATGATATCCTCAAATCAAAGAGATACCTGCACCCCCATCATTATTACAACACCATTCACAACAGCCAAGAAATGGAGTCAATCTAAGTGTCCAACAATGGATGAATGGATAAGAAAATGTGGTACATACACACAATGGAAAAGGAAAGGGTACTGCCATTTTCAGCCATGAAAAAGGAAAGGGTACTGCCATTTCCAACAACATAGATGAACCCAGAAGACATTGTGCCAAGTGAAATAATCCAGATCACAGAAAAAAAAAATACTGCATGTATTTTTAGAATCTAAAAAAGGTGAATACATAGAATCAGAAAGAGGAACCGTGGTTACCAGGGGCAAGGGGGGGTATGGGGGCGATGTTGGTCACAGGATATAAAATTGCAGTTATGTGGGATGAATACCTCTAGAGCTCTAATGTACAGCACTGTAGGCGGTACTATGTTGTATGCTGGAAATTTGCTAAGAGTAGATTTCAGATGCTCTCACTTAAAAAAGGTAACTGTGGAGTGATGAATCTCTTAATTGGCTTAACTACAGTAATCATTGCACTATATGTATGTTCAAAGTGTTGTATATCTTAAATATATGCCATTTTATTCAAAAAAGAAGAAGAAGAAAAAGTTCACCGTGGTTATTGGTTTGGGGACCAGATGACGGGAGGAGCCATGGGGGATTGTTGGTGAGGGCTCCAGGGGTGAAGGCAGCAAGGACGTTACCGGAGGCTGGAGGAAAGGCCCCCTGTTACGTGGTGACAGTGAGGGAAAGTTCGACCTGCAAAAAATGCAAGGTGGATCTGATAGACGCCCCTTCCAGGCAGCCGGCTTTGCCCGTGATAAAATCCAAAGTGAGAGGAGGGCAGCTTAAGGAACAGCGAAGTTCTTAGCAGAATTTAGAGTGAACATGAAAGACCCAGACTTGCTGTGTTCAAAAACAAACCTGTGTCACCCTCAAGCTCTCCCAAGGAAGATCTTCAATATAAACAGTGACCTCAGGGCAGAAATAGGTGGCTGCAAGCCAGGGCGACTGGAAGCACTTCTGTCCAGACCGCAGAGAAGGAAGAGGGTGCTCACTGTCCCCCCCGGCTAAACAGAAGAGCCTGCAGACGTCTGCAGCGGGGGCCCCACTGATGCTCCCAGCCGGTCAATGAGGCTTGCAGGCATGTTTGGTGCTGTCCCGTAGCCGGGCACCCAGGGTGAAGACAGGCCAGGCTCAGCAGGCGATGGCTTTTATCAGCTGTCTTTTATCTAATCCCGCTGATTCTTAGTTGGTCTGGAAAAACCTCTCAAAGCTTTTTAAAAAATTGTGCCAGTGGTGTTCTCTAGCTTCCTAAGGTAGGAGGAAGGCTGAGCCGAGGACCCAGCTGTGACCAGGGACAGCTCATGTAGAAGAGGAAGAGTGACTCAGAGGATGACACCAGGAGCCCAGAAGCACAGCCTTCTCCCACCCAGGGGTCCTAGAACAGTTGACATCTGGGTGGGCTGCTGCAGTCACACTCCTTTCTGTGTCACATCAGGGAGCAGGAGCTGGCAACGTGCCGGGCTGGATTTCAGGATCTCCGTGGAATAACTGTGAGGCTCTCCTGCTTTCGGCTCTGCTGAACGGGTGTTTGTTCTGGTGGCCCTCAGAGTCTCACCACCAGAATCCAGGGGGGTGGGGGGCCCCATGACTAGTCTCTGTGTCACAGTTCTTCAGATCAGAACAATGGTGCTTGAGGACCCAGGACCCCATGGGCACTGGAGTTCATTAGCCAAGGGAGTCCTGGACCTCCAGCCAGAGCCAAACAGATGAAACAAGTGGGGGTCTCCAGGGGGCTGAGCGCATGTCTCGAGGGCCTTTAGTGAGATTCAGTATGTGTTGCAGTTGAAAGGAATCTCAACAACTGTAGCCACAGGGCAGACTGTGGTAGATTAGAGATGGGCAGAAATTCTTTGTTCTCGTTGAGAAATGAAGTGGAATCTCCTGCGACTTTGGATCTGCACTGGCCTTAGTGACTTGCCTGACCTACAGAATGTAGCAGGAATAACATGCCGGGACCTCTAGACTAAGTCTTGTGAAGCCTGGCAGCTTCTGCCTTGCTCACTGGAATGTTTACTGCGGGAGACCAGAGGTCACATAAGAAGTTCAGCCAAGCTGAGATGTACCCTCTGTAAGAAGCCCAAGCCATGCAGAGAGGCCCTGGAGGATGAGACATCATGTGAAGGAGAGAAACAGAGGCACTGAGCCTCTAAATATTTGGAGTGAAGAAAGCATTTTGGAAGTGAAGCCTCCAGCCTGTCACCCCAGCTGATGCCAACTGAATGAGAGATGAACCGCTCAGCCAAGCCCTTCCCAAATCTTGGCCCAGCAAAATGAAAGAGCTGATTTAAACTCCTTTATTACATTTTGGGGTCATTTGTTCATACCAACAGATAACAGAGTGGGGACTGTGAGCAGAGGAAATGGGAGCCAGGGGCCCCAGAACAGGTAACATCTGGGTAGATACTGCAGTCACATGCCTTTCCACACTGACTCCCTGTGCCGTCCCTTCCCATATGGAATCTGGGGCTGCCCACGTGATGTGGCTTAGCCAACAAGACAACAGCAAACATGGCCTAGGCACAATGGGGCCTGCCTTCTTCTTGCTCTCGGACCCCCGTGACTGGGACTGCAGGGCGGCTGTTTGCTTTGCAACCTCCATTCTCTGACGGGTTTGAGAAAAGTCACTGATTTTTACTTTTTCCACCTTTTTCTTATTGTAAAGACAGGAGCAACTTTTAAGCTGCTTATGTGTTGGCGCTGAAACCGGAAGTTCTGCTGATTGATTTATGATTTGTCCAGACGTTATCACCATTGTCTATGGCAGGATCAGTCCAATTCGAGCTTTGATGGACAGCAGCAGTGGCACTTGACTGGCTACCTTTGTAAACGGCAGCTTTTTTCACTTCAAAAATAAAATGTAGAGTCTGCCTCCTCCACTCCCCACTGAAGAGTGACCCAAGCGCAGCCCCATGAACTCACGATGCTGCCCGTCCTCAGCAACGTGGCGAGGCAGGTGCATTCCCGTCTGAAGGGGAGATCTGAGGCGGGGGTCCAGGGCAGTGCGTGGCACCTTGAGGGTGGGGCAGGTGAGCCGCCTTCACCGCCTTCACCGCTGGTCTCTCGTTCCCCACCTCCAACGTCTTGCAGCGCCTCCATGAAGTCAGGTCCAATGGCTTTCGTGCCTCCCGTGCTGCCAGGTGCCCCCCGTTTGGTGAGCTGCTTGTTTTTTCAGTTTGGAGCCTGCAAACCCCACACTTTGCCTCCACTTGGAATGGAGTGAGTCTTAGAGGTGTGGAAACTGGCTTCAGAGCCGATGCTCCCACAAATTACAGTGGGGGTGTGGGGATGGCAAGAGAGACTGGAAGGAAGGTGGCAGCCTTGAACCCTGGATGGGCAGCCCCAGCAGGGCCACCTGCAGTGGGGGTAGGGGACCCTCCAGGTCTGCCATTGCACCTCCAGTGAGGAGAGGAGCACCAGGCTATGAACTCCCAGGCAGCCACCCTGCTCACCTTCCTCCTCCTCTCTCCCAGGCCCTCCCTCCTCTCTCTTTATGCCCTACTCTTGTATCTAGTGCTTGCCCCCTTGGTCATGATGATCCCTGTGGCCTCCTCCGGCAGGGAGGCAATGCTTCTCTGCATTGCTGCTGTTCATTCCAGGGGTCCCAGGCACACCTCACCCTCCCCGGCCCGAAGCTCCATGCACACTAGACTTCACCCTTAGGTGCCCTCCTTGGAAAGGGCCCCGGGTGGCACCACCCCTCCATGCGGGTGTGTCACAGATATCTTTCTGTTGCCTTCTCCACTCTGCTCTGTGGAGGCTCAGGGCTGGGACTCAGCCTTGTGCTGGCTTCAGGCAGATGCAGCCTGGTCTTCCCTAGCAGGTTCGTGCCCTGCTGGCGGTGCTGTGAGCTGGTGGCACGTGAGCAGCACAGAACCTCTAGAATGCAATCTGCAACACAGGGTGACAGCAGTAGCCAGGGCTCCTCCATCAGGTAATTGAGCTTCCTGGAACTTATCCTGAGAAAATTGTTCCCCCGATTGGAAGAATGTTGCCACTAAGGCGCCCCTCTCCACGGTGTCTGGAGTGAGGTGCTGGTGACGGCCTGAGCATGCAGCGCAGAAGAGTCTGTGAAGGCACACACTGCAGTCGATAGCACGTGGGCAGCGCTAGTGAAAAATCAGATCTAATGGAAACGTGAGCAACTGGTATCCGAAAGGAGGGAAGCCAGCGAGACGCAGAAGCCATTTGTCCTTCAGGTGCAGCCATGATAAATGCGCTGTGCGGACATTGCCTCGACGGGGATGTACAACACATTCATTTGTTTGTTTACTCAACAAATATTTATTGAGCACCTCCTACACGCCAGACGTTGTTCTTTATGCTAACGATTTGGCAGGAAAAGAAATGCAGACAAATCTTTCTGCCTGCACGGAGCTTGCATTGTAGGGGAGGGAGCAGAAAGCATACTCACAAATGAATAGATCATGCTGGCTGATGATCAGTGCTGCAAAGGGAGGACAAGGACATTTTTCCTTGGTAGGGTGAGAGGTAGAGAGAGGAGGCACAGAGGTCTGGCAGGGTGGAGAGGTCTTCCCGAGAAGGTGGCATCAGAGCTAACTGCAACTAATGCGGGTAAGTGCAGTCTGTGTTTTCACCATCGTTGATGGAGGTCCTGGGCCGATGCCTCCCTCGGGAGTGAGCTCATCTCACGGCCCCAGACTGAGGCTTCTGTCTGGGCACCTGCCCAGGCACCTCGTGTCTGCGCATCTGGTGCCAGTTGCTTCTTGAGGCAGATTCGAGGGTCTGTGCACGTGGGCCAGCTGCATGCAGGAGGAGCCCAATGCAGGCTTGTAGAAGTGACTTCAGAGTCACTCCAGACTGGGTGGTCAGGGAGGGATCCTGGAGGAACCTGGGGCTGGGGACTCCTGGCAGGTTGCCTGGCAACTCGGGCAGAGAGCCCCCGAAGTGACAGAGAGGCTCCAGCTGGAGGGTTTGCCTTGCTGGTCTAGGTGCTAATGACCACGGCAGCCCTCCCCTGCCAGGGACCGCAGCTCCTCAGCCTCCACTCGCCTCTCCTGGGCCCTGCAGACGGGAGCGCGAGGGGCTGCCGCGGCCCATTGGTGAGTCAATGGGCCTTGCCTGGGCCACTCACCCCAACTCCCCACCTCGTTAGGCAGCCAGCGAGCAGCCAGCCTGTCGGCCCAGCAAATTGACACAAACAGCCTTGTTACCTGACTAATTAGAGCCAGAGGCCCGGCCAGCACCCCCTGCCCACCTCCCCCGCAGTAAGTCCCTGCTCTGACGGCGAATCTGCGGGGTCTGCCGGAGCCGTTTCCCAAGCGCGTTTCAACCCGGCTGCCATCCTTCCTCCAGGAGGCCTCACGCCTACCCCGCGCCTCCTCCCTGTGCCCAGAGAAAGGACCAAGCCCAGGACCTCATGGGTTGCTTCAGCACAGACTGGGTGGACAGCGCCAGGCCAGGTGGTCAGCTCACCCTGGGCTCAGATCTGTGACATGGGGGTCATCATGCAGGGCTTCCTCACAGGGCTGGGTAGGTAGGAGCACCCCTTTCAGACACCCGGCACCCAGCATACCGTCAAAGGGGCAGGTGAGGGGACAGCCTACTTAGCGGTCTGAGGACTTAGTTGGGGGGTCAGAGCAGGGAGCTCGGGGAGGCAGGATTGCATGTACCCACACGGAGCTCAGCTTTCTCATCAGGGATGTGAACACAACACCTGCCCCCGCCCCAGACTCTGTGACATGGTCCTGAGCCGGGGGGGCCCCTGGGGACCCAGAGGGGCCTTTGTAAACTTGACTTTCCCTGACCTGAATTTCAGATGCCCTCGGCTCTGACAGTGTCCAATAAATAACTCCACCCGGCATGAGTGATGGCAAACCCCAGAACGGCTTTAATTCTGCAGGGTGATAAATTAAATGCAATGTCTGCCCCGTGTGCGCGATTAAACTCTTTTTATAGCGTTTCATGTTGCTTTGTGACTGGACCACGGCACCTCTTGGAATTCTTGGCAGAGTCCTCCACAGTCAGGAAGCTTGTCCAGGCCAGTGCAGGTCACATGGGTGGCGAGGCCCCCCACCCCCACCCCTGCTGGATGCACCCTTGGGATGCCCGGGCAGCTGGGTCCAGGGCGCTGAACGGGGCCCCACGCGCTCCTCCAGCCTGCGGGTGGTTCTGCAGGCATCGCCATGAGTGGGGAGGGCAATTCTCGGCTCCGGACCTGAGTTCCCCATTTTGGCCTTCCCAGCTGTGGTTTGCCTGTGACCTTTATTTTCCCCTTCCTTTTTGACCTTCATGTGAATCAGACATTTTTTATTCCTGATTTTTCCTTCTGTACTGGGTTGGAGGTTGTGTGCGCTATTCACATTGTCTCAGTATTGTGGTCTGATTGCTGACATCCGCCCAATATGCACATGTTGAAGCCTGACCCCCGAAGCAGTAGTATCAAGAGGTGATGAGGCCTTTGGGAGGTGATTAGCGCCCTTGCAAAAGGCGTTACGAGGACGCAGGGAGAAGTCATCATCTATGAGAAACGGGCCACGCGTCACTGAATCTGCTGACACCTCCATCTTGGACTTCCCAGGCCCTGGAACTGTGAGCAGTAAATATCTGTTGTTTCTAAATGGCCTGGTCTGAGATGTTTTGATATAGTAGCCTGCGCGCAGTAGGGCAGTTGTTACTCATCATTTTAACAGGCTTACTTACAAAGTTAAACGTTAACCAAAGGGCCAGACCAGTTTAGGAAACCAAAGAAATGGACACATGAGGAAAGAAAGAGAAAATGTGACAGGGTCTGCAGATAATATGATTGTTTAAGAGAAGGGGGAATAAAAACTACTACTAATTAGAATTAAGATAGTTTAGCAAGTTTGCTGGGTGTAAAATCAATATCCCAATCCAACTGCATTTCAATACGATCACCACCTATACAAACCAATTTCTATACCAACCATGATCATAAAATATACATTTTAAAATGTCATTTACACTAGCAATTAAAAATATTAAACACCTAGGAATAAAACCAACAACAGGTGTGCAAACACATTATGGGAAAAAAATCATAAAATATTTAAAGACATTAAAGAAGGTGTAAGTAAAAGGAGAGATGTATATATATTTCATACAGAAGTATACTGTGTGCTTCATCACCATGTCAATTTTCCCAAAACTGACCTAAAGATTTAACACACTTAAACAAAAATCACGAGAGGTTTTTATGTAAGAGCAAAGAACTAAGATTCGCCAAGATGCCCTTGGAGAAGAAAGCAAGCTGAGACCTATGCAACACAGCAGAACTTAGCGCAAAGCCGAACTCCTGAAACTGTATGGTATGGGTGTGGATACGGACAAAAAGGCTGAAAGATGATTACTGAGAACACAGAGAAATATATGCTGATGGAAACTTGAAGTGTAGCCTGACAGATAAACAGGGCAGATCACTGTAAAAAGGGTATTTTTTGATAAGATGCTGTGAAACTTGCTATCCACACATTTTAAGTTGAGAAAATAAATCCCTACCTCACATCATACTCAGAAATAAATCCCAAGTGATCAAAGACTAAAACATGAAAGTCATAACGAAAAAGACTGTTGAAGAGGGAAGTGTTTCTCAAATAAGACCCAGAAAGAGCAAAGCATGAAGGAAAGCTGTAACAAAAGGCGATTTCGTTAAAATTAAGACATTCAATTCAGCAAAAGAAACCATTTAAAAAGGGAAAAGAAGGCTGGGGGCAGTGGCTCAGGCCTGTAATCCCAACACTTTGGGAAGCTGAGATGTGAGGACTGCTTGAACGCAGGGGTTCAAGACCAGCCTGAGCAACATAGCAAGACACTTTCTCTTAAAAAAAAAAAAAAAAAAAAAAAAAAAAAAAAAAAAAAAGCAATAACAGCAACAAAAAGTGAAAAGACAAGTCACAAGCTATGAGAAAGTATCTGCCACATGTCTAACTGACCAACAGCCTCCAAAAAAACATGAAGAACTCTTACAAATTGATAAGAGAAAGCAAAGATCCCCGTGAGAAAAAATGGGCAAAAAAATTGAACTAGCGTTTCACAGAAGAGGACATATGCAGATACACAAACATTTGGAAGTAGGTTCAACCTCTTCAGTAATCAAAGAAACGCCTTTGTTTGTGTGTTTGTTTTTGTTTTTGTTGAGATGGGGTCTCACTCTGTCACCCAGGCTGGAATGCAGGGGCACGATCATAGCTCACTGCAGCCTCAATCTCCCAGGCTCAAGCAATCCTCCTGCCCCAGCCTCCCAAGAAGCTGGAACAAGAGACATGCACAGCCACTCACTACTAATTTTCAAAAATTTTAGAGACATGGTCTCACTATGTTGCCCAGGCTGGTCTTGAACTCGAGCTCAAGTGATCCTCCCGCCTTGGCCTCCCAAATTGCTGGGTGGGACTGTAGGCTTGAGCCACTGTGCCTACTCAGAAATGCCTTTTGAAAATCCTCTAGGGAATTCCGGTTGTGATTATAGACTGAACATATGCATCTCGCTTTCTCCACTCTCTTCCTAAAACTGTTGTCAGGAGAGGTTTTTTAATGACATAAACTCTTAGGGATGAGAAGAACAGAACAGGAAGAGGGGAAGCATACTTTATGACAGACGAAATCATAAACAACAAACAGTAAACAGTCAAAATAAACACAACAAAATTTTGGAAGCTGGAAAGCAGATAGAAAAGTGCTAACTGCCTTAGCAGACTTGAGAAAGACAACTCCTGAGCCAGCAGGGGGAAAACTGTGAACGAGCCTGATTTGCTCCCAAGAATATTTAAAATCCTGGGAACTGGCAGCAGCGGGTGTCTCCAGGACTGAGAAGAAGCGGGAGTGGCAGAGCCAGGACTCAGATGAGGCTAACAAAGTACCAGAGCCCAGCATTTAATGAGCTACATCATAGCCATTAGGGAATGTGATGAGATACCGTTACACACCAAACACCTAAACTCAAAACTAGTGATAACACCAAATGCTGGGGAGGATGTGGAGGAACTGGAGATCACTCATGCGTTCCTTGTGAGAGCATAAAGTACTACAACCACTCTGGAATACAGTCCGGCAATTCCTTATAAAACCAAACCTATCCTTACCCTATGACCCAGCAATTATATTCTTGGTCATGTATCCTAAAAAATAAAAAGTTATATTCACATACAAAATACGTACACTGTTGTTCATAGCAGCTTTATTTGTAATAGCCCAAACCTAGAAACAGCAAAAATTCTCTACGAGAGGTGCACGACTGAGCAAACTGCTGTCCGTCTATGCTGTGGAATATTGGCCAGCAATACGGAGGAGCCTGTTGCTGCATGCGGTAACTCAGATGGCTCGCGAAGGGATTGTGCTGGAAGGGGGGACAATCTCAAAAGGTCACCTGCTTTACGACTTCATTTAGATAACATTCTCAACATGACACGATTATAGAGATTGAAAAAAGATCAGTCGTTGCTAGTTTTCTCCAGAAAACAGGAGAAAAGTAAAAGGACTGTTCAGTATGGTAGTGAGGGGAGGTCCAGGCACACAGGGAAAGCAGTCTAGACCAGAGCAGATTTTTCAGGATATCGGAATATTGAAGGTTGTCAGCTGCTGATGAACCATCTTTACATCATCATTTAGCCACAAAATGGTCCCCACCCAACAAGGGAGTGAACGAAGTAAGAGGAAGACATGAACGGGATGCAGGAAACAGGGACCCCCACCTGGGAGAAAAGCATCAGCAAAGGCAGGTCCCGGGATGAAGGCTGCAGCCAGCCCAGGTGAGATGAGAAACAGACCTTCAGGCTGAGGGCCTCCAGGAATAGACAACGTGGAAAAGTGCACAAAAAGGATATCTGAAGATGCGGGAAGAATTAGTAATAGGTTAGAAAAAAGTCAGCAAATGAAAAAGCAAGGCAATGAATAACTTTAGGAAACAAAGAAAGTAAAAAGGAAACAGAATCGGACTGTACTGTAATGTTAAGCTGAGCTGTGAATGTTACGTAGACAATGCAAACATACAAAGTGTATTTAACCAAAAATTGTAGTATGACTGTATCAGAAGAGAAGAGAGGGGCACACAGGAGCTGGCAGAACGCAAGGGCTAAATTCTCATCACCATGAGAGGAAATTCTCTAAATTATGCTCTAATTGAATTAATAAAAAGGTAGCAATATATACACAATATTTAGGAAAATGTAGATGTGTAAATACCAGAACAAAAAAAGGTTCTAAGTCAATAATGGTTAATTCTAGAGGTGACACTGAAGGGATCAGGGAAGAGAAGGTCATCAAACACACCATTTGTACGGTATGAGTTTTGTTGTTTCAGCTATATACATATTAGATAATATACAATTAATTGGAGTAGATAGGATTGGACTGGATTTAATAGTATTTATTTTTTAAGTCAAAATAAGATAATGTGGCATCATTTACTACGACCAAATTTGCACAAATCAAGCAGATGGATTGTAGGAACCGGAGAGGCTGAGTGGGCAGCAGGCTGGCTCAGCCACAGCAGTCAGAGCTATACTTACTTTGGGAAACAGTTGCTCACACCTGGTAATGGTGATTTGCACATAACTAACAAGCCATCAACTCCTCACCAGGGTGCCATCTCTAGAGGACCCCCCCCACCTTTTCCACCTCCTGGCAGAAAACAACAGTACTTGCCTGACACACTGGAGTAAGTGGGTGAGGCTGCTCCAAGCTGCAAGACCTGCCAGGAGGTCCCGGGTCCAGGCTGCTCCAGCCCTGCTGGCTGCTCAGGCATAGTGGGGTCCCGTTGCCCCCCAATTGCAGCATTCCAGCAGGCTCATCCGGCAAAAGGCTCATGTGCCTGCTCCTGGAGATGTATACCAGGATGTTTATAGCAGCATCGTGACTGTAAAAAGCCTGCAGGCAACATAAATGTCCATCAAGAATAGAACTGATCAACAAATTGTGATATATTCACACAACAGAGTACCCAGCAGCAGTTAAGACTAATGAACTTCACCACAAGCATTCAAATAGATAGTCCTCATGCACACAGCATCGAATGAAAGAGCAGGACACAAACGTTATATATGAAGAAGGTTCTGTTTACCTAAGGTCTATAAAGCAGCTCAGACAGAACAGTGTGTTCTTTAGGACCACAGTTACAAATGGCAAAAATGATCAGGGAAAACCTGGGAAAGATGAACGCAAATTCAAGTTCGCGTTGCCTGGGAATACTGTGGACTGGAGAAGAGACTATGACTAGGGAGGAGCATTCCGGGGCTGTTGAGGCTCCGCAGAGATTTTATCCAAGCGGTGGCTACATAGGTATTTACATGATTTTTTTTTTTACATAGACATTTTCAGTTTTTTAAATATACATTTTATTGTGTTTTGGGTTTTGGGGTACATGTGAAGACCATGCAAGATAGTTGCATGGGTACATACGTGGCAATGTGGTTTGCTGCCTTCCTCCCCATCACCTACATCTGGCATTTCCCCCTTGTTATCCCTCCCCAACTCCCCACCCCCAGCTATCCCTCCTCTAGTTCCCCCACAACAGACCCCAGTGTGTGATGCTCCCCTCCCTGTGTCCATGTGTTCTCATTGTTCAACACCTGCCTATGAGTGAGAACATGTGGTGTTTGATTTTCTGTTCTTGTGTCAGTTTGCTGAGAATGTTGGTTTCTTTAAACCATATACATATATTTCATACTCATATACATATATATATGCTATATAAAATGTTAATAAAAGCAAAGTGATTAGCAAGAAAATAAGCAAAATGCCATCGTTAATACTGGAATCCTCATTCTCTCCTCTCCACCAATGCGGAATCTGAGAATACTTCAACTCCTGCCACCGACCTCCTATCTGTATGTAATTATTTCCAAGTGTTTTATTTCCACCTTGTCCTTTCGAGCCAGACGCCACCACCACAGCTGCACACTGCTGGCGCTGGCCCCCGCACACCGCAGGTCTGACCTCCCCGGCTGGCTCTTCCTTCTTTTGCTCCACAGTACCCTCCAGATCACGTTCCCTCTTCCCAAAGTACGGATTATTGTTAACAAACTCCTCTCGCTTTTAGCTGAAAATACCCCTATTCATTCGAGGTCTTAAAAATATTTTTCTCTCAGGCATAAAACTCTAGGTCACACATAGATTAGCCATGGCCCCAATCTCTGTGGTCCCCTTGAGTAATCGAACACACAGTTCTCACTGGGCAGGTGTCTCCAGAATAAAGACCACATTGCGGAGCCCTGATGCAGTGCTGTCTCCATGTGAGTAGGATCTGGCGATGGAAAGAAAACCTCAGGAATAAAATCCAGGTGTGGTGGAGCCACAGGACAGGCAGCCACGGCCCCTGACACCGAGTGCCCTGCAGCGGCCCTGGACCTCCCCTCCCAGCTCCAAAAACACTCGGAGAAATGTGCTTCTATCATGCCGAAGTCAGGGTTATTTGGGAGCTTTCTGTTCTATCCAGCAGAGCCTAATTCCGATTAGGTATAGGAGTGAGAGGCAGCAGAAATCCCCTGAAAACAAACAGCAGAAACTTTCGGGCCATGACTTGCCCCCTTGGTTGGGTGCTCGGTGCTCACTGGTTGTTTAATCTTCACGGAGCCCTTTGAAGGAGCACACACAGCCCCTGTTTATCAGAAGAAGAAACCAGGTCCCGTGGAAGGTGATGGCTTGCCTGGCATTGCACGCAGTGTGCTGGGCTCCACGTGGAAGGTGATGGCTTGCCTGGCATTGCACGCAGTGTGCCGGGCTCCACGTGGCAGGCGTGCTCCGCTCCTCTCCAAACAGATCCCATTCTTCTAGGGTCCAGAGCCCAGGGTCTCGTGGGGGGCAGTGGGCAGACAGCATCATGCCCTCAATAGGATGCTGGCAGAGTGTGAGGGAGCACTTCCCCGCCCTGGCACCTGGGAACAGAAGCTGCTGAAGACCCGGTGCTAGACCGGGCTGCGGTCTCAAGTTCCACAGACTAACTCGCTGTGTGACCTACACAAAGCTCTCCCCTCTGCAAGGACCTGCTTCCTCCACCTGCAAACATCCCTCCTCCGTTCCTCCACGTGCCCAACCAGGCCCAAGGTGAGTTTTAACTTGGGCATTATAAGGTCAAGACTCGAGACATCACTGGGAAAAGCAGTTATTGAAAAGCGATGGGAAAATGAAATTTAAAATTCAAAGCCGCCATGTGCGGCGAGCGTGGCGGGAGGAGTGCGTGCTGGCAGCAGAGGAGACCTGGGGGCCAGGCTGGGCTGGGGAGGGAGGGCAGTTCAGTGTGGTGCGGGGCTCGGAGAAGAGGAAGGGGCTGGGGTGCGCTCTCCATCAGGATGCATCTGCTGGGGGCTGCCTGTCCCCATAGGCTGGGCCTCCCCACTGGGCTACAGGGATGGGGAGCATGGCCATTCTGAGGGCCTCTCCTGCTCCTGTGCCCCCTGGTTTAGGCTGGGCTCTGTGCCAGGCACAGGGAGGATGTGGAGGAAAGGAGGATGAGCCTGGGCGTGGTCATGGGGCCTGGGGGGCCTGGGGAGCCCGGGGAGCCCGTGGTCTCAGAGCCAGCAGACTCGGGCTCCCATCCCGTCTCCGACACACAGACTGGCTGTCTGATGTTGGACAAGTCCCTGAGACACCCTGAGCCCATTTCCTTGCATAGGAAAGAGCTGAGGGCCCTCGAAATATCCCCTAAAGTGCGGCCCTGGGTAAGCATCCCACACAGCAGGGCCCAGGTGGCACCTCACACTCCTGGGCTGCCCAGAAGGGCCCACCGGTGGTGCACACAACACAGCAGGGTGAGGCCACAGAGGCTCAGCTCAGGGAGGGCGCCCAGGGCGGGGGGAGCCACCTGAACAGCATGGAGGTGGGGGCAGACTCCTGTGGCAGGAGGGGCCACAGGACAGGTGGGTCCAGGGCGCTGCGTGTGTGCGGAAGGCTGCGGGCGGCACTGGGAGGGGACTGCCCCAGGCAGAGAAGAGGGATGGAATCAGGGAAACTGAGTCACCCACCTGGAACAGCCATCCCAATGCCAGAGAGTGGAGCAGAGGCCGGCCTGACGCCCACCACCCGCCCGGGTCTGCCTCGAGCCCCTTGCTCAGGGCCGGGCGGGCTCCGAGAGTATCTTGCCGCTTTGTTCCAGGATTTATTTTTCCATCAGACTGATATTAGAGTCACTTCACGCAGTGCTCTCCAGCATCAGCAAAATAAAGATGCAAATAAATCTCCTGACCCGGCTCCTGGGGCCGCCGCTGACGCACGCCTCCCACCACGCTCGCCGCACATGGCGGCTTTGAATTTTAAATTTCATTTTCCCATCGCTTTTCAATAACTGCTTTTCCCAGTGATGTCTCGAGTCTTGACCTTATAATGCCCAAGTTAAAAGGCAGTGTCTTGTTTCCAGCTGCAGATAATTTACTTTTGAATGGCCCAATTACACGGCAGCCTGGGCTCTGCCCGGCTGCGGAGACGTCGCCATCGGCCCGGGAGATAATGGTGTTGCCGGCGACATATCTGTTCCCGACCTGGGTGGCCGCCGGCTGGCCCGAGAAGGTGCTGTCTAAGGAGGCCCTGACAGGCACGGCCAGCCGCTGCCTCCGGCCCAGACACAAGCGGTCTCTGTTGGGCACGACCGTCCCCCCACACAGGCCGAGGTCCTGGGAGGCAGCACCAACCCTGGTGCCGCGCAGGACGCTGCCATGCAGGCCCGGAGCCCACGGGCACTAGGGAGCCTGGTGCCGGGTTCCAGTGCAGCTGCAGCCTTGGGGATGTTAAAGGCCACGGGAGACATGCTGTAACCACAGGAGCTTTTTAAAGAAGTGTGAAATCCAACCGACACTAGCCTGGATTTGGTGCAGCTGTAACATGGGTGCTTGATGAATTTTTACGTTGATGACATAAAATCTGAACTGATGTAAACTATCTGTGCCTTCAGATTCTTAAAGGGGAACGTTTAAGTGCTTTGCTCTTCTGTAAGGCTTCTTCCCATGGCACAAAATACTGGTTTCTAAGTGGTTTTGCTTCAAAGAATGCCTAGATCTAAGTGATCCCATTTTAAAGCCAAAAGAAAAATCCCCGATAGTTCCTCCAGAAGCCGGGGCAATGCGGAGCCGCTCCCCTGCATGTCAAAGGTATAATAATGTGCCCGTAACTAAAAACAAACGGCCTCCCTGCATTTTAAGCAAAGCACTTTTCCCTTGGATTTTCTTTTAAAAGTGTCTAAATAAATGACAATTTTAAAAAGATTTTTCCCCTAGCACATAGAAAGTAAGTGACTGCCGGATCATGGCCACCAGCGATACCATTTCCCAGACAGCTATTGAGGGACAGTTTCCAGGCGCTCACACAGTCATCAACAGGCCCTTCCAGGGACAAGTGTGAAATCTTTCCCCGGGGAGGAGCACAGGGCTCCTCCAGACACTAGCCCAGTGGGGAAGCTGGAGCCTGAGGAGAGGAAGGTTAAGGCATCGGTCCGAGGGAGCATGGAGGGGCTGTGGAGTGCTGCTGGAGGTGGGGGTGTGGAAGTCGGGGTGGAGGGAGTGGAGGTGGGGGGTGGAGGATGTGGAGGTGGGGGTGGAGGGGGTAGAGGTGGGAGTGGAGGGGGTGGAGGTGGGGGTGGAGGGGGTGGGGGGGTGGAGGATGTGGAGGTGGGGGTGGGGAGGGGTGGAGGTGGGGGGTGGAGGGTGTGGAGGTGGGGGGTGGGGAGGGTGTGCTGGAGGTGTGGAGTGTGGAGTATGTGGAGGTGGGGAGTATGGAGGGTGTGGAGGTGGGGGGTGGAGGTGGTGGATGGGGTGGAGGTGGGTGGTGGAGGCTGTGGAGGTGGGAGGTGGAGGGGGTGGAAGTTGGGGGTGAGGAGGGTGTGCCGGAGGTAGGGAGTGTGGAGGGTGTGGAGGGTGTGGAAATGGTGCTGGCTCAGCCTATCCACCCCCTTCCTTCTTGCTGCCTCTTCAATCTGGCCTGAACACAGCCCCCCCTCCTCCCCGTAAGACGAAGCCACCCCAACCACAGGTCTGTCCCAGCCCTTCGTGCCCTGGGACTCTGGGAAGGAGCTTTGGGTCTCCAGCCACAGCCCAGAGCCAGCGGCCATGGAAGGGAGGTGGGCCCAGCACGTTGACTTGAGCATCTGCGGAAAGCCAGGCCCTATCACATCCAGGATGCCAGGTGCATCTGTGGGGCACTGAAGAGGATGGCAAACTCCCTGCCACCCATCCCTGCGCTGGGAAGTGGGGGCTGACTGCCCACCCCCTTGGATCTGAGCTGGCTCTGGGACTGGCTTTGACCCACAGAATGTGGCAGAAGGGATGCTTGGCCAGTCCCAGCCCAGCCCCCAAGAAGACAGGCAGTGTCTCCTGCCTGGCCAGACAGAGCCTGCTGGAGGGGCCTCAGGAGGCCCCGTGGGGAGGAAGAGGCCCCGGAACCAGAGGGAGAAAAAGCGAAGAGCGTGGGCCACAGAAAGGACCAAGGCCTCAGGGATGTCCCTACCCTCCCATCCCCTGGGAGCTGCCCCACCCTCCTGGCCCATCCTCCCAAGGCCTCCGTGTAGAGGAGAAGCCATCTGCTGCAGCCTGGCTGACATTCTTGCCAATTAAAGCAGCAGCTCTGATTTTAAGGCACCTGGAGACAATGGCCTGCAGCTCTGTCCCTGCCATGGGGAGTTCCTGGGCTGGCGGGAGAAACAGTGTCTGCTGCATTGGAAAAGCCCGCTGGGCAGAGCTGAGGTGGTGACAGGGACACCAGAAGCATGGGCAAGCCTGCGGCTGGAGGGAGCTGGGTTTCCTGACTCCCAGGGGGGCATGTGGGGCATTTCCTCCAGGTCTGGATGTTTCCTGGTGCAGGGAAGGCAACTGGAAAGCCCTGGGCTCAGGGTCCCTTGCAGGCCTGAGCTTCTAGGACCCCAGGGAGGATGACGCCGGGAGGATGAACAGGGTCTAGCTCTCTGCCTCTTCCACAGGGCTGGGCTGCCCAGGGTGTGGAGTCCACCACAGGGTCCCCAGGGTCAGGCTCTGCCTTAACTCTGGGCTGCGGGCGGAGCAGTCCCAGTCCAGGTTTGGTCTGAGCAAGCAGTTGAGGCCGGCAGGCTGGACCTCAGCCACCTGCTGCCCTGTCCACTCTATCATTCACTGGAGCACAGGTCCAGTGGCAGGTTCTAGCCCACGACCATGCCTTCCCATGCCTGCCAGACCAAGCCTTGCCTTCTCAAGCCCAGGCTCCCCAAACTGCCAAGGGAGGAAAAGGAAATTTTCCCTTTGGGAAAACCAGGACGATTCAGCTCAGGCTGTGGCGCTGCTCCCAGGAGGCAGGCACTTCCCTCCCAAGCCTTCTCAGGGCTCATACAGGGAGCACGTCTGGAGCCCGGGCCACACGCTCGCATCTGAACAAGGAGGACAAGGGACTTTTCCTGCAGGGGCCATCAGAGCCAGCGTTTTTGAGTGGGGAGGGGTTACAGGGACTCAGCTGTAGCAGAGGCTGAGGTGTCCGGGGCTGGTGTTCCTGCCATCTTATCGACACCGCCACACCCACACCGCCACACCTGCACCATGGTGCACACCCCCCCCCCCCCCCCCCCGCCATCGCACTCACACAACCACACCCACACCACCGCACCCACACCACCACGCCCACACCACCACGCCCACACCACCGCACCCACACCACCACACCCACACCCCCTGCACCCATACCATCGCACCCACACCACCACACCTGCACTGCCATACCTGCATCACAGCTGAACATGGTGCCTTGGGCAGGCCAGGCCCCTAGAGACTTCTCTCCTCTAAGCAGAGGCTCCTAAACACCCAGGGAAGGACACGAGCAACACTCTTGGCACACTGGAGTGGGCACCTGAACTCACCTGGGGTATGAGGACTCCCCAGTGTCATGGTGCTCCATACTCATTCCTTAGGTCCAGAGGTCCCAGCCTGGGAGAGCAGCCCGCCTGGGGTTAGAGGTTGGGGAAAATGGCCCTAGAAGATATGAAAAGAAGCTCACCTTCCCTCATAATAAGAGAGATACAAATTAAAACCACACCAAGGTTCTACATGCCACCTATCCCACTGGCAAAAATCCAAAAGTTTAACAACACATTCTGGATAACAACGTATCTGTTTACAGCATAGTTTATTGAATATTTTAAGATCACTGTTGAGACCTACTGCTCAGAAATAAAAGATTCCTTTCAAAATATTCCTGCTCATTGACAGTGTCCCTGGCCACCCAAGTGCTCTGATGGAGACGTACAAAGAGATGAACATTGTTTTCATGCCTAGAAATACAACATCCTCTCTGTAGCCCATACATCAGGAGGGATTCCAACATTCAAGTCTCATTACTTAAGAAATACATTTTGTAAGACTTGCTGCCACAGTTAGTGATTCTTCAAATGGATCTGGGCAAAGTGAAATCTTCTGGAAAAGATTCATCATTCTAGTTGCCATGAATAACATTTGTGATTGAAGATGTATCAATGTGGACAGGAGTTTGGAAAAAGTTGGTTCCAACCCTCATGGATGACTTTGAGGAGATCAGGGCTTCCATGGAGGAAGGAAATGGAGATGTGGTAGAGATAGAAAGAGATCTATAAGTAGAAGTAAAGCCTGAGGATGTGACTGGACTGTTACACTCTCACGAGAAAACTTGAAGGGATGAGGAGTTGCTTTCTAAGGATGAATAAAGAAAGTGATTTCTTGAGATGGAATCTACTCCTGGTGAGGATGCTATGAACACTGTTGAAATGACAGCAGGGGATTTAGAATAGGATCATAAACTTAACTGATAAAACAGTGGCAGTGTGTGAGAAGACTGATTCCAATTTTGAAAGTTCTACTGTGGGCAAAATGCTATCAAACAACATCACATGCTACAGAGAAATCTTTCATGAAAAGAGTCAATTGATCACTGTGGCAAACTTTATTATTTTAAGAAATTGCCACAGCCACTCCAGCCTTCAGCAACCAATACCCTGATCAGACAGCAGCCATCAACTTCGAGGCCAGACCCTCCATCAGCAAAAAGATTATGATTCACTGAAGGCTCAAACAATTATTAGCATTTTTAGCAATTAAAAAAATTTTTTTAATTAAGGCATCTACATTGATTTTTAGACATAATGTTATTGCACATTTAATAGACTTCCCTGTGGTATAAACATAACTTTTAAATGCAAAAAAAAAAAAATTGTGTGACTCATTATTTGCTTTACTGAGATGATCTGGAACCAGACCCACACTATTTGACAGATGCCTGTACAATGGTGAGTCAGGGAGAGGAAAACTTCTATATGCACTCCCCTTCAAAAAGAGGAGGAACAGGAGGCACATGCCGTCACAATCCCGGCAATTATGAAACACAGCCAGTGTCCTCTACTCCAAGAGCAAAGAATGTTCCTTGATTAGGTCCAGCTCTCCTCCCTGGGACTGGTTTTCTAATTTATTGTTCTCCTTTGTTCTTGGTTACACCCTCTGAGATTTATTTTCTCTTCCTTAAAAAGTGGCCCGCATTTGTAGCTAAGTAATTTATCAACCTTTTTCTTCCCAGAAGCTTCTATTCATTTTAAACTCTCTTCTTTAGTCTAAGCTTACAGTGTTTTTACCAATACAACTCTCTTTAAAACTTTGTGGATTTCCTGTGAATAGAATTGAAGTTTATACCATATCTCAAAAGCCACACACATAAATTATTTTTTCAGACAGATCTTTCCCTGTCTTGAGCCATGTGTAGCTGTTGTGGAACAATTCTAGATTCTTAAAATCCCTTTTGTGTGGCTGAGAGGGCCTATTAGACACTGCAACACTTCTTTCAAAAGTCTTAACAAGGGGTTTTACAGATACATCCTTAACTTGATCTTTGGCTCTGGATTCTTTTCACTTTTCATATTTTTACCAGTTGGAGAGAATGGGGATGAGTGACAGTTTTATTTTCTAAGCAAGAAAATAAAGTCCTGGGCCTTCTGTCTTTACGTTCTGCTTGCAAATTGAACGATCCCTTCTCCAGCTCACCTTTCTTTCTGTGTCTTATGACACATGTGAGATGGAGCTGACAGGCACTTTTGACATTCTGTCCAGAGGCAAGAACCTCCACCAGATCCCAGAGGTTCACGAGGCACATCTTTTACTTTCCAAGTTTCCACAGGTGACAGTTTGGCCACTTATTTCTAAGTGACAAGGGTCATTTTCTCCAGCCGCCAAAGGTTCCCTCCCTGCTTCCCAGACATTACCCACCCTTGGGCCAAAGGCAATGTCACATGTTTCAGATGCTTGTCAAGGCGCCACTCTGCTGGTGGTACCAATGTCCGAATCACATTTCTATTTGCTGCATCACGGACCATGCTGAAACGTGGTGGCGTCGAGTCACAATGTGTTACATGTCTCACAATGATGGGAGTCGACATTGGCTCCCTTCCTGGCCCGACAGGGGCTTCGCCACCTGCCTGCAGCCAGGTGAAGGCCCAGGCACCAGGCCCAGCTGGAGCAGCTAGAAAAACTGGGCCCACTCTGGACAAAAGAGCTTTTCATTGCGGACGTCTTCATAGCCTGGCAGGCTCAGGATCTTGGAGAGTGGAAAACAGAAACTGGAAGCTCTCTTAAGGGCTTGCCTTCAAGGTCATAGCACATCATGTCTGCTGCACCTTCCAGAAAGAAGGAAATAAGGTCAGTCCGGATGCAAAACATGGGAAAACAGACTGTCCCCCTTGATGAGGGCAGAGCAAAAATCTTGGGGCCAAACTGTCTCTCCCACGTTACCTGATCGTTACACAGATCACGTGCGGTGAGAGAAAGCAGGTAAGTCATTATGTAGATGTCATCAGGAACCAAGATTTCAGCATAAGAGGAGAGAGATATAAATTAAAAAGTCAAAGAGACTGCACAAAACCCTGCAATCTTACATTTAAATGGGAAATATCAGTATGAACTCATGATGCATTTTTCTCTTGCCAAAAGACAAAAAATGAATGCATTTCATAGCTTTGGCCACAGGAAGGGTTTAGAAGGAATGGCTTGTCTAGTGGCAGCGACCCCCCAGCTCCCTGGCTGTGACCACGAAATGCCACTTTTCCACTAAAGGAAACCAGGCCTGCTTGGAGAAGAGGCCACTGGGAGACACGGAGCAGGAAATGTGTGAGCTGGATCTGGAACATCTGGTCCTGCAGGAAAATAAACAGCTCTCAGGATGACCAGGCTGAGTGAGAGAGTCCCAGGCAACTGGGACACCTCCTTTGAGAGGAGAATGGCAAAATATTCACTCCGCAAAAGTCCACGTCTGCCTTAGGGGCCAAACTGTGTCTCCCAAAATCATATGTTGAAATCCTCATCCCCCGTACCTCAGAATGGGACTGTATTTTGGAGGAAAAAAAAATCTCTTCTTCTTTTTTCTTTCTTTCTTTCTTTCTTTTTTTTTAGATAGAGTCTTGCTCCGTCACCCAGGCTGGAGTGCAGTGGCACTGTCTTAGCTCACTGCAACCTCTGCCTCCCAGGTTCGAGTGATTCTCCCGCCTCAGCCTCCCAAGTAGCTGGTATTAAAGAGTGCGCCACCATGCCCAACTACTTTTTCTGTATTTTTGGTAGAAACGGGGGTTTCATCTTGTTGGTCAGGCTGGTCTCGATCTCCTGACCTCGTGATCTGCCAAAAGTGCTGGGATTACAGGCGTGAGCCACCGCGCCCTGCGGAGGAAAATTTTAAAGAGATAATAAAGCTAAAATGAACTCTTCAGGGTGGGCTGGATCCCATCTGACCAGTGTCCTCTTAGGAAGAGCACAGCCACGCACAGAGGAATGACTGTGTGCAGAGACACAGTGAGGAAGGACCGTCGCAAGCCACAGAGAGGCCACAGCAGAGCCTCCCCTGCAGCCGCAGAGGGAGCCAGCCCTGCCCACACCTGGACCTCGGACCTCCAGTCTCCAGAGCTGTTGTTTGGTCTGTGACGCTTTGTTGCACGGCCCCAGGAAATGAATACAGTGTATGCCTTTCCACACCTCATGTATGACCGCAATGAATCGAAACCAAATTAAATCACACCATAAGCACAAAACACTGAGAAAAAACCTCACGGCCCCTCCGGAAGCAGCATGGCAGCGTCTCCTCCCTGTGGGCAGAGCTGCATGGGTGGGGATCAGGCGTGGGCTGTGTGGTCTGTCTGTGAAGGTCACCAAATCATTGGCAAGGCAAATGTCCCTCGTGGGAGAAGGCCAGGAGGTCTCAGGGCGGGTTAGAGTGATGACCGGCATCGCCCCTGCTGGCTGCTCACAGACGGTGAGAAGCCCATGGGAAATCGTCTAAACAGGGAGCCAGGCGCGTGGCCCCAGCCCGCAGCCCCATCCCAACACCACATGCAGTGACACAGGTGTACACGGCTGCTCATCCGGGCCCCAGGGCTAAGCACAGGCT
Organism: Saimiri boliviensis; assembly: GCF_048565385.1. Classification (NCBI taxonomy): domain Eukaryota; kingdom Metazoa; phylum Chordata; class Mammalia; order Primates; family Cebidae; genus Saimiri; species Saimiri boliviensis. The sequence continues at coordinate 131,307,338 of NC_133450.1, read as the reverse complement.
CACGAGGACCGCCAGGCGGAAGTGCAGGGTGAAGGGCACCCAGAGGTGCTCCACAGGGACGCAAACTACCGTGCAGAGGGCGGGAAATTCCACAGGCAATTCTCATTTCCTCAACGCATACACAGCCAGATCAGCCAAGAGGCGTGGAGCCAGGCGGAGCTGCCAGAAGACAGGAGCCGTGTGTCAGCCACATCTGTGCACCAGCTCTTCTGGGTCCCAAGGCCAAATAATTTAAATACGGAAGAATTTGCTTTAAAATAACCCAGTGGGAGCCTGGGGTCGGGTGTGTGGCCGAGAGGAAATGGGCCTGGTGTTGTTCATTATTGAAGCTGGGGGATGGGCAGGTGGGCACCCAGGTATCACTCTCTCTCTCATTGCATTGCTTCTGCCTCTTTCAATTTTTTTCTTTGAGACGGAGTCTTGCTGTGTCTCCCAGGCTGGAGTGCAGGTGAGATCTTGGCTCACTGCAACCTCGGTCTCCTGGGTTCAAGAGATTCTCTTGCCCCAGCCTCCTGAGTAGCTGGGATTGCTGGTGCCCACCACCATGCCTGGCTAATTTTTGTATTTTTAGGACAGACGGGGTTTCACCATATTAACCAGGTGAGTCTCAAACTCCTGACCGATCACAAGATCGGTGCACCTTGACCTCCCAAAATGCTGGAATTACAGACACGAACCACGGTGCCCAGCGCTTCTGTGTCTTTTTTAAGCCCCCTGTCAAAATGTTTAGAAAACACAATTTAAAAAAATCTGTTGCAAGACAGGACGCGGGTGCTGAGTGAGGCAACATGTTCCAGAAGGCAGGGTAGGGGCAGCGGGCCAGTACAGGCCAGGGGCTTCCTGGTGTCAGCAGGGACAGTGGAGCCTCACCAGGCCACTGAGACCTGGACTCCAGAGGGACCCCTGGGAAACAGAGCAAAGCTTGTTCCTGAAGCTCCGCCCACAAAGGAGGGACAAGCAGGTGCCAACAGGAGAACCCCTGGAAGAAATTCTGAGGGTTCAGAGCAGCCCAGCTGCGTATGGGGTGAAGCCCGGCAGGAGAAGCTGCCTGGATGTGGACGCCTCCCCACTCCAGAGGAGCAGGACCCTGGAGAAGCTGTGTTAGGTGACCGAAGAACACTTCTCTACCTGGAGCAACCCAGAGGCCCGGGAAAAACAAAGACTCTGGGAGCTTCCTCCATATCCACCAGGTCCCAGTGGCACAGCTGGTGTCCTCCATGCACGCTCCTTTGGGGGAATGTGCACACACACTCACGAATAATCACACTCACACTGACAGTAATGCATATTCACGCTGACAATGCATATTCATTCACCTGCACGCACACACACTCATGAATAATCACACTCACACTGACAGTAATGCATATTCACGCTGACAATGCATATTCACTGTCAGCTGCACGCACACACACTCATGAATAATCACACTCACTGACAATAATGCATATTCACGCTGACAATGCATATTCACTCACCTGCACGCACACACACTCATGAATAATCACACTCACTGACAATGCATATCCACGCTCACACTCAAGCATGTTCACATTCCCACGGTATGTTCACACTCACACCCACAGTAACGCATATCCTCTCCCACTCATGCGTGTTCAAACTCATTCACGTGTGCTCACACGCCCACTGATGCCTGTTCACACTCACATTCATACTGATCAATATTCATGCTCCCACTTCTTGCACACCCACACACCTACACACACACGTGCACACTCGTATGGATACCTTCTCCCACACTGTCACACTCACACACATGCTTACACGCTTTCACACATGCTCACATGTGGTTCTGTGGGTCAGCATTTCGGCAGGAGCAGGCAGTGCCCTCCGGCAGCTAAGTGAAGGAGGAGGATGAAGGACCGTCACAGGAAGGGCAGGGCCTGGTGAAGCCCCGCGGGGCCTGACCCCGGCCACGAGCACCTCGTTCACGGCTGCCAAGAGCTCCTGATGGGGGAGCACACGTGACCTCTCTACCTTCCTCAGGACTTCAGGCCATTCCCCATGTCACTCAAATAAGCAAGAGAAGCGACAGCCTCAGAAATACATTTTTGCTTATTTTTCCAGTGAGTGCCTTGGGGTAAATGGTGTGTTCTCTGTCACCCCGTCTCTCAGAAGATGAGGCTCCCAGAAGACAGCCCTTCGCCATGGAAGGCACACAAGCCCGGGGTGCTCTCTGGACCCAGGGGCAGGTGGCTTGCCTGTCAGTGGCTGCAGCACCTTCATCACGTCACCAGGAGTCCCCAGAACTAAACGGAACGTTGCCCACGCAGGGGCCAGTGCCAGGGCCTCCGGCTGTCAACACTCAGCCCAAATCTGCCCTCTCCACCCCACCCTGCTCTCCATCCCCCTCTGCAGCCGGGGCTTCTCTTTCCCAGCAGGCGTGTCTCCACTGAGATGTCAACCTAGTGATCCTCATCCTGGAAAGATCCCACGAAGGTCCCAGAGGGCAGAGTCTGAGCCAAGGTGAGGGCCGGCCCATGGGCAGGAGGGGGAGGCAGCACCTGACTCCAAGGAGGTGGAACCTTCTGGAACGACGTGGAAGGTGGCCCCTGAAGCAAAGGCTGGGCCCTGGCACCGTGCACCCTCCTGGGTGCCTCAGTAACCAATGAGCCTTCCGATGCTGTTGGTGAGACAAACTCGGCCGTCTAAGGCCAGGGTGCGTGGGCGGGACACCTGCTCTGAACCAAGAGCGCACACACTGATTTTGCTGGAATATCACAAAGTACAAACCTGGTTGCTATGTAATTAACTCAGACTGTAATGAGCAATAAAAATACAATTATATTACTGTAATGCATTAAACCACCATGCTTTCCTACACCACTTAAAAGGCCCTGTGCGTGTTCCCAAGGAAGAGCGTGCTAAGGGAACATGGGGGAGGGGACGCTTCATGAACACGTCACTCTCTGACGGCACCATCAGCAAGGGCGTGGGGGGCTTTCAGAGTCCGCTTCCGAGACATCACAAGAGGCCCTGCTGTACCAAAGGGGGCATCCCCGAGGCGCTGGGCACTGCCCCACGGACAAGCCAGGAGGGAGAGCTGACAAAGCTGTCAGCGTGTGAGGGGCGCTGACAAAGGCTGGAGGGGAACCCACGGCCCGGTGACTCCCCGCCTTGGTGCTGTCCCAGAGGAAAGACAGAAAGGCATCCCCACAGCACACGCACGCGAGCGTTCATAGCAGGGACGTTCCCCACAGTCACAGAGGGGAAACGGCCCGTGTCCATCAAGGGGTGGGTGCATGGATAAACACTATGCGCTCCACGCAGACAGTGGGGTGTGGTTTGTCCGTGAATAGGAGCTCTGCAACCGGAGAACCGTGAGGGCACTGTCCTCACTGCAGCACCAGCCACGAAGGCCACGCCGCGATGGTGCCATTTAAATGAGTGCCCACAACAGGCAAATCCAGAGGCAGAGGGTTGGCCGGGCTGGGGGGACGTGGGGAGATGGGGAGTGGCCGCTGATGGGTAGGGGATCTGGGGCCTGATGGAAACGTTCTGAAACAGGATGGGTGCATGCATCTGTGAGCACACTAATAATCATTGTTCACTTTAAATGGGTAAACTGTATGGTACGTGAATTTTATGGCACATGTGTGTTTGTGACAGAGTCTTGCTCTTGTCACCCAGGCTGGAGTGCAATGGCAAGGTCTCAGCTCACTGCAGCCTCCACCTCCCTGGTTCAAGAGATTCCCCTGCCTCAGCCTCCCGAGTAGCTGGGATTACAGGTGTGCACCACCATGCCCGGCTAATTTTTATATTTTCAGTAGAGACAGGGTTTTGCCATGCTGGTCATGCTGGTCTCGAACTCCTGACCTCAAGTGATCTGCTCGCCTCTGCCTCCAAAAGTGTTGGGATTACAGGCCTGAGCCACCACACCCGGACAATGAACTGTTTTATTATAAGGCTGGAGGAAGAGCTGGGGGGACAAGCTTTACTGGTGCAGGAGGGGGTGGCGGTGCCTGGCTGATGCTCACTGGGCTTCTTCTCAGCCCTCTCTCCACCCTCTTCAGAGCATTCCTGAGTCCCCACCAGGAGTGAGGAGAGACAGGCAGGAGCGCAGCGCAGGGCTCGGGGCACAGGGACCCCCGTGCCCTCCTGCAGGAAGGGGCCCGCCTCTCCCTCCTCTTGCTGGATGCCTCGGCTGCCCTCCAGTGCTCGCAACCTGCTCTGCCCCTGAGGCCACACTCGGCCTCCCAGGCAGCTCTCCCTTGGTGGGCCCTGCCCCTCGTCTCTGTGCCGGCTCATATCTGAGTGGGACCCCAAGCCTCGGTCTCCCCATCTGTGGAATGGAGATAATTGCGTTCTTGCCAGGCAGGCTTTGGGCTCTAGGACCTGGCACAGAGTCTGCCCACAGGAGAGGCACCAGTGCCACCTGGCATTGGTCAGAACCAACCTCATGCTCCTGCCCTTTTGTGGGGCCATTGCACAGCAGCAGTCATGCCATGATGACGGTGGAGACAGGCACACACCTCCACTTCCTAACTGCCCCCAAGATGGGACGAGACCAGTGGTGGGGACCCCCAGGCTCCCTTCTGGGAAGCTTCTGGCCCCGTGGACGGCCAGGAAAGTTCTGGGGCAGGTCAGTGGTGGGGTGTGGACTGGAGGGGGCAGGAAGGGTGGGTGGCATCCAGCACCGGGTCGACCAAGCTTCCAGGCCCCACAGAGAGGCTCAGGATGGGGGAAAGGAGGGGGCGTCCGGGCCGGGCACCCCTGCAGGAAGATGGGGGCATCCGTGCTCTGTGTGAGGCTGCGGGAAGTGTGATATTGATAAAACATGCGGCTGGAAAACACCATCTCACAAGGTCATTTTTACAAGAAAGTTGTGCCGCATGGATTTATTGCTGTGTGCAGAGAGGATTTTAATTACCACGTTTTAAGAGGTGTTATTATCTCTGTGGCAGGCTCTGAAAAAAAATACTCTCTGAGCCATAACCACCCGCCTGGCCCACTGAGCCCAGGGACCAGAAACCACAGGGACTGGAGGCCGTCCTGTTCACACCCCGGGCCTGCCCCAGAGCCTTCTGACCTGCTCAGGCAGCGAGGAAAAGGAGCCCACCTTGCCGGAACCCAGGCCAGTTCTCCAGGCACCCCTTCCCAGGCCTCTGCCGAGAGTCCTGGGTTCAGAATCTTCTCCTCCTCTCTAGCTGGCTGTGGGCGGCTCCCCAACCATGGCAGCCCTCAGGCCAATAAGGCCAAGGCTCCGTATTCTGGGTACTCTGCTCCTCAGAACGAAGACTGGGCTTGTCAGGGCCAGCTCTGGATACCCTCCAGGGCCTGGGGCCAGACCTCGCCAGCCGGGAAGAGGGCAGTGTGGATGAGGGGGTGGGGCTGTCAATGAAGAAAAGGGTTGGGTGGTGATGAGGGGAGGGGCCGTGGGTGATGAGGGAAGGGGCTGTGGGTGATGATGAGGGGGAGGGGACATGGGTGATGAGGGGAAAGGACCATGGGTGATGAGGGGAGGGGCTGTGGGTGGTGATTAGAGATGGGGCCGTGGGTGGTGATTAGGGAAGGGGCCGTGGGTGGTGATTAGGGAAGGGGTCGTGGGTGATGATGAGGGAAGGGGCCGTGGGTGATGATGAGGGAAGGGGCTGTGGGTGGTGATGAGGGGGAGGGGCTGTGGGTGGTGATGAGGGGGAGGGGCCGTGGGTGGTGATGAGGGGGAGGGGCTGTGGGTGGTGATGAGGGGGAGGGGCTGTGGGTGGTGATTAGGGAAGGGGCTGTGGGTGGGTGGGTGCCGAGATTGCTCTGGTGTTGGGGCCTGGGTGACTCTGCCCTTCTCCTGGAGCGGGTGCCGTCAGAACGCCCTTTTCAACACTGACCTCCTTCTGATGGCCTTTTTTTGTTATATTTTTTTATTTGCCATTAAAAATTATCCTTGACAACTGTCCCCTGTAAAAAGGTTTCACTAATTTAAAACCTATTCTTTCATCCTTCGCTTCAACGTGCAGGGGCTTGCTAAATTCAACGACCTGCAGAGTCTGTCCTCTGGGTGCGAGGGGAGAGGGGGAGGGTGTGTGCCTGGGTCCCCGTCTCTCTTCCAGGTCCCCATGCCACTCTCTCTTGGCTCCTGGTGCCCAGGCCCTGCTCTGCAGAGATCCTTCACTGGCAGGCTCCTGTCCTGCTGGGCTGCCTGAGGAAGGGGCTTGGGGGCCGGGTCAGGACGAGCCTCTCCCCACTACTCGGGCCAGGCCGAGGGGCTGCTGCATGACGGACACAGGCAGGGGCTGCTGAGAGAATCTGCAAAAGTGTGGCTGGCTGGCAGCGTGGACAGAGCAGCAGGGAAGAAAGCGTGCCCGGCAGACCCCGGAGCGGAGGGAGGAGCCAGTTGTGTGGGCCACACTTGGTTCTTCGGCCTGCAGGGACAGCAGTCACATCAAGAGGTGTCGAGACTGCTAGGGCTGCTGGAGGCCCACTGTGCACCCTGAGTTACCCACAGCAGCCAGAGGCAGAGCCGGAGGCAGGGTGAAGGAGTCCCTGGGCCCCGCTTCCTCTCAGTGCCTGGACCACACGCTGGGACCCCTGGGCTTGGCCTGCCTGTCACCAAAGGATGCTACAGGGGCCATGGGCTGGCTCCTACGTACAGGCTGGGGCGCCAGGGAGGCCCGCACCCTCTGGCACGAAGGCTCTTCCACCTAAAGAACACAGACCCAGGCCCGTCTCAGCGCTCCTCGGAGAGGAGGCCAGAGACCCCGGGAGAGAAAGCGGGAGGAGGGAGGGGGCTCCGTCGGGTCAGACCCGTTACCCTCTCCCCTCCCCCGTGAGTCCAGTCGCCTTCTGCCCTGCCTGACACCATGGTGGCTGCACAGCTCTGTGCCCACATCAGGGGAGCACTATTGTCCCAGTGCTCCTCGCTAGCTGGCACGTGACCTGAATGGCCAGACCCTCCTCATGGCCAGCCTGGAACACAGACAGATGAAGCCCCAGGAGCAAGAGCTCCCTCCAGGTAGCCACCACAGCTCCAGCGCCCTGTGGCCCTCTGTCACCATGGGGAGGGAAAGGGCCTCAGGCTGCCATGGGCAAGGAGAGGCCCCAAGGGACAGAGACGGCTCTGGAGGAGGAAGGGGCCACCTGGCTCCTGAGGGGAGACCTGGCTTGGTGTCAGCCCCGCTTGGTGCCAGCACAGCCCAGGGCCCCGGACGCTCCTTTGGCATTCACAGCCCTGGAGCCAGTAGACCTAGAAGGGGTGAGCTCGGCGCCTGTGTGCTGGTGGGGTGAGGGGCCGTGCCCATGCTGGTGGCCGCAGGGCTGTGAGGCCAGGAGGGACGGTGGGAGGCACCCTGCAGGCGGCCTGGGCTGACGGGCACCGCCCTGCACAGGGAGGCTCCCTGGATTCATTTGCAGATGAAGAAGCGCCGTCCTGGGCCGGGCCCTGAGAGGAGGGGCAGGAGCCACAGCCCAGCGCCTCTGCCCAGGGCCTCCCTGGGCCTCAGTGTCTCCACCGCTCCGACTTCACAGAGATGCCCATCACACAGAAGCCCACGAGTGTGCGGCTGCTTCCGGGCGGCATCCTCCAAGGGTGGGCAGAGGCCCCTGGAGGGCAGGAAGCTGGTCGCTGTGGCCGAGGCTGGGTGTGGACAGGCCCGGGGGAAGCAGCCGGCGTGGGCCGGTTCTGGGCAGGCTCACCGGCCACCCAGGTGGGCGCACGGTCTGTGCACAACCTCTCCAGCCTCTTCACACTCCAGCCAGTCACGGGCTGCAGACCCCGAAGAGGAGGGATCAGGTTTCTCCCTGTAGCAGGGAAATAAAAGTGGGGTACAGAGGGGCAGATGGGCCACCAGGGTGGGCTACAGCGTGGAAACCCACTCACCAGTACCCCCTTAGTTCTGTAACTTCCAGGTCTGGGCATGAGAGGCCCAGAAACCTGGAACTGCCACCCCAAATGCCCAAGAGGGTGCGAAGTGCCACTTAAGGCCCCCGTGAGAAGGAGGCCTGGGGCGAGAGTGTCCCCAAGCCCCCGATGTGGGCAGCTGCATGCGGGCCCTTCCCAGTCCCCTTCTGTTACCAGGGCTGGTGGGGCTGTCCCAGCAGCGCTGGCCACAGCTTGGGCCAGGCCACTCAGGACAAGGGCTGGGCCGGGCTGCCCACAGGCGTGCCCTGAAGGAGACCGAAGCTGAGCCATGATGGGGACAGCTGTGACTGATAAAGTCAGGGGACTCACTTCACTCAGGTGCTCAGCAAAGGGCTCCCTCTATGGCTAGCGTATTGAGGAGCCTGAAGAACAGATTTCCTGTGCAAAGCCCCGAAATCCACGTGCAGTTCAGGCCTCACCTCTCACGCTGAGTGTCTGTCCCTTGGACAAGGCAGTGTGGATGAAGATGTTGATTTTCCCTTATCCATTGTTTTGTACATGTTTGCATTCATCCCCAGAGCACAAGCTGGCATCATGCCGGGCAGATACACGTCCACTCAGGTCACTCTCCCCCTGCCCACGACCCTCTTGTGTGGAGCACGTTAGGACCTGCCTGGCACCCACGGCAGGCCGGAGCAGGGGCTGCAGCCCACCCAGGCTGTCTGCTCTGAGTCCCCCATCTTCCCAGGGAGCAGCACTCAGGAGAAAACACTGCCTCCTCACCAACAGGCAGGTGCCAAGTATACACAGCTACTCCGGCCAAGCCCCAGAAGCCAACCCCTCGAGGCAGAGCGTGCTCCCTGGCATCTCGTGGCTTGCAGGAACCTAGGGTGCGCCTGTCAGTCAAACCAGGCCTGTCTGCACTGCAGGGAAATCCCCAAATGGCCCCCTGAGCAAAGGCCCCACGAGCTCCTAGTCTAAGAGGGCTCAGAAGAGGACAAGGCTGGGGTTTCCTGGGGTAACCCTGGTGTAAGTAGGCTGGGTCCCAAAAGCCATCCCTGGCTCCGGGGGGCAGCTCTGAACAGAAGCACAGACAGTGCCCTCCGCAGACCAGCTGGGGCTGAAGCTCTGTGGCCTGTGGGGCAGGGGGGCACTCTCTGGGGTGGGGCCTGCAGGGCAGGGGAAACGGCCCTTTGGAGGGGCTTCGGCTGCCGGAGGGTGGGAGTCCTCAAGGGTGCGGAGCCCCCACACACATCTCACAGCTGCCCCAAGGGCCATTCACCCCCTGCCCGCACTTAGGCCCCCCCTGCCTCTGCTCTGCCCGCATCCTCCCCAGACACACATCCTTCTGGAAGCTGAGGGAACTGTCGGGGCGGACTCTGGCGAGAACCCTTCTTCTCCCAGGCCCCCTCCCCCAACAGCCCTCCCAAACTTCTTGCCAGGACCATGATGATTTGACAGGCATGTCGCAAGATGCTGGTGGCAGTCCAGGGTGCCCCCAGGACCGGCGGGGCACCTCTCTTGTCCTGACTTAATTAAAACGCATTCCTGATGGGCCACAGTGCGGTGTTTGCCTGGCACAGCATCAGCAAGTCGCCCTTTGCCTGTGGGAGTTAACTCTGAATTTCCAGCCTAGAGGAAGCCTCCAAAGGAAGGGTGGAGATGGGCGTCCCCAGAGGGGAGGTGCCCAGGCTGGGCCCTTGCACACGCTTCCCCCGCTCCCCCCAACTGCCTGGCACCCGCCTGCACCTGTCAGTTCTCATTACCTGCAGCGGCCGCAGCCTGAGCCCCGCCCCTCCGCCCACCTGGAAGAGCCTGTGATTGGCGGCAGTGCCTGTCTTCCTGGAGAGGTGCAGGGACAGCTGCTCCCCTGTCCCCTGGCAGGCACAAGCAGCATCCTTGGTGAGTTCCTTGCATGGGGCAGGGCCCCCTGGCCTGTGGCAGCCAGGCTGGGAGGGGCCCTGGAGGCAGAGGGAGGGCTGGTGGGAAATTCTGAGTCCCAGATGATGGGTCAGGGCTTCGCATGGCAAGTGCCAAGGAGACCGCAGCCCCGCCCACCTGCAGGAGTGCCCTTGGCCTGGCAGGTGGGTGGGTGGGTGGGAGGGTGACAGGCTGTGAAGCCAGGCTCACTTTTATGTCCTGGGGCCTCGTTCCCTAGGTGCCCTGGAAAACTCCAAATGCCCCAGCTTGGTCCGGCCTGGGGACCCCCGCCCAGCCCACTCCCCACTCAGCCACATAAACCCCAAAGCCAGGGCCCTCCTGCTCTCCCAAGCAATTTCCAGACCCTGGGAGCTGCCTCGCTGTCCCCAGAAATCCCCATCACATGAGTGACAAGCCCTTCGCTCCTCCATGGGGTGCATGTGGTGTCATAAGGCTCAACATTTGGGCGAAATTTGGGGTGGGGGAGTGTGCCCATGTCTTAAAGGTGGTCCTTGCCAAGGGCACAACACTGTGGGGGCAAAGGCAGGTCACTGGTGGTCAGAGCAGACCTGCTCTGCTCCTCTGGGAGCCAGGGCAGTGCGGAGGGTGGGGGTGGTCCCAGGCACAAAAGAGATTTCATTTTAGTCTGGTTCTCAGCAAAGAGCTCCAGTTTAAAAAAAAAAAAAAAAAAATCCCTTCCCCAAATAAGAGAGGGGTCAGAAAGGCAAAGCCATGGGGCCAGGTTGGTCCCCAGGTGGGCAGGGGCGCGGCGAGGGCAAGGCTGGGAGGGGCTTCCAGGTGGCAGCCCTGCCTTGTCAGCTTCGGAGGCTCGGAGCCTTATTGCACCACGTGCACCCCATGGGGCAGTGAAGGGCTTGTCACTCATGTGATGGGACTTGTCACTCATGGCTGAGTGGGGAGTAGGGCTGGGCGGGGGTTCCCAGGCCAGCCCAAGCTGGGGCATTTGGAGTTTTCCAGGGCACCGAGGGAGCTGGTGGCTGAGCCCAGACCCCACAAATCCAGCTCAGAGCCTGAAAAACAAGAGCGCATGAACATAGGACACACGCACCTGCGCCGGGGATGGAAGCACCCACCCCACAGGGGAGCCCCGTCCAGGGCCGGCTGCCCCACAGCTAGGCTGGCAGGGCAGGACTGCGGGGTGGGCCCCAGCTCTGCCCACCGCCCGGAGGCCGCTGCAGTGCCTCTTTGTCTGGATCCAGTCTCCCCATTGGCAGAGCAGGGTTTGTTTTTGATTTCTTTAATTTGCTTTGCAAATAACTCTGAATTAAAAACCAAATATGTCTATCTTTAAAAACCCACTCTTTCATTCCCTTAATTAAATTTCCACAAGATATTTTTCCCTAGGAAAATTCAATTCGCTTTTAACTTTAGTCCCCTGAAGGCACGGGTGCTTTCAGTGTTTGATTTTTAATTTAAGCTGTCGATAGGGAGTTTCGGTGAAAACCCTGGGGCTGAGAATGACTGGACTGTCCGAGGCCGGTGGAGACCCCGGAGGTGGGGCTGCTGGGCGGGACTGCGGCGTCTGATGGGCAGCTCAGACCACGCGGCAGCTAGCTGAGTTCCTCCACCCAAGTGGCCCACAGGTGCCAGGCACTGACCCCGGGTGAGAGTCCACTCTTGACCTGCAGCAGCGAGCTCAAAATGCCGGCGATGACAGCAGGAGGCAGAAATCGAGGCATCAGACGCCAGAGGCCCAGCTGACCCCAAGGCAGGGCGCCTGGTGCAGTGACCCGCAGGCCTCGCCCCTGCAGCCTGGTGGCCTGTTCCAGGGAGAAGGTGGAGTTGTACCCACTCCTTGGGCCCCAAGCGGTAAGACCTTCTGGGGTTGGTGCTCCCAAGCCTGTTCAGGGCTTGTCATTTGGCCACAGGGTCTCCACAAAGGCCCCCTCGAGGCTATGCTGAGACAGGCCGCCAGCGTGAGGCTGAGAAAGGCATGTGGCCCTGCAGCCTGCTCAGCAGTCGGGACACCTGCCGTCCACTCCACACACACCCAGGCTGGGAAGAGGCAGGCGCAGCCAGGGCCTGCTCAGAGGCCCATCCAGGGCCTGACCTGGCAAGGGGGGCCTGGAGGTGGAAGCTGGGCCCTTGCCACAGGGAACATGGGGAGAAGAGGGGACTCCTCCAGCCTCCGATGCCTCAGCTTCCCCTGATGCAGTGTCAGAAGGTTCCTAACCCTGACATGCAAATGCACCACCTTCAGTGGAAATAGACTGCAGGTCCACGTGCTCTGAGAGCAGCCCCTCCCTTCCACGCCCCTCCCCTCCCCCAACCCCCACATCCGTCAGAGAAGGCGAGCTGGAGAGTGAGAACAGGGAGGGGCAGCGTCCCGAGCAGGTTAAATTGGTGACACAAGTGCCTTCCCTCATTGTTATTGCTTTACTTATCCCCCTTTTTATTTGGAGATTATTGTTGATTCCCAAGCAGCTACGAGAAACAGCGCAAACAGATTCCACGTGCCCTTTGTTCCGTTTCCCCAAGCAGAAACCTCTGGCAAATCTCTAGCGTGGTACCCTGATCTCTGGGGTTTGGGCTCAGGAAAGAGTTCACGGACCTGACACCAAAAACATGATCCTTAAAAGGAAGCGTTGACAAATTGGACTTCATCAAAATTGAAAACTGCTGCTCTGCGTTAGAACCTGTCAGGAGGATGAGCAAGCTACAGAGTGAGATGACATATCTGAAACCACATGCCCGATGGCATTGCCGGATGCAGCCAGGACACACAGCGTCCACCTCCCAGGGACCCTCAGGGCGCCCTTCCGTAGCTACGCCCACTTTTCCTCTCAGCCCCTCCTTAATTTCTGCTAGCCGCCAGCCTCTTCTTCCATTCCTCTGAATGTGCCATTTCAAGAGCATGATAGAAATGGACCCATACAGGATGCAAGCTCTGGGGACTGGCGCTTTTCACGCAGCGTAATGCTCTAGAGATTCGCCCAGGAGGCTGGATGTGCCGCTAGCTCGCTCCTTTCCCTTGCTGAGTGGTACTCCACGATGTGGACCGACCACGGCTTCTTTAACCACTTGCCCTTCAAAGGACATCCGGGTTGACTTCGGTTTGTGGCTGTGGTGAATAAAGCTGCCCTAATCAATCATGTACTTGTTTTTATGTGAACATGTCTCCACATCCCTGGAATACAAGACCAGAAACGTAATAACTGCATCACAGGGTGATTGAGTTTTTAAAAGAAATTCCCAAACTGTCTTTCTAGAGTGGCAGTACTATGCAGTGTTCCCATGGAGTTTCTCCTCATCCTCACCAGCATTTGGTGTTTTCATTACTTCTTAAAAGTTAGCCATTCTGATAGGTGTGTAGTGACATCGGCTTGTGTTTCATTTTGCATTTCCTCTGCGGCTGATGACGTCAACCATCTTTTCATCCATTTATTTGCCATCTACTCTCTTCAGTGAAGTGTCTCTGCAGAGGTCTTACACATTTTCTAATTGGATTGTTAGGGTTTGTTTACTGTTGAGTTTTGAGAGTGCTTGGTATATGCTAGATACTAATCCTTTGTCGGGTATGTGGTTTCAGATATTTTCTCTTTCTCTGTAGCTTGTCAAGCCTCCTAACGGGCTCTGTCATGGAGTAGCAGTTTTCAGTTTTGATGAAGTCCAATTTGTCAATGCTCCCTTTTAAGGATCACATTTTTGGTGTCAGGTCTGTGAACTCTTTCCCGAGCCCAAGACCCCAGAGGTTTTCTCCTATGCTTTTTTTTCTAAAAGTTTCTTAGTTTCACCTGTTACATTTAGACTGTCCAGTTTGAGTTTTGTATAATGTGTGATACTTTTAGGCTGAGATTCTTTTTTTGTTCAAGTAGCATTTGCTGAAAAGCTAACTGTTCTCCATTAAATTACTTTTGCCCCTTTGTCAAAAATCAGCTGGGTACTTTTGTGTGGCTCCACTCCTGAGTTCTCTTATTCTAGTTCCTTGCTTTGTGTGTCCATCCCTCAGCCAAGTGACCAATACCAGCATCTCGTGAAAAAGTCTTCAAGATGGATGGCATGATTTATTTATTCTGTTTTGTTTTGTTTTGTTTGAGACAGAGTTTCACTCTGTCGCCAGGCTGGAGTGCAATGGTGGGATCTCTGCTCACAGCAACCTCTGCCTCCCAGGTTTAGCAGATTCTCCTGCCTCAGCCTCCCAAGTAGCTGAGATTACAGGTGCTCACCACCACACCCAGCTAATGTTTGTATTTTTAGTAGAGAGGGGGTTTCACCATGTTGGCCACGATGGTCTCGATCTCCTGACGTTGTGATCCGCCCACCTTGGCCTTCCAAAGTGCTGGGATTACAGGCATGAGCCACCATGTTCAGCCTTTTTATTCTTCTTTTTCAAAATTGTGTCAGCTATTCCAAGTCTTTCTTGTCTTCATGTAAATTTTATAATAATCTTGCCTGTGTCTACAAAATAATCTTGCTGGGATTTTTATAGGAATAGCATTAAACCCGCATATCCCTTTGGGGAGAATTGGCCTCTTCACTCTGCTGTCTTCTAATCCATGAACACAGTCATTCTCTCTTCTTATTTAGATCTTTGATTTCTTTCATCAGTGTTGTATACCATTCAGCACAAGTCCTGTACATGCTTTATTAAATTTGTGACTATACCATGTTCTGAGTAGTTGTAAATGCTATTCTGTTTTTAATTTTAGCATCCACCTGTTCATTGCTGGGATACAGGAACACAATTGAGTTCTGTGTGTTTATCTTGTACACTGAAACCTTGCCGAATTCCTGATTAGTTCTAGGAATTTTTGTCAATTCCTTGGGATTTTCTGTGTAGACAATCTCTGCAAATAGGGATAGTCCTATGTTTTCTTCCTTTCAGGTATGTGTGCTGTGTCTTTGATTTGCTTTTATTGTCTTATTGCACTAGCTGGAACTTCTGGCGCCAGGTTGAATAAGAATGGTGAAATTAGACATCCTTGACTTGTTCCCAATCTTGGGGAAAACAAATTAATTACATAGTTCGTTATAATTTTATGTATTAATTACATAGTTTATAAACAAATTAATTACATAGTTTGTTATAATTTATGTATTAATTACATAGTTCATTATAATTTTAAGTATATAAAGTTAGCTTATATATAAATATAAGCTAATATATAAATATATATAAATATAAGCTAATATATATAAATATAACTTTATATATATATATATATAAAGTTATATAAAGAACATACACATGTTCTTTATCAAATGAGGAAGTTCCCCTCTGTCTTAGTCTATTTAGTGTTGTTATAACAACAAAACAACAGAGGCTGGGTAATTTGTAAAGAACAGAGGTTCATTTGGCTCATGATTCTGGTGGCCAGAAAGTTCAAGAGCACTGCATCAGCCCCTGCTCAGCTTCTGGTGGGGGCCTTGTGCTGTGTCAAGGCACGGTGAAGCAGGAAAGGCAAGCAGGTAGGTGCAATGCAAAATCAGGCACAAGGAGAAATCTCACTTTACAGCAACACACTGTCACAATCACTAACCCAGTCCTGAGAGAAAGGGAACACACTCTGGCAAGACGGAATTGGTCTATTCATTAGGGATCCATCCCCATGACCCAAACACTTCCCATCAGGCTGTATGCCCCAACACCACCATAACAGCAATCAAATTTCAGCATGAGTTTTGGAGGGACAAACTATATTCCAACTGTATCACTGTCTATTCCCAGTTTGCTAGTAATTTTTCAGGAATGAGTGCTGAATTTTGTCAAATGATTTTTCTTCGTAGACTGATACGATCATGTGATTTCTTTTTTCTTTAGATTGTTAACATGTTGAATGATATTGATTGATTTCAAATATTGAACCAGCCTTGCATTCCTGGAATAAACCCATTTAGTCATAGTGTATGATTATTTTTACATACTACTGGGTCTCCTTTGCTAATATTTTGATAAGGATTTTGTGTCTGTATTCATGAGGGCTATTAGTTTGTAGTTCTCTTGTTTTCTACACTGTTTGGGTAATTTTTACAATTTTCCCTGAGACTCTTTTTGATCAATGGACTGTATTTTTCCAAATGAACTGCTCCATCCACTCCTAGGGCCCCCTGTTGCTGCCACACTGTCTCTTTACTTTCAGCCACCCCACCCACCACAGCCCTGCATGATCCTGGCACTCCCTGCCACCCTGCTGCAGCTCTGCATGCTCCTGGCAGGGTTCTGGGCCATTTGTTGCCTGGAGAAGATAGGCCAGAGCAGGAAACTGGGACAAAGAAGAGAGGGCAGGGGCAGCTCCACCCGGGGCCACCCTGGGTCTCTTCCTGCCTCTCTTCAGATGTGTCTGCAGCCCTGTCCATCTCTCCACACCTTCCCTCCCACGGATCACTCAGAGCTGTCAGGCCCAGAGATCCAGCTCCCTGCCGACTGTGCGTGGAGTCAGAGGGACAAAGCAGAGAGCAACGCCTGGCCGCTGCCCGGGCAGCCCTCTCCGCTGGCCCAGAATCTGCCAAGTAGCCAGGGTGCAGCTCCCTGCGGCCTGGGGCCCAGGACGGAGAAATGCCTCAACTTGAAACAGGGAGGCAAGGCACCCCCTGTCCAGGCCCCCGTGAAACCCATGTCCAGCCTTCTCTGCAGGGCCCTTCACTTCCCCATGCTGGGGAAGGTTCTAACAGGGAAGGCCCCAGGGGACCCAGCAAGCTTCCCAGCAGGCAGAGCATTGGGCTGAAAGCCAGACTCTCCAGGGAGGGCATGAGCTCCCTGCTCCGAGGCTGTCTGATCACAGGTGGGATGTGCCGCCATGGAGGCTGTAGCCTCCCAGGAGGAGCTGAAGCCCCCGGGACGAGCCCCCTCACCTGTGACTTCATTTCCCTACTGGCATCCAGGCAGGTCTGTGGGAGGTGGGATGGAGCCCGCGCATTGTACAGCTGTGATTCTTCACCTCCAGGAGCACCCGGCAGGCAGGGCGCATGCCGACGGGAAGAAGTAACAAGACTCATCAGGCCCTGAAGCTTCCCCGGCACTGGCTGCAGCGGAGGCTGTAGGCCCTGCATCTGCCAGGGGCCAGGAAGGCCCTTCCTGTGGGAGGCAGAGGCTGTCAGCAGGGTCTCCCAGGACTAGAAGGTGCCAGGGAGACAGCTTCCAGGCAAGGGGGCTGCTCACATCGGCTTGAGGGGCACAGGAGGCCACCTTGGGAAAGACAGGAGGGGGCCTGTGGGGAGTGGGGAAGCCAGGGCCTCTCCCAGCTGGCATTAGGGCTCCCTACACAGACCATATGTGCCCCCAGGTGTTGGGGCCCTGGAGAATTCTAAGGGGCCCTGGAGAATTCTAAGGGACCCTGGGTCCTGGGGCCCTCCACAGCCAAGCCTCTGCCCAGCTAGGCAGGCGACAGGCAGGTGGTGAAATGCATGTGACAGGCAGCAAATCGCCTCTCCTCTTATGAGAATAACCCAATTATTTGACAGTGTTTTCCAGTACTCACAACATCTGTCTTTACTGTCTAATTCATGGAATTACCAATTAGCAGTGACAGTTTCTGCCTCTCTGAAGCAACCCTGCAGGGTACAGGTCTAATCGCGCTCTCACTGCGTAGGTGAGCTCAGGAGGAAGGCCAGCCATGCCATGGTGACACTGGCAGCCCAAGCCTGGACCTGATCAGCCACAGGACACCAGCTGCCAGCCCACAGGGCTCCAGAATGGGGTGCCCTCTCCAGGACTTCGTAGAGGCTACCAATCAGCTTTCCATTCTTTGGGACAGAGGGGCCTAACCCAAGACCTCTCTGTGCCCTCTGGCCCCTGGCAAAGAGGAAGCCCCATCTCTGAAGGTGTGTGGGTCACCACACAATCAGAATGTGGCCCGAATGTGGTCCACTGTGTGACGCTGAGTGTCTGGGCCAGGAGCTGGAAGAACCTGTGGGCAGAGGCAGGGCCAGGACAGCACGCCTGGGTGGACCCAGATGAGGGCAGTAACCAGGGTGGCCTGGGGCTGCACAGGGGTCTACCCTGAGCTTTCAAAACAAGGTTGCAGGCTGGGCGGCCACCAGTCCCTCGTGGTCCCTTGGCCGTGAGTCACAGCAATCCGCACTATTCACAGGATTCCAGACTTCCCCGGAGTTGCCCTGAGCTGAGGATGGGGTCCTGTCAGCACCCAGCGGATCCAAGCCCCAGGGAAGAGGTGAGCTCCGTGCAGGTGATGGTGCAGCTGGGCTGATGGAGGCGCATAGGCCCAAGTCTGGGGCTCCCACTGAGGGGCCTGCAGCCCCATGCCTGAGTCCCCATGCCCTCCCCGGCACCCTCCCCAACGCCCTTTGCAGTGCCATCCTCCACGCCCTCCCCGACACCCTCCTGGATGTTCAGACCTTGGTTTGCCTGACTTCTGATTTACGCCCACGATTAATGGCTGTCCCTGCCTTGTCTCAACATTAGAATTGGTTCCTCCGGCCCCAGCTGGTCGCCCAGGGAAGGGCTGGCTGAGGCGATGGCATGGCCAGGAAGCCAGGGAGGGGCCCAAGTGGAAAAACAAGGTGCCAGGCCAGCAGTGATGCTGAGATCAGGGCCGGGGACTGCTCAGTGCAGGGTCACAGGGAAAGAGGGCAACCCCTCCCCGCCCCCTCCTGCCCTGGCTGCCAGACACCTTTGGTGGGATTCCAGCCCCACCTCTCGCTCCCCTCGGCTGCCCTCTCACACGTGGTGCCCTGGTCCCTGTGCTCAGGAATACTCTCTGAGACCATGTCTGCCCTACTGCCTGGCACGTGGTGGCAGCTGCAATCCCCAACCTCACACCCATCCTAGCACTCGGCAGACACGCTGGGGAGCCTGGTCACAGCCCATTTCAAAGACGAGCAAACTGAGGGCCACTAGGGGCATTCATACCTCCGGGACCCCAACAGGGCAGCTCCCAGGAGAAGACCCCCAGCTGGCTGAATCCCAGACCCCATGGCTCTGGCCCTTCCTGGTACTCCCCTTTGCATGTCAGGATTGCCACTAGCCCTCTGGCAAGACCATCTGATCGGGCCCAAGACCCCTGTACCCAGCAGGAGGCTCATTTATGCTTCCCAGACTGAGGGTGTCGTGAGGGGGTAATGAGCTAAGGTCAGCGGGGGAAAGAGGTGGCCCCAAGCAAGGAAAGGAAAACCCACCGACAGCAGCCTGTGGGGCCACCACTGCCGCTGCACCCCAGACCCCCAGAGCCATCATTTCTGCTGCCTGGGAGGACTGCAGTGTGATATGGGGGGAAGCTGGTGACTCCAGCACCCCTGCGCCCCCAGGGCCAGGAGGGGCCCCGCAGCCCATGCCCCGCCGTCCCATCAGGCACTCCCCGCTTCCTGCACCTGGCTGCATGCCATCGCGGTGACGCGTCAGGGCGATGCTGTCAAGGCAGAGGCTGTGGCCGAAGCATCCTCCCCTAGGAGGGAAGACACAGCAGGCAGAGAGGCTGCCTCAGCATCCCCCACACGAGGCCTGAGTCCCAGGTAAGGACCAGGGTCGGGGCTCACACAGCCACCAGGGGTCAGGGAGCGGCACGGTGACCTCAGCACCTGTGTGACCCCGAAGCACAGGTTTCCAGAGCCCTGGGACATCTCCCACCCTTCCCCACCCACAGCAGCCCAGGCCAGTGCTCTCAGGGTTGTGACGGATAATCACGTGTCAATGTGACAAGGCCACGGGTGCCCGGACATCTGGTCAAACGTGACTCTGGGCAGGGGTGAGGCTGCTTCCCGGGGAGATCAACCCTGGAATTAGTGAGCCGAGTCCAGCAGGGTTGCCCCCGATGTGGGTGACCCTGTCTAATAGGCTGGGGGCCTGCATAGAACTGGAAGGTTCCACTGAGCTGGGACATCTGTCTTCCCCCGTTGGATAGGACTGGAACTCAGCATCGGCACTACTGGGTCTGCAGCTTAACAACTGCACATCGAGGGGCTTCCCAGCGTCCATAACTGCATGAGTCAATGCCTTCTAATAAACAGACACACATGTGTGCACACAGGCACAAGCACATGCACATATATGCATATGCACACATACACATGCACACACACGCACACATATATATATGTGCACACACACATGCACACATATGCATATGCACATACACATGCACACACACATATGCATATACACACGTGTGCACGCACATGCACACATACACACACGCGCACACATATGCACATACACACATGCACACACATGCACACACATGCACATACACATGCACACACACATGCACACATGCACACACATGCACACACACATATGCATATATACACGTGCACACATATATGCACACACACACGCATATGCATATACACACATGCGCAGACACACACATGCACACATGCACTCATAGGCTCTATTGGTATTCTCTGGAAAACCCTAATGCAGAGTTCATCGAAGCCCCTGCCTACCTTGCAGCCACCCCTGAGATGGGCTGCACCTGGCCTCTTCCGTGTCCTCTGTGTTATCAAAGAAAGAACAGAGGCAGACTGGTGAGGAGATACTTTTATTCCAGAGGGTTACTGCAGGGGGCCGGCTGTTGCCCCAGGGAAGGACGATCTGGTGGGAGAATTCCCCTGCCTCACCACAGGGCTGCAAGCTTCTCCAGGGGAGGGCAAAAGGACTTCTCTTTTAGAGAGAGGCCTCCGCAGAGCTGGGAGGAGGCATGGGGAAGCGGGTGCCAGCCTGCAGGACGGAGAGGTCAGAGCTGAGCGCGGCTGGCCCTGGGTGCCCGTTCTCAGGAGGGCATCTGCTGACTCAGGTGATGGCGGCCAAGGTTTGGGGCCCGAAAGGAGTGGGGAGCTGAACCGAGCCTGAGTAACAAGTCCTTCCTTCCGGTGAGCAGCCAGTCCCTCACGAGGCCACACACAAGAACTGGGAGGGCATGTGTCAGGCCCGGCCTGGAAACAGGGAGCCCTGGGCGTCTTTTCTGTGTCTAGAGGTCAAGGTGGCTCCCTGCTGCCACAAGCTGCTTTCCGGAACAGCAGAGGGGAGCAGGGGGTTCTTAAGCACCAGGTAAAATCAACACTGTCACAGTGAGACTCCCTGCAGGTGTCTCCTCAGGGCCTCCCAGGACAGGCCCCGGGGCCACACTGGGGAGTCTGGAAGAAGATGGCAAAGATGCAGTTGGGAGCGACCAGCACGCAGAAAGCGGCTTGGAGCCCGGCGTAGGGTCAAGGCAATGTCCACGCCACTGACGGCTCAACCGCGGCCCCACGGACAGTGTGGAAAGGTGGGGTCAGAGGGCCGGATGCGGAGGGGATTTCTGCGGTGTGAGCTGCCTGTGAGAGCCTCCCCAGCCGAGGGGAAGAGGACCGGCTTCTCTTTCACTTCTGGGCAGTGTGGATCTTGGACGGGACCCCCAGGCGGGGCGGGGCTGGAGGCTGGGGAGCCGCTGCCTGGGAAGGGGGCCGTGCTCGGAAGCTGTCCTGGGGCGGCCAGGGAGCTCCCACACCAGCACACACTGGCCAGACCCAGGCAGCCGGCAGGGTAGGCGTCTCCGTCTCACCTCCCGTGTTTCCCATGGGTGCTCATTCACACGTTGGTGCATAAAGCCACACGTCCTGAGCACCCTTCACGCCCACCCAGACCAGGTGATGACAGGGCCACCATGGCCTTCAGCAGAGGGGCCCCGGCGGGAGACGGCCGGTTGCCCCCAGCTCCACTTGCGGCCATCCCCTCCCAGGGCCCAGCGGGACCCACGGGGGACACCCTAGGGGATGGGTCACCCCCCTCCCACCACTCTACCCACCTCAGGGCTAAACCCCTGGGTTCTAGGCTTGCTCTGCAGGGGTTCTGGGCCGAACTGTGTCCCCCAAAACTCCTATGTGAAATCGGCCCTGCCCATCCTCGACGATGGTCTTGGCCCCCTGGAGAACACCCTTCTGTTGTTTTGGGCCCCGAGTGTGTGGTCTCTGTTATGGCAGCCCTGGCAGACTCACACACCGGGGAAGGATCTCCAGAAAGGTCTCCCACGCCCCGCTTAGAGTCCCGCAGACGCGCTTGTACCATGGCACTCGCTCCCGCTCTCTCCAGGGTGCTGGACGATGAGCAGACACCCGTCACCTGCCTGTCCAGGGCAGGACCGGGCTTGCTGTCTGGGGCCACGGTGGAAGTGTGATGTGAAACTGCGAAATGGCATTCTGCAAATCGGGGTCAGTCCCTGTGTGCGGGTGCGTACAGAAGGACGTTCAGAGCCTGAGCCAGAAGGCCCGAGGGCCCTGGGCCCGCATCACCCCCAGCCCCCGACTCCTTGTCGCTCCCACTGCGCACTGCCCATCCCACAGCATGCAGATGCCTGTGGATGCTCATCTTCCTGAACTGGCCCCCAGCACACTCCCTTTCTGCTCTTGGGCTGAGCTGAGCTCGGAGATGAGCAGGCTGCTGCTGGGGCAGGGGATGGAAGCACAGCCTGCCTGGAGGGCTCACAGCCCGGCCCACACAGATAACAGCCGGGACTGCAGGAACAGGGAGGCCGGGGAGGCCGGGGAGGCCATGGAGGCCGGGGAGGCCGGGGAGGCTGAAGGCTGGGGCGGCCAAGGAGGCCAGGCAGACGGCACTCCTGGGGGTGCAGCAGCGTCCGGAGACCAGCAGCAGCTTTCTCCGTAGCAGCACCTGACCGGGGCACATCATGCCTCTCTGTGCACTGGTGTGCTTCTGGAACTCTGGGAAGTCGTGATTGACTGCATATTTATTGCCAGCATTATTTATATTCTGGTGCATTTTTCTGAGATAACATAATAATATAAATATTTGCTGGGTGCTAGCTACGCTCGCGGTGATGACGCTCACGCTGACCTCCTGAGGGACAGTCTGCCATTTGCCCCATTTTACAGATGGGCAAACAGAAGCTCAGAAAGATGAAGTCAGCTTCCCAAGGTCACACAGCTCATGGGAGGCAGAGCTGGGACTTGAGCCCATCTGGGTTCACAGTTGATGCTGTTAACCACGGCTCTCCCCCAGGCTGACGCTGGGCTGGGGGTGGGACTGGGGCCACCCAGGCCCACAGGGTGTGCCCTCAAGCTGGGTGCACTCGGGAAGAAAGGGAGGCAGGGAAGCATTCGCTCCGGTGAACACACACTGCCTGCTTCCCCTCGCCAGCATCCCAAAGAGCCTGGGTGCTTCTCTCCCAGGAAACAGGCCCCGCCCTGAGGGTCCGTGCCCTCCCTGCCATCTGCACACATGTGTCGGCGGCAGCCACCGCAGCCCAGGCAGGCGGCAGTGGACACAGTGGCTGAGCCCGTCTTACAGACCCACAGTATTCAGGGTAGAAAATGAGGCTTTGTGTATTGCGGGGTGTTTGGAGTTTTAGAAGCTTGCTTGGGGTTGACTGCACATTTCTCCCACTGAAGAGAGAATGAGACCCGCTAGGCAGGCCACACAGGTCCACAGCTGGCCATGAGAATGGACCCAGTCCTCACTGGTGGCTCACTCCGGCAAGCGGGACCCACCTGCCAGGCTTCGGAGGCTTCCTGGTCCAGGACCAGGACTCTGAGGCATTGGCTGCCCTGGAAAGGGTAGAAAATGAGGCTTTGTGTATTGCGGGGTGTTTGGAGTTTTAGAAGCTTGCTTGGGGTTGACTGCACATTTCTCCCACTGAAGAGAGAATGAGACCCGCTAGGCAGGCCACACAGGTCCACAGCTGGCCATGAGAATGGACCCAGTCCTCACTGGTGGCTCACTCCGGCAAGCGGGACCCACCTGCCAGGCTTCGGAGGCTTCCTGGTCCAGGACCAGGACTCTGAGGCATTGGCTGCCCTGGAAAGCTGGCACCAGGTGGAGCAGCTCTGGCTCTGCTTCCCTTTCCCACCCATGCAGCCTGGGGCAGATGCCCTGAGGACCCTGGTGCAGCTTCCCCGGTGTGAAATGGAGATGTGGCCACCACCTTGTCATGACACCGTGAAGAGTCCACGAAATGAGGCAGCTGGAGTGCCGTGTGCTTAGGAAGTCCTGGCAGGTCATCCACATGGGTAGGGTGTCCGCTGTTGCCAGCAGCAGCAGGAGCAGTGGCAGTGGGGATTTGGACGGTGACAGCAGCAGCAGTGGTGGTAGGAACAGTATTGGCGGTGGAAGAGAGCTGACAGAACGGGTAGGGTAGTGGAGGCGTGCTAACAGGGGCAGTGGTGGTAACTGGTATTGATGGAGGCTGCAGTGATAGCAGTAGTGTATTCACAGAGGTGCTGGTGATGATGCTAATGGCAGCAGTAGTAGCAGCTGTGACAGTAGTACCGTGGAAGTGAGAGTGCAGTGGTGCTCCTGTGGTACTAATGACAGTCATGGTGGTGGTGGTAACAGCAGCGGTGGTGGTCATTGCAGTAGCAACAGCAGTCATGATGGTGGTGATGGTAACAGTGGCAGTGGCAGTGGTGGTAATAGCTCAGTGGCGTTCCTGTGGTACTAATGGCAGTCATGGTGGCAGTGGTGGTAACAGTGGCAGTGGTGGTGGTGGTAATAGCTCGGTGGCGCTCCTGTGGTACTAATGGCAGTCATGTTGGCGGTGGTGGTAACAGTGGCAGTGGTGGTGGTGGCAATAGCTCAGTGGTGCTCCTGTGGTACTAAGGGCAGTCATGGAGGTGGTGGCAGTAACAGCAGTGGTGGCAGCAGTGGTAATACAGCAGTGGGGGTCATCGCAGTAGCAGCAGCAGTCATGGTGGTGGTGGTAACAGTGGCAGTGGCGGCGGTGGTAATATGGCAGTGGAGGTCATCACAGTAGCAGCAGCAGTCATGGTGGCGGCGGCACTCGGTGGGTGCCCTCCCCAGGAGATGTGTCATGGCTCAGCCACCACTAGGCCCCTGCCTCCCGCACCCCATGAGTCTGGGACCAGCATCCACTGGCGCTTCCTCATCGGGGATAGCCAGTATCCACTGTGTAAAGGTAATCGCTGTGAAATCAGCATCACTGTCCCAGCTGACATACCAGCTCCTGGGCTCTGGGTCAGTGGTTGAAAGCGAAAGGTCAGTGTTGCCTCTTGGTGGCACTTTAATCAGATTCTGCCTCTCCCAGCTTCTGCCACCGCCCTCGCCAGGGCCTGGGCCTCCTTACAGAAGGAAGGAGGAGATGACATCATTCATAGTTAATTGTCTTGTTTGTCCGCTGGCTCCGGGGTTGTTTTAATAAAGGGCAGAGGCGGGTAAAGGCTACATTTGCATCCTGGAAGGGAAGGCTGACAAGGGTCTCCTGCTCATGACATTTATTGTTTGCAAATGAGATAACCTAATAACAGCAGAGCCAGCTCCCTGCCGAAGCTGCGCCAGAGCACCCGCCCTGCCCTGCCTTCCTCCATGGGGGCCAGGCAGGAGCTGGAACAGGCCGGGCCACGCGAGGGTGGTGACCTCTGCCTGTGGCCACCTGGGGTGATGCGTCTCAGTCCCTCTCCTGCAACACCCACCTGCGGAGTGGCTTCACAGCAGGATGCAGGCAATGCCTGTTGAGCCACCCTCAGGCTGGAACCAGCATCTCCACTTGCCCAGAAGAAAGCCGAGGTTCAGAGAGGTCGCTTTGCCTGCCAGTGCCACACAGCTAAAAGCAAACAGCAGCTCAGCACTCTAAGGCTTTTTGCTTCACTATTTGGCAAAACAGATCTCCATGCATATACCCATATTAATTCACACTTTCTTATTAAAATTATTATTGTGTGGGCCGGGCGCAGTGGCTCAAGCCTGTAATCCCAGCACTTTGGGAGGCCGAGGCGGGTGGATCACGAGGTCAAGAGATCGAGACCATCCTGGTCAACATGGTGAAACCCCGTCTCTACCAAAAATACAAAAAATTAGCTGGGCATGGTGGCTCGTGCCTGTAATCCCAGCTACTCAGGAGGCTGAGGCAGGAGAATTGCCTGAACCCAGGAGGCAGAGGTTGTGGTGAGCCGAGATCGCGCCATTGCACTCCAGCCTGGGTAACGAGCGAAACTCCGTCTCAGAAAAAAAAAAAAAAAAAAAAAAAAAATTTATTGTGTGGAGTCCTCACCCATCCTGTTTCTAGCTGCCTCTGGGGACCCAGTTCTGGTTGTCAGAACTTCTAAGGAAACTTAAGAAATTCCTTGAGCTGCAGACTCTGCTTTCCAGAAGCAAACTAGGGATCTGGCAAAGGACAATCGTTTAAATTCACTCACATGCAGGACTTTCAAAGCACTGGTATTAAATTGCATTTAAAGCACATTGCATAGGTGATTTTTTTAAAAAACAAATACTATTTTTACCTGGCTAGGGCCAGGGACTTCCTCTGAGCTGCCACGACCTGCCCCATGCCCACCCCAGAACTTTCCTCTGTCACAACTCAGGACTCTATGTACAGAGAACTGCCACTCGGTCTGGCTCCAGGAATACAGCAGGATCCACGTAAATGTTGGATGGATGGAAAGGGTGGCTGGCTGGATGGATGGATGATGGATGATGGATGGATGAATAGGTGGATGAATGGATGATGGACGGATGGATGGATGGATGGATGGATGGATGGATGATGGGTGGATGGATGGATGAATAGGTGGATGAATGGATGATGGATGGATGGTTGGATGGATGGATGATGGGTGGATGGATGGATGAATGAATGATGGGTGGGTGGGTGGATGGGTGGATGGATGGATAGATGGGTGGATGGATGGATGGATGGATGGATGGATGGGTGGGTGGATGGGAGGGTGGGTGGATGGGTGGATGGATGGATAATGGGTGGGTGGATGGGTGGATGGATGGAAAGGGTGGGTGGATGGATGGATGGATGATAGGTGGGTGGGTGGGTGGATGGATGGATGGATGGATGATGGGTGGGTGGGCGGATGGATAGATGGATGGATGCATGGATGGATGGATGATGGGTGGGTGGGTGGATGGGTGGATGGATGGATAGATGGGTGGGTGGATGGATGGATGGATGGACGGGTGGGTGGATGGGTGGGTGGGTAGATGGATGGATGGATGATGGGTGGGTGGGTGGATGGCTGGGTGGGTAGATGGGTGGATGAATAGATAGATGGATGGATGATGGGTGGGTTGGCGGATGGATGATTGGATGGATGGATTGGTGAATGGACAGATGAAGTACCATTCTTGGTGATACCTTCAGTGTCAGGTAGGGGCCACTGAACAGACAGTGGTTGCCAACTACAATGAAGTATGACCTTCCTCGCTCCCGTGCAGCCCACTGGGGGTGGGCAAGGCTTCCTGGCTGGTTCAGGCCATGCAACCCCTGAGCCCATTGCAAGGAAGTGAGTGCCATAGTGCTAGGCTCAGGGCAACACTGGGGCACACTGGATGCTGGGGTCAACCTCCATGCCAGCTACAATGGCTGTGCTTTAGGGCCATTCAGATTAACCCAGATGTTCCAGCGTGTCCAACTTGCAGGACCCACTGTCCTTCAGTCACCAGGTTGACCTCTGTGCCACCTGGCTATCCAGGTGTTAGGAGGCTCATTCTGGTGGAACAAGCATCTTTAGCCCCTCCTATGCCCCCAGCCCCTGCCACACCACCTGGGAAGCTTCGGGAGCTGCTGCAGGTCCCGCAAGCCCAGACTGCCCAGGTTGCAGCCCCTGCAGCTCTCCGTGGCCCACACAGAACTCTTCCATGCAAATCATACCCTGGGGTACTCACAAGGACATGTCCACTCCCAGAAGACCCAAAAGCTCAGCCAGGTCCAGACCAGGAGTGGTTAAAGCACTTAGCAGAAGTTCCTTAAAGCTCAGAGTTACCAGCAGAGGCAAAAGCAGATGCAGGGGCGGGGGGAGAAGGTAGCCAGGGCATCTCCCCTCCTGGGCTGTGACCCCACCTGCTCGCCAATCCCAGGCCTCCGGCCCTAAAGTTTTGGGGGCCTGGATTGAGGGAAGGACCAATCACCCCAGAAGGGTCAGGCCAGGCAAAAGGGTGGTCCAAGCAGAAGCTTCACCCAGCCCTGCGGGGTGACAGGAGGGAGCCTGCTGAGCACAGGTAGGTCAGGGACTGTGGAAGAGCTAAGCCGGTACCACGTCTGGTCCCAGGGAGCCCCCACTCAGCCTCACCCACTGTGAGGAGGAGAATATTCACCCATCATCCATCCATCCACCCACCCATCCATCCATCCGTTTACCCATTTATCCATCCATTTACTCATCTACACACCTAGCCATCCATCCATCCATCCATTAATCCATCTACTCTCCATCTATGTATCCATCTGCCTATCTATTGTCCATCCATTCTTCCATCCATCCTTCCATCCATCCATCCATCCGTCCGTCCGTCTGTCCATCCGTCCATCCATCTGTCCACAGGGCTGCCCACACGCGGGACTCCACACACAACCACCACAGCCTCCCTGCCCCCTTTCTTCTTCCTGGAGGCTCCCCAAGGCCTGAAATTACACAGTGAGAGCTTTCCTTTGACTCTGCAAGGCAGACAGAGCCTGGCATCTCCTGTGCATGGCAGTGGCCTGAGCAAGAGGGTATGTGGGACTGCACGGGGGCTGTGATAGCTCAGCTTGTCCATGCTGCAGATGGGTCCTCTTCTCCTGTGGCCACTGAAGGCACAGCAGAGGCAGGGCTAGGGGAGAGGGTCCCAGCCCCATGAGGCTGAAAGTCAAGGTGGGATCATAGAGAAAATCCAGGAACAAGACCAAGCCCTTCTGAAAACTACATCTAGCAAGCCCCTGCCCAGGTGTGCCTCAGTTTCCAGTTCCTCCTTGGCCCTCTCTAACTGGGTGAAGAAGTCTGGTGACTCATTCCTGCATGCCAGTACCTGACGCATCTGTCATGGCCCCTGAGCCCTGGCTGAGGCCTCTGCTGGGTGGCCTGGGTGGACCAGCCCCGGACACGCACCTGCTGCTCCTGGCTTGGCCACCTGGGTGCCTGCACCTGTCTCAAAGCACCCAATTCTGGAGATTTTGTCCTGAGCCTGGGAAATGGGTGTGTTCTACCCACAGGCGCAAAGTGGAAACAGCAGATGAGCACGCTTCTGGAAAGTTCCAGGGCTAAGGAGGTGCCGAGTCGTTCTTCATCGTCCAGGGGTCAGGTCCTCACCACAGCCCCCACCCAATGGCTGCCCCGCCTCTGGCCAGGAGCCCTGCCTGCCAAGTCAAGCAAGAGGCAGGACGCGGTGACGCGATGTCTCCACCGAAAGGGTCCCGCTTCCCCTGGAGCAGGGGCCGCACGTTAATTCACTCAGGGCTGGGGATTAGTCATCGGGCAAATAAGATTAAATGCCCTTGAAATGGAGTTAAAATGACGTCAAACAGCAGAATATCATTTTCCTAACACAGCCCTGCAAGACGCCTCCCGCTTTAACCCTTTCTTGGCCACATCTCAGCCCCCAGGAGTGAACTTCAAGCTCGGGAGAGGGGTCTCCACATCCCTCTGCGCTCCCAAACCCACTCAGGGCCATCGAGGAATCAACGCCTAGGCTGCTCCCTGTGGACACCCTCCCGGGGCCTTCTGAGTCCTTTAAACGTCAGATGGACCCTCGGGCCCCAGGCCACAGCTGGCAGAACCTGCAACCCCAGGCCCTGCACAGGGTGAGGGCCTGACAGAGAAGCTCTTTGGAGACCTCAGCCTGGCCTGGGGCCCCAGGAACAGGGCACCTGGGCCAGAAGGAAGCCAGGAAGCTGAGGAGGTTCCTGGCCTCCCCCGTGCCTTCACTGGCTCGGTTCTTCCTCCTCGTCGGCACAGCCCTGCATGCCCTCCTGGGGAACCCGCAGGCCCTCAGCTAAGTTCACCATCGTCTGCAGCTCAGGGGCCCACGGCTTCGTCTTCACCTGCAGGAATCCTCTTTTCATCTTAGAACAGAAGAGAGGAAGGATGAGGCTGGGCCCAGAGTCCCAGTGAGGCTTAGGCAGTGGGCACCATGGCTGGGAACAGCCCCTCTCCCATGTGGCTGCCCACACAAATCCCTCATTTCCCCAGGCCCGTCCGGGGTCCGGGGACCCTTAGAAGCCAGAAAGAGTGAGCCCCACCTGGCCCACTTCGGCAGCGCACCGCAGCCAGGGAAAGGGGCAGGAATGTCCATGCCGCCCGTGCCCCTGCCCAGGTCCCCACCCAGGACAGCGTCTTTGCAGACATCCATGGCAGGCTCCAAGCCAGGGAACCCGCCTCTCTTCAGGAGGCCTTGGCTGTCAACACGTCAAGATGACCCTCAGAGTTGCTGGAAATCTTCCTCAATCATTAGCCTTAGCCCTGATCGTCATTTCTCATTTTCACTGAACATCACTTGTCAGAGAGCGTGGGCCGCGAGCTGCCCATTCATCACACAGGCGGCCCCAGCCCAGCGCACGCACCACCGGGCCAGGCTCAGGCTCAGATCAATAGGCCGCGTTCAGGCCATCAATAGCTGTAAATACATTTACGAGACCCGTCAGGACAGCCTCCTGCCCGGCCACTGTCCGGGGAGCTACTGGGCTCAGGGCACGCGTGGGGCAGGTGGTGGGCCCCCCGCCCCGTCCCTGGGGTCCAGCCTTGCTGAGCTCATTCGCCCTGGCTCTCCCTGCCTGTGTCTCCACTTGGGCAGTCCTCCTTGCTGTGCTGGGCCTGGCTCTGCCCTGCGCTGGGACTCCGGAAATGAGCTGTGATGACTGAGGTCTGGGAAGGGCCCTCTGTGCACTCTCCTGGCCGTTCCCAGCTTGAGCAACCGGCCTCGGCTCCCCCTCTCCTCAGGTGGGGCAGCCTCCCATAGCAACTTGCCCAGCTCTAGGGGTGGTGAGTTCTCTCAATTCCGAGTGGGGATAAGCCCAGCCCAGCATCCTTTTGGTCTGGGGACAGCTCTCCCCCAGCCCGCACCGTGCCCAGGAAGTTGGCACTGATGCCCTCCAGACACTTCTCCTGGGTTGGCACCCTGTCTCCCTCTGGGCCACCGCCCATCGGAGGGCCCCCCACCAACTAGGGCCACTCTTGCTCAATGTCCAGCTCAGGAACTGGGCATTTCCCCATACCCATCCCAGCCGCCAGGCAGGGCAGGGAGGCTGGGACAATCCTTGGCTCCAGTGAGGACCCCGGTGTCTGTCCCCACTGCCGCTATAGCCTCAGGGCTCTCCAGAGACTCGGAATCAACAGGCCGTGGAGGCAAAGAGAGTTAGTGCAACGAGTCAGCTCACACAGCGGTGGAGGCTGAGTCCCCGGACCTGCAGTAAGTCAGTCAGCTGCAGCCTGGGAGAGCTGACGGTGGCAAATCAGGCCGGACGCCAGCAGGCTGGAGACCCAGGAAGAGCCGACGCTCCTGCTCATGGGTGAAGGCAGGCTGAGGCCACAGCCAGCTCACTTTCTGCTAAAAGAATGGAGATGACACACTGGCTTATTTTTCAAGAGGAAAGGCCGGCAGCAGTCCCTGCAGCCCCGCCCACTCCTTCCAGCCCTCGGGAACCCATTCCGCAGCTCTGGGCCAGAGCCTTCCCCTCCACACCAGGACAAGCCAGGCAGCCTGGGTGGGAGTGGGAGCAGGTGAAAGGCACCCGTGGGCTCCTGAGAGTTGAAGCAAGAATATCTCGGTCTCTTTCCATAAGGAAACCTAAAAAGAGCACAGAACATTTTGAAAATGGAAGCCAAATATTTATTAAATGTTTTAGAATCCATCAGAAATCACAGCTGCTGGGAAGAACAAAACCCTCTTTCAGGAAGAGGCGGCGACTCACGGGGAGACGTGGGGAGCGTGTCTGAGGGACTCTGCTCTGTGCCCAACGGCTGACACCTCTGTTCCCACACAGCCCCCTCCCCTGTGTCCCCAGCAGAGCCCCTCTCTCAGCCCCAGCAAGACCCCTTCCAAGGCAGGTCTGAGAACCCAGAAACATGATCTCTCTAAGCTGGTCCACATTGTGGGCACCTGGAACAGACGACCACAGAAATGGTGCCCACGTGCTGCACGCCCCTCCAAACACCCACCCTGGGGATCCATCGGGCCCTGCCCCCAACACCAGGGAGATAAAACGCTGGTGGCAGGGCTGGCCCAGGGCTTTTGTGTCACAAAGTGACCATGGGGTGACCAGCTCGGGGCTCTGGATACTGGAGGACAGAGAGGCCATGAGGAAGGGGGAGGCTGCAGAGAGGGGGCACGCACTCCCAGGCCCTGGCTCAAGGCCTCAGCCCAGGACGTCAGGGCTTTCTGTTCACAGTGGGACGGTCACTGGGTGAGGGTGAGACCAACACATGTGCCTTCCGGCCAGTCCCTCAACTAAGAAGCTTCCAGAACCAAGCACAGGTCTAACTCTAAATTGGCAGGCGTAAGGGTGGCTTGTCTTGGTTTCCAGTGAGCTCTCTTGGTGAGGGCTGTGCCGGGAGGTACTGCAGGGCCTGGCCCCCGGCAGGAGACCAAAGACCCTTGGTGGCTTCTGTCTCTGCCAAAGTGCCCCCCCTTCCTCTCTCACCTGCCCACCTCTCCCGCTGCCACCGAAACCCTCCCTCCCTCCCCCACCCACACCCAGTACCCTTCCTTCTCTTCCTTCTTGGGCATCTTCTACTCCAAGACCCATCACCCACAGGGTTCTATCCAAGGCCACAGAGCCAAGCAGCAGCAAGAGCCCCCACCAATGGGGGTGGGAGGGCAGGCAGAGGTGGGGAGGGCTGGCCATTCACACTGTAATGCATATTTGTCCCGGACACATGCACGAGGTGTCCATACAGTGCCGGGAACTCAGCCAGCTCACAGACATGCTGGTGGCCATTACTGGACGTTTTATTGGCCGTAATTGATCAAGTGCTTCCTGTGCCCTGGACCCTGTCCAGCTAGACAGGTGCTGCCCCTCCCAGCAAGCAGGGCTCTTTAGACAGAGGAGGAGCTGACAGGAGGGGGTCTGCCCAGGCGGGATCTCGAGATGCTGTCACCACCCTAGCACCCTGAAGCTGCCCCAGCGGCCAGCAGCAAGGCCTGGAGGGTGCCGGGCCAAGGCGGGAGGACAGTGGGACCTCCAGCTGGACTTCCCCTGCAGCAGGCCACACAGGCAGCTGGGAGCAGCTTCCCACAAAGCCTGCATGCGTAATGAAGCCAGGCATCCCGAGCTGTTTGTGAAGGCCCTGGGTGAACACCGATCGGTAATGAAAAGAACAGAAATGTTGGGAAGACAGAGGAGGCTGGTGGCATTCGGGAAAGAAGGGGTGTTTGCACAGCCTGGAGTGAACGACTGCCCCAGAGACCCCGGAAGAGGAGCACAGTTAGCCTCGGTAACAGCACGGGGAAGGGGCAGCGGAGTCCTGAAACCTGACGCACAGGCCTGGCTTCTGCAGGTGGGGCCCCAGGTCTACAGATCTCTGGGGCATGGCAGGACACCGTCTTCTGCAGGGTCCTTGCTGCCACTGTGGTCCTTGCCGTTCCCTGACCTTCTTGCACTTGGAGGCAGGGTGGACAGGGGCAGACAGGTAGGCTTGGCAGGGAGGAACCCGTGCAGACCCTTCCACCTGCCGCCATGTAAGGGCCCTCCTCCCTGTGCCCACTGGTGCCAAGGACAGACGCCTTCCCAGCTGAACAGAGGACAGATGTCACGGCTGGGGACCTTCAGACCACCTGCCCCTGTCTGCACCCGGGTGAGCCCTTCTCCACAGCCCTAGGTCCCTGGGGTCATGGGGAGGCCGCCACAGCTGTGGTCTTCCACCTAAGCAGAAGCCACATTTCACCTGAGAAGCAGGAACAGAAACAGCTCACAGGGAGCAGGGGCTGTGGCACAGGGGACACCAGCGTGGCGATGCCATTCCTGGGGGCTTGCCAGGCCCTGGTGGCACACAGCCCTGACAACCCTCAAACCCGGCTGACCTGGAGGAGCCCCACCCCACTGAGTGCCGATGGCTGTCCAGATGTCACCACCCTGAACGCTAGACTCGGCCCGGGGGAGCAGCAGCTTCTGCTCTGGTCCCAGGCCACCTGCGCTGAGAACACAGGAATCGCTAGGGAGAACTGGGCACTGGATAGACAAGGGCGGAGGACACAGGCACAGGCACGCGCAATCGCCGCAGCCAGACGCACTCCACCGCTCAGAAGCCGTTTCTTACCAAGCTGGCCACAGGGGTGAAAGACTCAAAAACCGGAGTCTCAAATGCCGGCCAGGGTTAGGGGGTGGGCATGGGAGGAGGGGGCAAGAGGGCAAGTGGCCACCATCCCTGGGGACAGTGTGTAGGCCGGTGTGTCATGTGCCCCAAATGTGCCGCTCCGGAGGACTGACTTGGAAGGCACCGGAAACGATGGAGCAGAGCCCCCGAGGAGGGACGGACAGAAGTGAGAAGAGCTGGGCAGGCACAGCCCCGGCAGAATTCCCAGGACGGGCAAAGGCCCATGGCAGGAATGAGCCTGGGCCGTCAGAGAGAGTGGAAGCACCTTGAATGGCCACCCAGGAACCAGCCATCACCGCCAGTGGTGCAGCCAAATAACAGAACCTTAGAAAGCACTAGGTGTTGCTGGGGCGTGGATTTACTCACAATGAAAACCCCTCCAAATTTACAAAGCAGTACACATAGCACAGCCTAAACTTGTAAGAAAAAAACGGCCTAATAACGTGAACACAGGCACAGACGGCACCCGAAAGCCTTCAACATCAACGCGGTTACGGGAGGTGGCGTGGAAGAAAGGATAATCACAGGAGACTGTTTTTCTTTGTGCACAGGATTTTTGAATTTTATGTAAGTAGTGTAGCATTATACAACACAGCTCCTAGATGCATTTCCTGTGAAAATTGTTTAGGTTTCTCTTAGGAGCACTGCCATCAGGTACGTTGTATCTGCTGGCTCGTGACCCTCGCTGATGGCACGTGGGAGGGTTTCCAGGGTGCAGGTGCTGAACTTAGCAGGTGCCTTGGTAGCTGGGCTCATCACACATGTGCATGCACAGGCAGGCACACACACTCATATACGCATGCACACACGTTCACACAGACATGCACACATGCACAACGCACACATTCACACACATGTACACACACATGCACACACGCACACACATGCACACATTCACACACGTAGGCATATGTAGCTGTGAATGAATGACAGAAGGGAGACAGCCATGCCACTCACACTTTAATGTGTATTTGTCCCTGACACAGGCACACATGCACACATACACTCACACGTGCACACATACACATGCACACATGTACAAGACATGCACACATGCATGCACACATTCACACACATGCAACATTAGCATAAATGCATGCACAGACATGCACACATTCACACATGTCTACACATGCAGACAGCACATATACACACATGCACACATGCATGCATACATGCACGCCCCTGAACATATTTGCACACATACACGTGCACGCATGCATTCATTCACACACATGCATGCACACATTCACACACATGCACACACATGCGTGCATTCACACACACATGCACACATTCACACACGTGCACACACATTCACGCATGCACACGCATGCACGCATTCACACACATTCACACACACATTCACATATACATGCACACATTCACACACATGCACATACACAGGCATGCATTCACACACATGCACACATTCATACACACACCTGCACGCATTCACACACACATGCACATACACATGCATACACTGCTGGGAGCTGGGAGCTCCCAGGGCTCTAGGGAGCCAGTGGCCTCTGGGCTGGACCTCTGGCCCCTCAGCAAAGCCCTGCAGCCTGGGGCCTCTGAGCCCTCATCTGCGGCTGGGATCCTAAAAGTCCTGAGGGTGGAGATGAAGAGGAAATGGATGCAGGTGCGGAAAACTCAGGGGCGAGGCCTGAGGGGTCAGAACCTAGTCCCTGCTGTTATTACCATTTCACGGAGGAGACCAAAGCCACAACGTGGTCCCACGCTCACATTCCAGGTAGTCGCAGAGGTGGCCAGTCGTCCACTCGCTGAATTCCCATTGCCTTTTCTTTATGTTAAAACATAAAAATAAAACGAATTGAGCTGAGGTAAGGAAGGGATAACACCCTCCACCCCCGAGCGCAGCTGGCCTCACCCTGCTGGGTGCTCCTTATTTATCTTGCTAGTAACTGGCTTGGGGTGGGCAGAGGAGCCAGGAAGTTCTGGCCAGTGAGATCAGCATGGCGGTAGCCAGGGCTCTTCAGAGGTGACTCCTGTTCTTCTCACTCTGGAAGCTGTGGGCTGTCTTGGTCCATAAGGCAACCACTCTGGACACCCCATGCTGAGGGTGACAGGACTGGGAAGACACAGCGAGCCTCTGAGCTGCCCTGATTGCCTCCCACCAGACATCACCCGAAGACATCTTCATCGCCAAAGTCCTCACAGGCTGGGATTCCCAGCCAGCACCTCACCTATCCATGCATCCCAGATAGCTCAGCCCTCTCCCAGTTGCTCACACATATGCACACACATTCACACACGTGCACACATTCACATGCACACACGTGCACACACATGCACACATACATTCACATGCACACACATTCACACACGCACGCATGCACACACATTCACATGCACACATTCACACACATGCACACACGTGCACACATGTGCACACATACACACATTCACATGCACACACATTCACACACATGCACACATACATTCACATGCACACGTGCACACACACGCACACATTCACATGCACACATGTGCACACATGCACACATACACATTCACATGCACACATGTGCACACATGCACACACATGCACACATTCACATGCACACATGCACACATTCACATGCACATAGGCATATTCACGCACTTTCTCCAGCATCAGAGCCCTTAGGCCCGCATCACCTCCTGTCTGGCCTCTGAAACGCAGCCCAGCAGGACTCACGTGGCCTAGGGGCCTCCGCAGTCCCTGAGCTCCCAGGGACCTCCCCTCTGTATTGCAGACGTGACTCCTGGGAGAGGGGATACGGCTGCATCACCTGTGTTTGGTGTCTGGCCAGGGTACCGCACAGTCCACAGAGCAGGGCTGGCGTTGCAGGGGCTCTCCATGGAGGATGACGCCTGAGGAGCTGGGACCATGGGGTGGGAGAGACACCCGCTCCCCCGTGCCCACCCCTTCAGTCTAGCAGAACCAGAAAGCTCCCACCACCTGCCTGGCCTGGGGCCCTGACACCCTGGGGGCCTGGGAGGTGGCCTGAGGGGGAAAGCTGGAGACGGCCAGGCTGCTGAGCCAATGCCCCCAGTAGGGTCTCACTTCCGAATTCATTCCTCTTATCCCCGGCCCTCATAATATATTCCAGTTTGATTTTTTAATTATGCAAATGATTTGTGAATAAATTTGTATCAGAAATTGCAAACTTGGTTGGGCACGGTGGCTCATGCCTATAATCCCAGCACTTTGGGAGGCCGAGGCAGGTAGATCACCTGAGGTCGGGAGTTTGAGACCAGTCTGACCAACATGGAGAAACCCCGTCTCTACTAGAAATACAAAATGAGCCGGGCGTGGTAGCACACACCTGTAATCCCAGCTACTCAGGAGGCTGAGGCAGGAAAATCACTTGAACCCATAAGGTGGAGGTTGCAGTGAGCCAAGATCTCATCACTGCACTCCAGCCTGGGCAACAAAGAGCAAAATTCTCTCAAAAAAAAAAAAAAAGAAAGAAAGGAAACTCAAACTTTACAGACACAGAAATGCCCTATTCCCCATCCTCAGTCCAAGTGGCCTCCCTAGGGTGACAGCCCCCCTCCCTTTGGTGTGTGTCATTCTGGAGCATTCCCCGTGCGCCCCACGCATTCGTGTCTCGGGGAACGCAGCTGAGCTTTGTGTGTTTCCACGAGTCGCTC
Organism: Saimiri boliviensis; assembly: GCF_048565385.1. Taxonomy (NCBI): domain Eukaryota; kingdom Metazoa; phylum Chordata; class Mammalia; order Primates; family Cebidae; genus Saimiri; species Saimiri boliviensis. The sequence goes on along the minus strand of NC_133450.1, from coordinate 131,269,999 downwards.
TGGGGCATCTCTTTCCTCCCCCTGCGACTCCACCATGCACACTGTTGAGGACAGGGCTGACCGGCTGCACCCACCACCCAGGCTGCCTTTGCTTCTGCCCACAGGACCCGGCCCTACTCCCTACCCCTCACAGCTCCGTGTGGCCATTTCCACGGCCCGTCAGGATTCTCTACCTTCTGCGGGTGGAAGTGGGACCCTACAGGGTGGCAGAGCCCTGGAAGGCCCTGGGCCCTCCACCAGGAAGACCCACCCACACTGTGCTACCAACAAGACCAAATGTCTCCTGCGTCACGGCCCCACATGTTGAACCATGGTTACCGCGGCCAGCAACGCCCGATCTGACGGCCACCACCTTTCCCCGGGGACCCAGCCATCTTTTTATGCTGTGTAGTATTTGCAGGGCAGATGTTGGGTCTCCGCTGAGTTACCCCGGAGAGCTCCGTCACCCTGTCCTCTGTGCGAGGAGACAGCCGGAAGATGATGGCCATCCGGCCTCATCCCCCCCCCCCCACCCCGCCTCCAGCCCTGGGAGGCGTGTCTCGGTGTATAATCCCCAGCTCAGGGTTTCTGCTGCAGCAGCCTGGATGAATGGCCCGAGTCAGATGCATGCTCCCTTCCTCTGCATTCCTCTGCCCGTGAACTTGCAGGCGGCTCCAGATGTCAGGCCGCGTTTGCCACAAATCCTGACTCTCGGGGTAGGGCTCAGGGCATCTTCCTCCCTGGGCTGCCTCTCCTTGTCGGGCTCCTGGCCATGGAGCCCACTCTGGCCCGAGTTACAGGCCTCGCCTGCCAGCCAGATGTCCAAGCAGTCTCTGTGCTGGGGACCCAGCGGGACCAGCCCGCTCTCCAGGGACGGCTGTCAGAATGAGGAATTGTTTTTCCAAATGTGGCTTTTGCCGCGATCTCCCCTTTTGTGTTCTGGACAATTTGATCAAATGAGCAATAGAGAATCCATCAACGCCTTCCAACCAGGAGACAAAGAGGCCTGACACGCCGCGCCATGGCGTTGCCTGGCCCCCACCACCCGGCATGCCACCCAGGCTGGAGAAGTTGGCCCGCTTTGTGCTGAGATGGTAACAGATCACAGCATGTGCTGAGATAGCAACAAATCACAGCATGCACACCCACACCGGGTGCCCACCTCGTCTGCCTGTAGCCTGTCGCTGCAGATGGAGCCCAGGCTCCTGGGCTCAATGTGTGGGGCTCACCACAGGACCGCAGAGCCCAGATAAGCACTAGGACACACTGCTGCTCACGGTCCTGCTATGGCCTCCGGACACTCCTGCCCAGGAAGGGCACAGCTGGGCTCTCCAAACTCCAGATGTGCCTTCGCGGCACATGGCAGGCTCATTAAACCCAGCTGTTGATGAGGGTGAGCCGGGCCATCAACCGGGACAGCCAGACCCCACCTCTCTGACTAAGGCTGGACCCTACAAGGGGGTCCCTGGGGATTCTCAGGACATCCAGGTGACAGTGACAATGGCAAATCACGGCCACCAGCTTTTCCTTCATCCTTGCTGGGGGAGTGCTTTCCACCCTGCGTCCTCCCTTGAAGTCTCCTGAAATGGGGTGGGAGTGGTCAAAACCCTGGAGGCTTCATGTGAGTGCCCAGGGGCCCACAGGGCAGAGACCCAGAAGGATGGACCCGGCTGTGGCATGCATGACCCTGGTGCCCCTTTACCTCCAGCTTCCCCATCTCATTCTTAAACTTAGTGGACATCCTAGAGCGCTGTGGGGACTCACAGGCCCCGGGACCACGTGAGCTCTGTCTGCAAACTGCCACCCACCGGGCACACAGAGCCACTGCCAGCCATGAGGGAACCCAGCACACAGTGAGCACCTCACACCCTCACAGTGACCCATCACGGCTGTCACAGCGACAACAGTGAAAATGAGGAAACGCGGCACAATAGAGGGAGGGAGGTCCCGGAGGCAGTGTGGGGTCTGCTGCAGAGGACACAGGCAAGTCCCCTGATGCTGACGGGATTTGTATGAACACACCCGCCTGAACGCTTGGCAGCAAAGCCTGGAGCTCCGTCAGCCCCTCTCTCTGGCCTGAGCTCTGAGCCCCCACCTCACCGTGAGCCCTGGGGCACTGCCCCCTGCCTGTGTGGGCAGGGCTTTAGAAGCGCCAGCCCCTCGCCTCCTGCTGGCCGAGCAAAGGCACAAGTGTGGGAACTGGAGGTCCCTCCCCCACCACAGTCTGGGCTCCCAAGGCAGACAGAGCCACACACAGCAGGTGCAGGTGCGCGTGGCAGAGGGCGGCAGGGCCCCGGCCCACGCCGCCACCCTGGAGTCCTCTCTCTGCCCAGGATGGAGAAGCCCCTCCCCTTCCTCTGCAAGCCCAGCCCCTCAACCCCACCCCATGACAACTCAGGGGTGCAGCAGCCTTGCCCACTGCGGCTTGGGCACCAGAAGGCCTCATTCCAAGACCCAAGGCAGCAGGGCGGCAGCACCGTGGAGGGGGCCCGCGAAGCCACCTCACCTTTCCACAGCAGACCTTCCTTTCACCCTGAGTGAGAACCGCCCCTGCCGAGAGGCTGTCTGGGGGGCCGCAGCCTCCCCGCGGCCAGCACACACCCAGCGCTTTCTCCCGCCCACCCGGCAGGCGCCCTGCGGAGCACCCCACAGCCGCCCACTCGCCGCCCGCAGGCAGCGCAGCACCGGCCGCCGTTTATGGGGCACGCTGCACCTGTGCAGGCCGAGCGGAACGAATGAGATTGGAATTTTATGATTCTTTTACGATGCTGCTCTGCGGAGCTTGTTTTAATTAGCTTCCAACGCAACACCTTTGGAGACTCTAAATAATTCACCGCCCCAGCCCAGCCAGGTGTGCCCAGCGCCACCTCTGCCCCCACCAGCTCTGCAGGGAGGCCACAGCTCCACAGTTTCCAGGCAGAGGCCCCTCGAAGGGCAGATGCCCGGTAACCTGTCCTTTCCAGGAGCAGCCTTTTCAGAGGCACAGCAGCCGCAGGTGTGCCAGGCCACCCTGGGGACAATGGTCAGCCTCTCAGGACCAGCTGGGAACACTCCCACCCCGCCCCGCCCATGTCCCCTCCACCCTGCTGGGCAGCACTTTCTCCACCTCCAGCCTCAGCACTGGCCTGACCACCCCAGGAGCCTCAGCTGCCCATCCTGGGCTCCCTCCCTTCCTGGAATCCCAGAAGGTCAGAGTCCCATCATCTCCTCCTCCAGGAGCCTGGGTGCAGGCACAGGGCCCACCCCCATGCCATGGTAGGGCGGACCCCAGGCCATGGGAGCGCAGATGGAAGGGTGACCACCTCTCTCGGAGGGAGCCAGCTCTGGGAACTTCCTGAGCCCTTGGCTGGAAACGCACAGACTGTGGCTCCTCGACCGGTCCCAGGCTACTCTCGGGGAGGGGGTCATCGCATCTGTCCCCTGCTCCATCCAGTCCAGACCCCGACAGAAGCTCAGCCCTGGCCTTTCTGGAGAGAAGCTGGGGACCAGGGGCGCATAAACCCAAGCCTGCTCCTGCTCCTGCGTTTGACAGCCTCCGTCAAGGACTCCTGCCCGGATTCAATTACCATAGCAGGTTTTATAAGACCACAGTGCTCACTGCGCTCTGACAGAGATGTGACCCTGTGCCAGCTGGCTGGGGCGGCCCCGCCTGCTTCTCTCGCTCGCTCGCTCTCTGTCTGTCTCTCTCTCTCTCTGGCAGAGAGCCCAAGGTTACCTCCTGCACCTTCTCGTAGGAACCAGGAAGCCCGGAGCGAGTGACAGCACTTCTGAACGCACAGGAAGGGTCAGAGGACGTGCCGGTCCGCCACTCCGTGTGCGCCAGGGTTTGGGGATGCACAGGGCTGGTGTGGGGAGGCATGGCCACCGGGCCTCGGGTAACAAGGAGAGCCAGTGCAGTGCATGCTCACGGCCTCACACAGCCATCCCACGTAGCCACCCCAGCCTGCCACACTCAACATCCCGCCTCCACTCCTGCCCTGCAGTCCTGGGACTCAGGCCTTGGCATCCTGCCCTGCGGCCGGAGTGGGCTCTCCCAGAGTGGACACATGGCCCATGCCCGCCAGGGCTCCTGGTGTCTCCCTGGAATGGGAAGAAGAGGATTCACCCCAGCAGAGAGCCTTGGGCACATGGGGTTTCAGGTGCTTTGGGGAGAAGTGGGTCTCAGGGCATAGATGTGGCCCACCGGAGGGCAGAAGAGAAGATGGGGACAGCCAGCGGGACGTCCCGAGGCCCAGCCACACGGCCCTCTTCCTCCTCTCATCGCCCCCAGGAGGCGTCCTCAGCACCTGAGCTCCGTGGCGCTGACTCATCTGGGGGAAGAGGTGAGAGAGGAACCCCAGGTGCCTCCGGAGGCCTGGCCTTGGTGTCCAGTGGCCTCGCTGTGTGCAGGCAGGCGGCTGGGCTCATGTTTCTCCTTCCCCAGCGGTAGAACAGGCACATTCAGAGCTGGCTGCAGGGCGTCTTGAAGAGGCAAGCGCCCCATCCATGCCTGGCTCCACAGATGATGGGGATGAGATGTCTAAAGTCCTCAGGAAGCCTGGGCCTTGCCAGTGTGGGTCAGCCGAACAGCATGGGGGCCGTGGGCATGGGCCCCCCAGCACGGGCTGCCGTCCCTCAGCCCCTGTGGCCAGGGCAGGGGCAGCCGTCCCAGCCTCAAGGATCGCTTTGCACTGAGGCAGAGGCAGAGGGCAAGGGCCACTGTTGGCCTCAGTGGCCGCAGGGGTTCTGTGAGGGCCAGCGCTGCCTCCTCCACACTCTGCCTCCTCCACGCTCTGCCCACTCCACGCTCCACCCCCTCCATGCTCTGCCCTTTGGATTCCTGGACAGTAAAAGCTCATACTCCTCCCACCCAAAGCCAGCAGCAGGCTCCACACACTGCCCCCGGGGCAGAGGCAGGATGTCCAAGCCACATGTGCACCAGCGTGGGGACGGGGGGGAGAGAGAGGCTTCCTGGATTCCCCCAAGCACTACTGTCCTTTCAGGGCCTCCTGGGAGGGTTTGGGGTGCAGGGACGGTCTCCTCACTCAGGCAAATGCAGATGCTGGGGTGGGGCCCGTCAGAGGAAAGGGAGCGGGGTGTCACAGGTGTGATCACCCCACTCAGCTATTCGTGTCCTTCAAGACATGGGGGCACACAGCAGCAGCAGGGACCTGGGAGCAAACGGGCTGGGTGGGCTCAGTCTGGGGCCAGAGGGTGGCACCGCTGGCTGGGAGTGGAGGCTTCAGACCCCTTACAATGGTTCCTGGGGTCCGTGCCCGAGTGAGCCTCAAAGGACAGGCTCTGAGCATGGGAGGGAGGCAGGGGTAAGGAGCCCAGGCCTGCTGCCTGCCCCACCGCTAACCTGGCTAAACATGCCTCGTGAATGGGGTTGCAATTAACCCCCAAGCAGCCTGGGAGGTCGCTGTTCCTACTCTCTTGAGAGCTGAGGTTCAGAGAGTTGGGACCCTGTCCAAGGTCGCACAGCAGTGGTACAGGGCCGGTGTCTGCCTCTGGAGTCGGACCCCTGCACTGCCGTCTATGCTGACATTGACTCCTCAGCGTGGACCGAAAGGTGTGGGCGACTCTCCCCATGCCACAGATGAGGAAATGGGGGCTCAGGACCCTCCTGCGCTGGCCAAGGTGGCACACGTCAGGAGCATTTACGTCACGCAGGGATCAGAGGTGGCCTAGCTGGGCCCGTACCGTCTGCTGCCTCCCCCACCCCCGGCCCCTTGAGCCACACACACACTCTTGGGTCCGGAGCGGGGGCTGCTGGGGTTTGGATTTTTTCCTGAAGGCAGGCTGCCATCCACACCCCTCACCACACTGACTTTTAAGAAATATCAGCTAATTAACTAATTGCCGGCTCTTGGGGCTGCCAAATCCCCCTCTTGAGGCGTCTGGCCCCAGCCTGGATGCTCCCATATGCCGGCCAGCCCTGCCAGGGAGAGCTGGCACCAGCTCCCTGCCTGGCGCGGCTGCGGGCCCCTGGCTCAGCACCCAGGCTGCCAGTTTCTCGTTGGATTCTGGTTGGTTCCCGAGCACCAGGTGCCCTGCCTGGCCACAGACCCCAGCAGGCTACCTGGGACCAGAGAAGGAAGGCCTCTTCCCCCTGCCTGGGACCTGCCTGCCTGCAGGGTCTCTACCGCCCGCCCCCACCCTGAAGGGGTGACCGTCTGTTCCCCAAAACAGCATCTCCTGGACTCCCAGAAGGAAAATCGGGAAATAGCCACTTCTGATCTCTCCCCAGTAAGTGGGGCATCCTCATTCTCTTAACGATTGGAGAACAGATTTTCCCCCCAAATAATTAGGCAATTTAAATCATACAATCTTTCCCTGGGAACTATATTTAACCCTGATTTGAATGTAATTTACACATCGCAGCTCCCTTAAGCAGCACTGGAAGCCAAAACATGGATCAAATATTTTTTAAATGTCAAATGCTGCTTAATTGTGGATCGCACTGAATTTATTTGTACAGATAAGCGTTTGATCTTCTACTTCCTTCTCCGCCCAAAGTAATTTTTCCTTAATCTATATGATACCCCAGTTTCTCTAATAGCTGGAGGATTGAAATGATACGTGAGAGGCCCTCAAATTTGTAGCGTAATTTAAAAGATGCATATTCAAGATAATAGCAGGAAACTTCTAACTGGAGACTTCGGGGGGATTCATTCAAGCAAAGACAGCACTGGAGTGGCCAGTGCAGGGGCTCCTGGGGAGGGGCTGCCACCTAACCCCAGCCACCAGGGCCACGCTGCTCCCCGCCCAGGACAGACCCTGGGCAGGCATCCCCCGGGCAAGGGTCTCCTCTGGTTGCTGCTCTGCCCTCGTTTCTCCCCTTGCTTAAAATATTTCGATAGAAAAGGAGGCAGATAAGATAATGTACAGGGCAGCAGAGTCAGGGTATAGATGGTACTGGCAGGCCAGGACTGGCCTGAGGGGAGGCAGGAGTGGGGACAGGGGAGGCCTCTGTGCTTGTCAACCCGAAGTCAGTGAGGAGTTTTCTCCAGGAGAAAGGGAATGGCATGGTCTGTGTTAGTCAGCCTATGCTGGATGCTGCTGCTGTAACAAACATCCCCAGAAGCTCAGAGACTCAGCATTGGAATCATTGACATGGCCCCCCATCTCTCTTTCAGCACAAGGTTTATTTCTGGCTGGTGTCCCATGTAGGTGGTAGGCAGCTGTGGCTCTGCCCCACGTATCTCCTCTCTCCTGGGATCCAGGCCCTCCTGTGGCCGAGGGAAAGAGAACGTGGCAGGACCATGTGGTGCTCTTGAGGTTGGTGTGGACACAGCCCGGCCCACAGCTGCTAATATCTGCTTGCTCTGGGCGAGTCGTGTGGCTGAGACAGCTGTGAATAAGGTGGGAAAGTCCGAGGAGTCCCCGTGGTGACCGCAACCCAGCAGCCCACCCTCACACAATTCGTGTTCATTCCCCTCGAGTCGGAACAGAACACACAGAAACAGATCAGCCTCCTGTCTGAACACAGCTCCTCCCGATCCAAAGACCCAGGAGCTAAAAGAGAACCTCACCTTCCACCCACAGCACAACATGCCACACGGGCCAGGCCCTGGGGGATGGGAGAGGCACCCCGTTAGCTTCCACTCACAACAGAACACACCACGTGGGACAGGCTCTTGGGAGATGGGAGAAGCACCCCTTTCAGAACGGGGAAGGGCGGCACCATCATCACTCATCATTGGCAGTCCTGTGGGCCTGCTGGGCAGAGATTTGGAGAGCCCCATACCTGGGCGTGGGGAACATTTCCAAACCAGGCTCTCATGGTGACCATATAGCCTGGTTCACCAGGTTCAACGGGTTTCCTGGGAGGTCAGATTCTCAGTGTTGAAGCCAGGAAAGTCGCAGGCAAATCCCAGTGGGCTGGTCAATATACCAGATTCCACTCCATGCAGGGAGCCTCCAGTCAGGCACCAGCCCATCGCTGAGCTCACCCTCCGGGAAGTTCTTCCTTTTCCATCACCCTCTGTGCTGCCTCTGAAGAGAACACTGGACATTACATCCTCCTGGGACCTACACCATTCCTGTTTTCTGTCCACGAAGGTGGGAGGCTCAGGCGTGACCTTCACGGTCACTGTCACTGAGAGGGAAAGCTGGGTGGAGTGCAGCTCCCTCAGCACCTGGCTGTTTCATGTCTGTTTCGGGCAGTTCACGGCAGGTGAGGAGATACGCCTCGCTTTCCAGACTTCATAGCAGCTGCTTTTAACTTCTGGGGCTTCCTTGGGAGAACAATGCCCCCAGTTTGTCTTCCTGCAAAATTTCACCTGACTCCAAAGATTTGCTGGGGCTGGGCACAGTGACCCATGCCTATAATCCCAGCACTTTGGGAGGCCAAGGTAGGCAGATCTCTTAAGCCCAGGAGTTCGAGGTCAGTCTGGGAAACATGGCAAGACCCCATCTCTACAAAACTTTAAAAATTATCTGGGCTAAGTTTAAAAGTATGCCTGTAGTCTCAGCTACTGGGGAGACTGAGGTGGAAGGAGGGCCTGAGCCCAGGAGGCCGAGGCTGCAGTGAGCCGTGTTCCTGCCACTGCACTCCAGTCTAAGCCACAGAGTGAGAACTTGTCTTTAAAAAGAAGAGAGAGAGAGAGATGTGCTGGGCTGCCACCTTCATCTATTCAGAGATCAGAGCACCCGGGTCGCACTCTCCACCTGCTTTTGCCCCCAGCCTGAGCCTAATTGGCTTTTGTTGAGCAAGCATTTCTCTCATTTATCTTTTATTGGTTAGAGATAAGAAACAGTTGCCTCTTTCAGGGCTGTTTGCAAACCAGGCGGTTTCCATCTGAGCACGTCTTTCTTGTATTATCTCATCCGTTATCTCCAATAGCAACCAAGAGACACCAGTCACGTTTGGTTTCCAAACCTCTTTGCTTAAATCCGCAATCTCCTTTTTTTTTGAGACAGAGTCTTACTCTGTCTCCCAGGCTGGAGTGCTGTGACGTAAGCTTGGCTCACTGCAACTTCTGCCTCCTGAGTTCAAGTGATCCTCCTGCCTCAGCCTCCCAAGTAGCTGGGATTACAGGTGCACGCACTGCCCCCAGCCAGTTTTTTGTATTTTTATTAGAGACAGAGTGTCACCTATGTTGGCCAGGCTGGTCTCGAACTCCTGGCCTCAGGTGACCCACCCGCTTCGGCCTCCCAAAGTGCTGGGGTTACAGGTGTGAACACCGTGCCCGGCCCACAACCTCCTATACTTTTTGCCCCTGTGATATTACATAGAGGACAGTTTTGCCAAATGTTCCGCCACATTAAAATGCTGCTCCAGCCTCTCATTACAGTCTCCTTCCTCTCCCCTGCCCCACCCCAGCCAATGCCACCAATTTTAGGCATTTCTGTGTGTGACAGCACCGAATTCCAGGTGCCAGTTTCTCCTCGAGTCAGCGGAGGCCAGGCCGGGCTGCGACCCTAGCAGTCTCGGCGTCTAAGCAGCTGACGACACACACGTGTTTCCCACTAGGGCTCCTCGTGGGTTGCAGGTCGGTGAGCATCCGTGTGGGAGGAGCCGCTCCCTCCGGACCACGTCACCCTCATGAAGTGGCGCTTCTGCTTCTTGTTCCATCGGCCAAGGCAAGTCAGGAGCTGAAGCCTGGCATCACTGGGGGAGGAAAATGAGTCTCTCTGAGAGGGGGTGGGCGTGTGGGCTGGCGAGCTGCGGACAGGAGGCCCTTCCACTGGCGGACCCACCTGTTGCTTGCTGTTCTGCGGCTTGCCAACAGTCACCGGCCCACAGCCAAGGAAGAGACTTGCTGGCAACCGAAAGGCCACAGGGGCTCAGGACCTCACGCGGTCACTCCTACAGCTTTGCCACAGCAGCTCCAGACACATCCTTCCAAACAACACCTGAGGCAAAAACTGCAGGAGCTGCACGGGGAGCAGACGAACCCACCTCTATAGCTGGAGATGCCCACATTCCTCTCCACCGCTGGTGGATGAAAAAATCAGAAGTCAACAAGGACAGGGTGACATGAAGGACACAATCAATCACCTTTATCCATGGACGTTTCTAGAACACTCCACCCAGCAACAGCAGAATCCGTGCACTTTGCGTTCCTCTAAGCTCACGCGGTGCACTCGCCAAGGAGAGACCGCATTCTGGCCACAGGACCCGTCGCAGCAAACCTAAAAGACGAGAAATAGCGCTCTTAAGACACAATGGCAGTGAACTAGAAATCAATAACAGAAAACACAGCTGGAAAATCCCCAAATATTCGGAGACTAAACGACACACTTCTAGATAACACGTGGGTTAAGGGAGTAGTCGCAAGAGAAATTTTAAATATTTAGGAATAAATGTAAATGCCGTTTATCAGAATGTGCAGGCTGCCGCAAAGCAGCGCCCGAGGGAAGGCTACGGCGTGAATGGGCGTGTTAGCGAAGAGGGCAAGTCTTCGCCGCGTCATGTGCACTTCCACTGCAGGAAACCAGCAGCAGAGCAACCAAAGCCTACAGCAAGCAGAAGAAAAGGAATCGTAAAAATTAGAGCAGAAATCAATGAACTGAAAAGAGGAAAGCAATAGAAAAATAATCAGAAGCTTGTTTTTTGACAAGATCAATGAAATGGATAAATCTCTACCCAGGCTAACCAAGGGGGAAAAAAAAGAGAGAGAAAACATAGATTGCCAATATCAGAAATGAAACAGACATCATCACTACGAATTCTGGGGACATTAAAAGTCGAATAAAGTAATATCATGAATAGCTCTATCTCTACAGATTTGAAAACTGAAGATGAAATGGGCCAATTCTTTCAAAGACATGAAGTACCCAAGGAGACAATGCAGACGTCCCACTGCGGGGCATATACCCAAAAGAAAGGGCATCAGTATACAGAAGAGATGCCCGCACTCCTATGGTGGCCACAGCACGTTCTACAGTGGCTAAGGTTTGGAAGCAACCTACATGTCCATCAATAGATGGACGGTTAAAGAAAATGCACTATGTGTCCCCAGTGGAGTACTATTCAGCCATAAAAAAGAATGAGGTCCAGTCATCTGCAGTAACACAGATGGAAACCGAGGTCACTCTATAAAGGGAAATAAGTCAGGACCAGAAAGACCAACATCTCATGCTCTCACTTATTTTATGAGATCTAAAATTCAAAACAATTTAACTCAACGACGCAGAGAGTAGAAGGATGTTTACCAGAGACTGAGAGGGGGATGGGGGGCTGGGAGGGAGGTGGGTGGTGGGAGACGTTAATCAGTACAAAACAGATAGAAAGAATGACTCAAACCCAGTACTGATTCACAATAGGGTGACTATCATCAATGGTAACTTGATTTTATATTTTAAAATAACTTAAAGAATGTAATCAGATTGTGTGTAAAAAGATGTCATCAAAAGATGAATGCCTGAGGAGATGGCCACCCCATTCTCCAGGATGTGTGTATTTCACGTTGGACGCCTGTATAAAACATCTCCCATCTCATGTACCTCAAAAGTATACACCTGCTATCAACTGCTAGGTAAGAACAAATACTTTTTAAAATAACTTAAAATTTTTTTCAAAGCCTAAATAGGTCTGTATCTATTAAGGAAACTTAAACAATACTTTGTTATCTTTAAAAAAGAAAGCGTCAGGCGCAGGTGGCTTCACTGGTGACCTCTATCAACTACGTAAGAAATAAATGCCAGTTCTCCACAGTCTGTCTTTATATGCAATAACTCGGATGGAACTGGAGGTCATTATGTTAAGTGATTTAATTTTTCTTCTGAAAAACAGAAGCAGAAGAAATGCTTCCTAACTCATTCTAAGAGGTCAGCATTACCCTAATACCAAAGCAGATAAAGACCTTCCAAGAAAAGAAACTTGAAACTACAAACCAATAACTCTCATGAATGCAGATGTGAAATAATAAAAAAAAAAAAAGTTATCAAATCAAATCTAACAATGTGTAACCACAATTACACAGCAGGACCAAGTGGGACTTATGCGATGTATGATTTCCACATTGGAAAATCAATCTAAGATGTGTGTATTAGTTTGCCCTCACACTGCTAATAAAGACATACCCAAGACTGGGTAATTTATAAAGGAAAGAGGTTTAATGGACTCAGAGTGCCACATGGCTGGGGAGCCCTCACAATCATGGCGGAAGAGCAAGGGACGTCTTACATGGTGGCATGCAAGAGAGAATGAGAAAAAACCATCAGATCTCATGAGACTTATTCACTACCAAGAGAACAGTATGGGGTAAACTGTCCCCATGATTCAATTATCTCCCACCACGTCCCTCCCACAACACGTGGAAATTATGGGAGCCCCAATTCAAGATGAGATTTGGGTGGGGGCACAGCCAAACCATGTCAATGTGTAAATGGATGAACGGATGAATCTAGCTCCTGGACCCAATAAACCAGCACAGCAAGACTGCGAGATATGAGGTTGATCATGAAAGTCAGATCCTTTCCTACACGCCAGCTATAAACAATCAGGACCTGAAATTTAAAAGGCAATGGCTGGTGACAGCAGAACCCCCAAAAGTGGTATACCGAGGTACAAATCTAACAAAACACACCCAGGCTCTGTATGCTGGCAACAGCAAAGCTCTGATGGAAGATATCCAAAAACCTAAATAAATGAAGAGATAGTCCATGTTCATATAGGAAGACTCAGTACTGTTAAGGCTCCTACTTTTCCAAATGTGGTCTGTAGGATCAATAGCTCTAATCAACCCTAATCAATATCCCAGCAAACTATCCTGTAGACATTGACACACTGATTCTAAAGTTTATACAGAAAGTCAAAAGACATAGAATGGCCAACACAATGGTGAAGAACAAAGCTGGAGACTCACGCTACGCAGTTTCAAAACTTCCGTAAGACGATGGTATCACGACAGGAAATGCTGAGGCAGGAGTGGATAAACAGATCTGTGGAATAGAACAGGGACCCACTAGTAGACTCACACAAATGCCAATGATCTTTCACAAAGAGGAAAATGCGCCTCTGATAGAGAAGTTCTCGTCAACAAATGGTACTATAACATTTAGACCCATATGCAGAATCAGTAAATAATTCTAGACACACGCTGAGGACATTTTTCACAAAAGTCACCTCAAAATGGATCAGAAACCTAAATAACCATAAAACTAGCAGGAGGTCAGCTGGGCACAGCGGCTCACACCTCTAATCCCAGCACTTTGGGAGGCCAAGCCGGGCAGATCACGAGGTCAGAAGTTCAAGACCAGCCTAGCCAACATGACAAAACTCCGTCTCTACTAAAAATACAAAAAATAGCTGGGCGTGGTGGTGGGCACCTGTAACCCCAGCTACTCGGGAGGCTGAGGCAGGAGAATCACTTGAACTTGGGAAGCAGAGTTTGCAGTGAGCTGAGATCATGCCACTGCACTCCAGCTTGGGTGACCAGAGCAAGACTCTGTCTCAAAAACAAAAGCGACATCAATAACAACAAAACTAGAAGGAAGCGTGGGACCTAATGGCACCTATGTGACCTTGAGTCTGATGAGTTGTTGGTGACAACACCTAAAGCCCAACCTATGAAAGAAGAAACTGTTACGACTTGTTTTTCATCAAAAACTGCCCTGCAAAAGAAACCGTTGAAAGAATGAAAACAAGCCACAGGCTGGCAGAACATCTCGGCGAAACGTATGTTAGATTACAGGACCTGTGTCCAGATCACACACAGAACTTCTTCAAACTTAACCATCAGAAATCAAACAAGGCAATTTGAAAATGGGGGAGCCCCACCCCGAAAAGACAAAAGCTGCATAAGCATATAAAAAGATGCTTGATGCCATCTTTCACAAAGGAAATGCAAACTGAAACAACACTGAGACACGCTACCTGCCGATGAGGAGGGCAAAATTCCCGACGTGACAATACCCATCGCTATGAGAACACACAGCCGCAGAAACTCGCGTTCACGGCTGGGGGGAAGGCAGAGTGGCATCGCCGCTTTGGAAAACAGTCTGGCAGTTTCTTACAAAGCTAAACATAGTCTCACCATATGAGCTAGCAGTTGCATTCCTAAGTATTTACCCAACTGGCCTGAAAAGCTTCGGTCCACACAAAAGCCCGAATGCAAATGTTTATAGCAGCTTTATCCATAATTACCGAAACCTAGAAGTAACCAAGATGTCCTGGGTGAATGGATACGCAAATTCTGGGACATCCATCCATACAATGGGACAGGATTCACTGACAAAAGGAGGGGAGCTATCAAGCCACCAAAAGCCAAGCATGAGCCTTAGATGAACGTTGCTAAGTGAGAGAGGCTGGTCAGGAAAGACTGCAGTGCGGGTGGATTCCAGAGGTGTGACGCTCTAGAAAAGGCAGAAGTCTGGCACAGTAACAAGATCAGGGTTGACCAGCGGCTCCAAGTGAGAGGAGATGCTGGATACGTGGAGCACAGCAGGCCGTAAGACTGATGTAACCGCTATGTGTCTGTCAAAACCCGTAGAACTTTGCAGCAAGAGTGAGCCTTAATGTATGCAGATTTTAAAGCTCAGTTAAGAGGCCGTGTGTTGGACGGAAGGCAGGCATGTGTGGCGAGAGCCTCTAGATGGTTACGGACTTAGGGAGGGGCTGGGGGAAGGGGCTAACCTGGGAACCCTCACACGTGATGAAGTCCATGAGACCAAAAGCAGATGGAGCCACACAGGAGTCCCGAACCCTGGCAGACAGGGGCGTGGCCGTGGGGTCCAGGTGAGCAATCCCGACACCGCTGCCCCTGCACGCTGGAGCTTAGCGATCAGGTCGGTGGACGGTGGGTGGTGGCGCAGGTTCCTGCTGGGTGGGAGCTACGGACACGCAGGGCGGGGGCTGCAGCGACCCACACGGCTGAGGTCAGAGTCCAGACAGCAGCAGCGCCCGCCGCCTCCCTCACGTGGGCGTGTGGCCACTAACTTTGTGCGTCAGCTCCCCTGGCCGCGGGGTGCCGGATTGAACGTGATTTCTGGGGGTGTCTGGGGGTGTTCCTCGGTGATATCAGCATTTGAGTCAGTGGGCTCTGCAAAAGCAGGCCACCCTCCCCAGGGTGGGTGGCGTCACCCAATCCGCTGAGGACCTGAATAGCACAGAAGGCAGGAAGGCCCCTCTCTCCCTGCAGCGCTACTTGAGCTGGGACACTCACCTCACCTCACCTTCTCTGGCCCTGGCACTGAGAATAATGCCATCAACCACCCCCCGGCCGGCTCTCAGGCCTTCAGACTCGGGCCACACTGAACTGACTCCCCTGGGTCCCAGATGGGTCCTCTCGGCCTCCGCAGTCACCTGCACCCAGGCTTCACAGCAGTCTCATACTGAGCACGTGTGAATGTCCCACTGCCTGTTTCTCTGATGGTCTCTGTCACACAGATGGTCACATACGGAAACACGTTAGACACGAACTTATGGCCAGGCTCTGCACACACGCACATTTCCCTGCTCTGCCGGCCGAGAGGGCCTGGAACCCATCGCAGCCAGCCAGCAGGCAGCCCGGGCCAGGTATCAGTGTCCGGCGGGACCCTCCAGCAAAAGGCCCCGGGCTCCTTGGAGAAATGGCCGATCTGGGGCTGAGGCAGGGAACATATAGGATGAGCCTGGAGCTTCTTCTCATCCCGGAAAATAAGGACGCGCTCAAAACCAAAGGGACGGGGCACAGGCCGACTGGAAGAGCTGCCGCCGCCCAAGCCAGGACTGCAGGAGCCGCAGAACGAGGAGGACGGGATGCCAGTCGCCATCCCACGAGCGCCATGAGTCAGTGCCAATGGAGACCAACGACCGAGCGGGTGACTCTCCATGCAGAAGGATTCGGAAGGATTCACACAGATCCTCTGCCCCCAAGGAGGGCACCACCACTCCCTGCCCCCACCCCGTGTGGTCTCTGCATGGTGACTTTCCTCCAAAGAGTGCAGGATGGACATGGAGGGGTGGGGGTGGGCGGTAACATCACCTAGGAGAAAGCTGACAGTGTGACCTCAGCCGGGGACCGAGGGACAGCCGCGCTGAGAGCACGTGCCCTGGGTAGGTGTATCGCCAGTGGCCTCTGCTCTGCCCCTGTGCTCTTCCTCCAAAAACCCCTAACTCCAGTCTCAACATGAGAAAAATGGCAGACAAATCCCAATAAAGGGAGGTTCTGCAAAATAATCCTGACCTGTTCTCCCCCAAAACTGCCAAGGTCATCAAAGCGAAGGGAAGGAACTGTGGCTTCGAAGAGCGCCTGAGGAGGAGCCACTCCCACCGCAGGGAAGGGTGTGTCCTGGACAGGCCGGGCAGGGAAGGGCCTGGAGGCAAAATCTTAGGAAATCTGAGTCACGTGAGAGCTTCAGCTCATACCAGCCTGTCCCTGTTGGTTCCTTAAATGGATCAAATGTGCCAGACGCTGTAAGGTGCTCCTGATGGGGCTTGGGCTATGTGGCATTTTTCTGTACAATCTTTGCAATTTCTCTGTGTATCTGAAACCATTCTAAAAAATAAAGCCTGCTTTTTACAAAAGACATGCATTTAACTGCATGGAAATTATACCTCGATCAAGTTGGTTGTAAAGGGTTTTTTGAATGTGGTATTCTGTCTTCCAAGCTTTCACCTCCTAAATAGAAAGATAGTAGAGAAAACTCGTGCACCTGCAATCAGGGGTTGTGAGTATCACTACCAGGGAGGGAGCCGGGACATGGAAGCGCAGAAGTCTGTGGAGCTGCGGTACCGGTGTTGCAGGAGCACCGCGGGAAACAGATCTCTCGGACACCGAATATTGGAGGAAGGAGTCTATTCGGCCGGGAGCCAGGTGGCATATTTGCCTAATATCCAAGCTCGCCTAACAAAAGAAGCTTCCTTCTTTATATAGGCTTATACTTTAGACGTTACACGTGGAAGAATCTTAGGTTCATAGCTTAACATATGAAAAGGGTCTCGGTTTACAGTCTTAGGAATTACATATGAAAAGGGTCTCCGTTTACAGTCTTAGGAATTACATATGAAAAGGGTCTCCGTTTACAGTCTTAGGAATTACATATGAAAAGGGTCTCCGTTTACAGTCTTAGGAATTACATATGAAAAGGGTCTCCGTTTACAGTCTTAGGAATTACATATGAAAAGGGTCTCCGTTTACAGTCTTAGGAATTACATATGAAAAGGGTCTCCGTTTACAGTCTTAGGAATTACATATGAAAAGGGCTTCAGTTTACAGTCTTAGGAATTACATATGAAAAGGGTTTCAGTTTACAGTCTTAGGGAAAGGGCTTCGGTTTACAGTCTTAGGAATGAAAAGGGGAAGTTTACAGTCTTAGGAAAAGGGAAGTTGATCTGAGATGCCTGGGTCTCCCTCTTCACCGGGAGCAGCCTCTCTGAAGCCTGCGCTCTCTACCCCATGAGTTCTCAGTGTCTGCACCCAAGGAGGGAGAAAGGGTCCCCGTGTAATTACAAAAGGGGACTCAGCCTAGAGCTGGAACAGCAGCAGCCCTGGAGTCCAGCAGAACCCGCGTCGGGGCATCATAAAGGCATTTATTTTCTTGGAGAAGCGTTGAGATTAAGCTTCCCAGCACCCAGCCGCAGTCACGGACCAGGAGCTGGGCAATCATCATTCCCATTTTTACCAGGTTGCTAGGAAAACGGGCCCGTGGCCAAGCAGGGACTGAGGCCATGTTATGAGAAGAGCGTGTGGCCCCCAGCCCAGCCTCTCCCAGCCTCCAAAACATGCTGCACGTTGAGCATAATGGGTTTTAGGGAATTTATTTTGCCAATTTTAGAACCCACCATAAAGAAGAAATATGAGAGAATTTTATGAGGTGTACTGTATATCTTTAATACTCGTATTTTTTCTCGAAATGCTGAGAATATCAATTACATTTATGGCTTTATGAGGAGACGCTCCAACCCCTCCGATGGCAAAGTCTTAGCAGAAAGTCAACAGTGGCGGGCACCACCCCCAGGCCCAGGGGCTGTGAGGCCAGAGGGTGGTTGAGCAACGGGCTCCAGATGAACCCACGTCTACGGTCTGGGGGAAATGGCGTGTGGGCATGTGGGTATGTGTGTGCACATGTGTGGGTGTGCAGGTGTGTGGGTGTGCACGTCCACTGTTGATTTATCCATTCCCCACAGAGGAGGTCTGGGGGAGGGGCCCTTGGAAATGGAGCACAGCCAGCAACACCCAGCAAGGGATAGAGCATGGCTGTCTTCCGGGAGCTGGCTCCAGGCCACAGCCCGACCACCAGCCACTGAGCGAGGCCCTGCAGCTGCTAAGAACTGGGACCTGGGCTCTGCCGCCTCCCCATCCTCCAGATGGGTTCACTAAGACCCAAGGAGCAGTGGCCTTTCTGGGCCGCGTGCCGTGGACATGGGGAGAGCTGCAAGCTGTACGTGGACATGCACACACACGCACACACTCACCCGTAATCATGTCCACACACACACACTCAGGCATATATTTGCACACACACACTCAAACGCACAGGTGCCCATAGCCTTGGTGGGTCTCGCTCCTTGTGCTAAAGTACCCCAGAAACAAGCTGCCCTGGCCCCTGCCCACCGCTGGGAAGGAGGCCCGGACCCCGGAGAGCAGGCTCTTCCCAGCAGGCCAGGGCTGAGCCTGCGGAGGCCCAGACCCAGAACCCCAGCCCAGGGACAGAAGCAGATGGCAAGGAAGGGCAGCAAGGGGGCGACCCACAGACACCTCCAGCCACCCATCTTGCCTGGGACACAAGACTCCTGCCTCAGCTCCGCTGCCTGGGCCCAGCACTCCAAGACCCCCCCATCCAAAGCTCATCTGTGTTCTGGGGTGACCTGTGAGGGCCCCACTGCTGCACTACTTAACGTTATTTACGGATCCGACATGCACGTTTGTTTAAGATCTGCTGCAGAATTCATCTACCACTTACGTAGCCATTATCGGCCATCACAAAAGTGCCGAAGAGAGAGTCATAAACGGCAGTGATTTACGAGGCAGCGGAACACAGGGACGAACGAGAGAAAATTAAATCCTTCACCTGTGCGGTCATTACCGACTCCGCTGGCGTGGAGGCCACACGGGTGGATGGCGGCCTAGGGGGCATGCAAGTTCTGCCTTGTGCTGGGCCTGGCACCGTCCCACCACACGCTGCTCTCCCTCCGCCCCAGAGTCACCCTCCTCCCCGCTGGCTGGGGGTGGGACCAGCCTAGACCCAGCCTCACGGCCTCCTTGTCCTGGCGTGCCTCCAGTGTGCTATGAGATCTTTGTGACATCCCTCCCCTCTCTGGGCCTCAGTTTGCCCCTCTGAACCAAAGAGGGACATGCACAGATGGACTCTGGGGCTGCACTGGTAAAGGGCAAGGTAGAGGCACCGACTCCCCACCCGCCCTGAGGCACCCTCCCTCGCTGCCCCACGCCCTGGCCTGGCCTGCGGGTGGCCCGGGGTCTTCCCTGCCTGGTGTCCTGCTGTGTCCTCACCAAGCAACCCCGTGCTGCTCTGCAGTCCTCTCTGATGCTGGACGTGACCCTACTCTGAGCCAGAGAAGAGCTGGGGCTGTCCCAGCCCCCGCCCCACCCTTCCCTGTACCTGGACCTTCTGTCCCCCACCGTCGTCCCCACCCTGTCCCCACCCCTCTGCTGTAGAAAGGGTGCCTGTTCCGGGCAGGACACACTGACCTTGCAGAGCCTCTCAGGAAGAGGCTGGACCAGAGGCTCGGAGCTCCGGTTTCCCCCGGCCTGGGCTGGAGTGCCCGAGAGGAGGGGAAAGGCAACAGGAGGGCTCTGCATAGCCAGGCCGCTCCGAGGGTGCTGGATCCGGACTGCAGGCCATGGGAGCCCTGATGAGCTGGCAGGCACGGCCTGCTGGATGAGAAGGACAGACGCCTGCTGGGTCCCAGGGCCTATGCAGGCTTCGGAGAGACAGTCTGGCCAGGGGAGGAGCCCAAGGAATGGTCCCTGGAGTGGAGGGGAGAGGCTCCGGACCCTAGGGTGGGAGGGGAGGTGGGGGGAGGGAAGAGGCTCCGGACCCTAGGGTGGGAGGGGAGGTGGGTCCCCCAGAACAGGCCCCACAAGTGCCCTCACTCCCCACCTCTCCAGCCGCACCGGGAAGCCAGATGCCCTGAACCCAGGTGGGCGCCCCAGACCCCAGAAGCCCTGCCTCTGCCTCCCGGCCCCCACCCCCCCACACCTCCCTGTGTAGGCCTGAATTTGGCAATCGGATCCCAGAGGGCCCAAGCCCAGGAAAGTGGCCTCTTCATCTTAGGGAAAACCAGGAGCTTCCTGGGAGCAGAAGCCAGCAGGCAGTGGCCCGTGAGTTCCACTTCCTAACAAAAATTAAAAAACAAAAAAACACCAGGAAATGCAATTGCCTATAGAGCTTTCTACGAGCTTAGAAATGAGCAGGGCAGGCTCTAAGAAAAATTAAAATAATTTGATTTTTCTTTTTTTTTTGAGATAGAGTCTCGCTCTGTCACCCAGGCTGGAGTGCAGTGGCACAATCTCAGCTCACTGCAACCTTCACCTCCTGGGTTCAAGCAATTCTGCCTCAGCCTCCCAAGTAGCTGGGATTACAGGTGCCTGCCACTACACCTGGCTAATTTTTGTATTTTTAGTAGAGACACGGTTTCGCCACGTTGGCCAGGCTGGTCTCAAACTCCTGGCTTCAAATGATCCACCCACGTCGGCCTCCCAAAGTGCTGGGATTACAGGCATGAGCCACCGTGCCATGTGAATTTTATTTTTAAATTAAAGCCTGTATGGACCGCACCTGACCCTCAAAAAGGCATTGGGTTTGCCACGGGCTCAGTGGCACCATCATCCCCAGCTGCCGCCCAGAGGTGCTGCAGAATGACATCTTTGGGCATGTGCCACAGAGGCCACAGGTGGCTGGGAAGGCTGGCCCAACCCGGGCCCCACCCGGAGCCTCCCTCCAGGAACCCCACCCCACCCCCGCCACTGCACTGCCCTGGTGGGCTCAGTTCCCTGAGCGTGGCACCCTGGCTTGACCAGCCTCCCCCAAGCCTGGGGCTCTGGACCCCTTTCCCCCAAGTACCCAGGTTGGCTCAGGCCAGCACCAGCATCCTTACGCAAGGCTGGGGAGGCCCAGAACCCCAGCTCAGGGACAGAAGCAGATGGCAAGGAAGGGCAGCAAGGGGGTGACCCACAGACACCTCCAGCCACCCTTCTTGCCTGGGACACAAGACTCCTGCCTCAGCTCCACTGCCTGGGCCCAGCACTCCAAGAGTCCCCAGTCCAAAGCTCATCCCCAAGCCCGGCACCCCACACTGCCCATGAGCAAGCTCCAGCCACTTCCCGCTCTGCAGCTCCCATGCCTTGCCTGGGCCTTGTTCTCTGGGGCGAAGAAGACAGACAGCAGGCTCTGCCTCGGGGCTCACCTGTGCTCCCAGCAGCCCAGGCTGGCCAGACTCACAAGACGCTAATACTGGGCCAGGGTCAGCCAGGACAGAGAGGCCCTGGGAGGATCTGGAGGAAGAGACACTCCAGCCAAGACCAAATTTTGAAAGAGAGATAGAGAGGCCAGGCCTGAAGGGAATCCCCAGGAAGAGTGGTGGCATGGGGGACTGATTTGCCAAGTTTATGTGCCAGCACCCTTGATGGCTCAGGCCCCACAGGATCCTCTCAGAAGGTTCCCACTAGTCCCAATCTCAGGTATTCACACCAGGGCAGGAGAAAGTCGGGTATTCACACCAGGGCAGGGGGAGGTCGGGTATTCACACCAGGGGAGGTGGAGGTCCGGTATTCACACCAGGGCAGGGGGAGGGCAGGTATTCACACCAGGGGAGAGGGAGGTCGGGTATTCACACCAGGGCAGGGGGAGTTTGGGTATTCACACCAGGGCAGGGGAGGACGGGTATTCACACCAGGGCAGGGGGAGGCCAGATATTCACACCAGGGCAGGGGAGGTCAGGTATTCATACCAGGGGAGGGGGAGGGCCTCACATACTGAAGTCAGGGGCAGAGACCCAGCTCTGGCACCACCCTCACTGCCAGCCCTCGGGTGAGCCCTGTCCCCAACCTGGGCCTTAGTTTCCCCAGCTGGACAAAGAACACATGTCTGAGGTCTTGTGTAGCTCTGAGGCCCTGGGGGTTGCTGGCCTAAGGCCGCCTGCTCAGGGTCACCTGCTGCAATGCTGCAGACCCCAACTCAGCGCCCCTTGAGGAATCGGCACTCCCCTCCATCACATTCTCGATTTATTCCCAGCGTAATTGAAAAATCAATATGTTGCAGCGTTTCTGTGCAAACCACAAATACAATTATTTCCAATCACAAAGGGAATGATCCTACAGCGACTGCAGCTGCTCCCACAGGAGTCCCAGCTGAGGCTCGCTCGGGGGCCGGGGGCCAGGGCCGGGTGAGCCCCACCATGCCGGTGCACAGATGCCAGCTCTGGGAGCTGCCACGAAGGGTGCCCCTCATGCCAGGGACACCGCGGCACAGTTTCACTCAAGTCTTCCCTTCCGTGACTTCCAACTGTGCAGTGCCCGGCCTCATAAGTCACGGATCTTAATGGACGACATGAAAAGTTAATTAATTGTAAGCATAGTTACACCCAGCCGCACCGTACCTGTCGTCAAATAGGTCTTGCGTTGAAACTGATGACATTTTTATCAGCTCGGCCTCGGGAGCCGCTGTGCGGACCTGGGCGGCGGACCGTCCTCTGCAATGAGAGCCATTTGGCTTTTATGGGTTTGTTCAATTTCACCCAAGGGACAGATGGGGCAATGAAAGGCGAGAGGCTCCCGTCCTTCAAGTGGGGAACGAGCCGAGACCCGTCCTCCAGGCCCAGCAGTGGACCTGGCCCGCCCTGCCTGCCCAGCCCTGCCCGACGCAGCACCAGGCTCTGCCACCCCTGCACTGGAACCAAGGCCCTCAGGACAGGCTTGCCCATAGGTGGGACCCATCTGAGCTGGGAATGAGCCCAGCCCCCATGTCACCTCAGGTGCAGCTTGTCCCCAGCATGAAGCTGGCCCCCTCCCCAGGGGGCTGGGGTGTGCCTCCCCTGCCAGCTGATAACTCCCTCACTGTCTCCATGTGGGGGTCATACAGCTAAGTGGGGACCCCCCTAGCATCTGACCCCCCAGAGCTGGTCCCTGTCCTTGAAGGAGACAGTGATGGAGTGCAGGAAGCAGAAGCCCAGAGTCCCAGCCCAGGCCTCTGCCCTCCCGCTAGCAGAGGGAGAAGGAGGCAGGGCTCGGAAGCAGGAGCTCCTGAAGCCTTCAGTGAGCCCTGGGCTCTCATCTGCTCCCCAGGTCAGCTCCTCCTCCACCCCAGGGACGGGGGCCCTGAGACCGGGGATGCCGCTTTCCTTCCAAAGTACACGGGCTGGGGTGGGTGCAACTTTCCCAGAGACCTCCTTCTGCCTCCTCTCTCTGCTCCCCAGGGCAGAGCAGCAGGGGAACATCCCAGCAGGAGAGAGCCTGCCTTCTTTGAGCAGCGTCTGAGCTCCCCGCCCCAGGCCTCACACCCTCCCCTCTGGTCTTGGTCCACAGCAATGGGGGCTGCTCACCAGTGTAGCCGCCTGGCATCACCACCATCCTGCTTAGGGCTAATACCCTCCCCTCACCCCACTGGGGAGGAAGGGCCTTTCCCCACCAGCGTGCCCCAGGGCCTCGGGGCAGACCTGGTCAACCCAAACAGCATCTGTCACGGCCCCCAACTCCCTTCCTCCTTGTTACTCCGCTGATGTTTTCCCCCCATTGCAAAGACAAAGCCCATGCCATGGTCCAGGTCATGTGTGTCTTTCCCTCGAAACCAGCATGGTCCACAGAAATAAAAAACGTTCGGTATCTGCGCTGTCCAACATGGCAGCCGCTAGCCACTGTGGCTACGGAGCACTCGAAATGCCATTGCAACCACAGACCTGGATTTTTCAAATCGTACTCAGTAGCTTTACTGAAGTATAACTAACACAGAATAAGCTGTACATAATTAAAGTATGCAATTTGGTGGCTTTTAACACACACATACACCAGCAAAACCATCACGAAAGTAAAGAACGTTCCCATCTGTTAGAGACAGAATGCTTGTTCCCAGGTGTTGAAAGGAAAAATTAGCATTCAGAGAAAAAGTTTTCTCAGCAAGGCAATTTTGCTTTACGCAGAAAGAATGCTTCTGTTAGCCATTTTGTCACAAGAAGACAAGGGAAAGGCAGGCATATGCATTCTTAAGCCCTGGGTTCTTACTGCCGAGTCTGATCTCCGTTGGTTGGGGTCAGACTTCACAATATAAAACTGAACCTGCTTGGCTAGCAACTTCAAACTTTTCGGGGTGTTGAACAAAGAGAACACATGGACACAGGGAGGGGAGCATCACACACTGGGGTCTGTTGGGGGGAAATAGGGGAGGGACAGCAGGGGGTGGGGAATTGGGGGGCATGGCATGGGGAGAAATGCCAGATATCGGTGAAGGGGAGGAAGGCAGCAAATCACACTGCCACGTGTGGACCTATGCAACAATCTTGCACGTTCTTCACATGCACCCCAAAACCTAAAAGGCAATTTTTAAAAAAAAAGTGTATATCAAAAAAAACTTTTCTAGATGGGTGAAGGCATGGAGAACAAAGGAAAAGAGGAAGTCTAGATAAGGAAGAGGCCCAGGCTGGGAACTGGGACAGGCATCTGGGTTAAAGTACAAGGACACAGAATGTACTACGTGCCTGTGAGCACATCTAACAGCTACATAGCCTAGGGCTTCACAAAGTTATGAGCAAAAAGCAAGACAGCTTTGAAGAAAGTTAGTCTTTAAGACAAACTATTGTTTCTGACATTTGTTATTATTGTTTAACAAGAAGGGAGACTTTGAGGAGCTTTCTACTTTCTACACCATCACACCAAAACCTTCTTCATGCCACTTTGAGATCCCGCCCTCTCCTTCCAGTCCTGAAGCAACCACGGACCTATTTTCCATCATTAGAGATGGGTTTGCATTTCCAAGAATTACATACATATTCATTACAAAATCATGAATTACGTTTCATTTTTGTCTAGCCCCTCGCTTCGCATATTACCTGCCATTTATCCAGGTCATTGTGCATATCGATAGTTCATCGCTTTCTGTCGCCAAGTGCCAGCCATTGTGTGGACACAGCCTTTCATTTATCCACCCCACTGTGGATGGACATTTGGGTCGTGCCAGGTTTGGGGCTGTTACAAATAAAGCTGCTGTGAATATTCGTGTCCAACTCTATGTGGGCTATGTTTTCATTTCTCTTGAAGTGGGAGGGCTGGAGCACACGGTAGGCATATGTTTCATGATTTGAGAAACTGACAAATCGCTTTCTAAAGCCATTGTGCCACTTTACATGTCCCACCGCCCCCAGCAGCGCACCAGAGTTCCAGTTCCTCTGTATCATCTCCAGTGCTTGATACATTCTTTTTAATGCTCGACATTCTACGAGGTGTGCACTGGTCTCCCACCACGGGTTTCACTTCCGCTAGAATGACTGCACTGAGCAGCTTCACGTGCTCACTTGTGCTCTGTATCCTATTATTGATTATGTGGCATTTTCTTCTTGCATTTGGTAGAATTCATGAGTAAAGCCACCTGGGCATGGAGTGTTCTTTGTAGAAAGGCTTTTAACTACAAATGCAATTTCTTTAACAGGTTAGGGCTGTGTGGTTATCCACTTCATCCTGGACATGCTTTGGTAATCTGTGTCTTTCAGGGAATTTGTCCATTTTGAGTAGTCGAATTTATTGTCATAAAGTTGTTGATAATATTCCCTTCTCAGCCCCTAATGTCAGCAGAATGAGTTCTGATGTAACCTCCTTCACTCCCGATACTGGCATTTGTGTCTTCTCTCTCTTTTCACTGGCCACCCTAGCTAAAGGTTTGTTCATTTTTTCAGTCATCTGGAAGAACCAGTTTTTGGTTTCATTGATTTTCTCTACTGTTTTTCTGTTTACTATTTCATTGATTTCATTGTTATCAGATAAAACTCTTGATGACCTGGATCCTTTTCCACTTTTCAGACTTGTTTTATGGCCCAGAATATTGCCTATCTTAGTAACTGTGTTCTGTGTGTACTTGAAAAGAATGGGCATTCTGTGGTCAGGTGGAGTACTTTATAAATGTCGGTTGAATCGGCTGTTCAAGTCTTCCACGCATTACTGATTTTCTGTCAATTTGTCCCAACAATTATTGAAAGAGGGGCATTAAAATTTCTGGCTGTAATTGTATGTGTCTAATTCTCCTTGTTGTTCTATTCGTGTTGTTTTGTTTATTTCAAGGCTGTCTCGTGTGGAAAATATTCGGCCATTATTTCTTCAAGCATTTTTGTGTGTGTGTGTTTCCATCTCTCTCCTCTCCTTCACATAATTTAATGAAACAGATCAGGCCACTTACATTTTCCCAAAGTTAAATGATATTCTGTTAACTGTTTAAATAATGTCGTCTTTCTGTGTTTCATTTTGGATTATTTCTATAATAATATTGTCTTTCTGTGTTTCCTTTTGGATAATTCCTATTGCTATGTCTTTAAGTGTGATAATCTTTTCTTCTTCAATGTCTAATCTGGCAATAATTCCATCCAGTGTATTTTTTATCCTACACATTGTAGTTTTTATCTCTAGAAGTTTGATGTGGGTCTTTGTTGTGACTTCCATGTCTCTACTTAACATTTTCAACATATGGAACAGTCATAACTATTTTCACACCCTCACCTGCTAATTCTAACATCTGTGTCAGCCCTGGGCTGGCTTTGCTGATTTATCTCTTTTTTTTTTTTTTTTTTTTTTTTTTTTTTTTTTTTACAGAGTCTTGCTCTGTCACCCAGGCTGGAGTGCAGGGGTGCAATCTTGGCTCACTACAATCTTTGCCTTCTGGGTTTAAGCAATTCTCCTGCCTCAGTTTCCTGAGTGGCTGGGACTACAGGCACATGCCACCACACCTGGCTAATTTTTGTATTTTTAGTACAGATGGCATTTCACCATGTTAGTCAGGCTGGTCTCAAACCCCTGACCTCGTGATCCACCCACCTTGGCCTCCCAAAGTGCTGGGATCACAGGGGTGAGCCACCCCACCCGGCCTTATCTCCTTATTATGGGTTTCACTTTCTTGCTCCTTCGCATGCTTCTTAATTTTTTACTGGACTCCAGGCATTGTGAATTTTATATTGCTAGGTGTTGGATTCTTGAGCTTTTCCTGAGATTCCGTTACGTCATTTGGAAACAGTTTGATTTTTCAGGGTCTTATTTGAAGATAGTCCAGGAAGAACTGGAGCAGTGTTCAGCCTAGGGCAAATTATTTCCCACTGCTGCAGCAAGGCATTCTACCAGTGCCCCAGAAATCAGGAGGTTTTCCAGCCTCGCTGGTGGGAACAGGCACTATTCCTGGCCCTGTGTGAACACCAGGCCTAGTTACTTCTCAGCCTTTTCAATGGTTCTTTCCTGACTCAGGTAGTTTTGTAATACTCAGAGGATGCTCAGTCCTCAACTGAATCCTCAAAGGGACCCTCTGTGGATCTCAGCGTTCTCTCTGCTCAGCTCTCTCCTCTACAGCACTCTGTCCTGTAAATTCTCACCACCTTGGTCTCCTCAACTCCAGCAGTCCCCTGGCTCTGCCTGGATTCCTGCTTCCCGCACCCTGGCATGATCATTCTCTCCAGCCATAAGACAAGACAGCCGTGGAGTTCATCTGATTTGTTCCTAGCCTCTTACCATACTCCATTGTCTACGGTGCCCTGAGAATGATTTTTTTACATATTTTTGCCCATTTCTTGCTTATTGCAGGTGAGAGGATAAATCCAATTCACCTTACTCCATCTTGGCTGGAAGTGGAAATCCCAATTGTATTTAACTGTATTTAACTTTAATCTCAGTAACTCATGGCTAGTGCTGCCAACCTGAGCAGCACAGCTCAAGACCGTGGGCTCTGTGGGGACGGGAGCCATGCGGGCCCGGCTCCCTCCGGGTGCCCCAGCCACAGGCACAGCCTGGGAGCTCAAGGATATTTGTTTAGTGAATGTGCACAGGGCAAGTGTCATGAGCACCACCCCTGGCCTGGGGGAGGATGACAGAGCTCCAGGAAGGTTGTCCCCAGAGTCTTCCCCTCCCAAGCACTATAGCCAGGGTCCCTGATGCCATGGTGTCTTCTACTCAGGGAGTTCTCCAAAACCAGGGTTGCCCACGGTTCCTTGTAGCCAGGGAGGCTCTGCCACCCCCTGCCACCCCCACCTCCCATCACTGTCCTTCCCAAGAGAGCTCTCATATCCTAATGCTCCCTAGCCTCCCAGAGCCCGGACCCCAGAACCCCTCACCATGCTTGGATCCACAGTCCCTGCATTTTAAACCCAGACCAGTGAGACCCAACCTGGTAGTGTTTCTGCCCTTTTTTTTTTTTTTTTTTTTTTTTTTGAGACGGAGTTTCGCTCTTGTTACCCAGGCTGGAGTGCAATGGCGCGATCTCAGCTCACCGCAACCTCCGCCTCCTGGGCTCAGGCAATTCTCCTGCCTCAGCCTCCTGAGTAGCTGGGATTACAGGCACGTGCCACCATGCCCAGCTAATTTTTTTGTATTTTTAGTAGAGACGGGGTTTCACCATGTTGACCAGGATGGTCTCGATCTCTCGACCTTGTGATCCACCCGCCTCGGCCTCCCAAAGTGCTGGGATTACAGGCTTGAGCCACCGCGCCCGGCATCTGCCCTTTACGATTTAGGAAGAAAGACCTCAGGAAGGCTGGAGGTCCCGACTCAAAAATGAAAACAGGATCTGAATGGACATGTCTCCAAAGAAGATACACAAATGGCCAATAAGCACATGAAGACATGCTCAGCATCACTGGTCATTGGGGAAATGCAAATCAAAACCACAGCGAGGCACATGTCACACCCACGAGGATGGCTACAGCTAAAGGAAGTGTGAGTGGGGGCGTGGGGAAATGGCTGCTCTTGCGCGTTGCTGGCAGGGATGTAAAATGGTGCGGTCATCGTGGAAAACAGTTCGGCAGTTCTTCAAAAGGTTGAATATGCCATATGACCAGCAATTCTACTCCTAGTCACAGACCCAAAAGAATAGAAGGCAGGGTCTTGGAGAGATATTAGTACACCCGTGCACACAGCAGCATCTGTCACAACAGCCAGAAGGTAGAGGCAACCCAAGAGTTCAACAACAGATGAAGGATAAACACAGTGTGGTCCACTCACACCGTGGAATACTATTCAGCCCTGAAAAGGAAGGAAATTCTGACATGTGCTATGATGCAGCTGAGCCTTGAAGACATGCTGAGTTAAAGAAGCTGGGTATAAAAGGGTGAATACTGTATGATTCCACTCATACGAGGTTCCTAGAGGAGGCAAAGTCATAAAGACAGAAAGTGCAATAAAGGTGACCCAGGGCTGAGGGGAGGAAGAAGAGAGAGTTGTTATTTAATGGAGAGAGTTGTTATTTAAGGGGGAGAGTTGTTTAGTGGAGAAAGAGTTGTTGAGAAGAGGAAAAGCTTTGGATATAGATAGAGGTGATGGTTGTACAACAGCAAGAGTGTATTCAGGGCCACCGCACTGTAGACTTACAAAGGGTTACAGTGATGACGATTACTGTAAGATGGTATTTTCAGTCAACAGGGAAGAAGGCTGGAGGCGCTCTCCAGCCGTGCATGCTTCCTCGGCCAGTCACGAGGTGTCAGAGTGAAGTCAATATTCCAGCCTCCAAAATTGGACAGGAGGGAAGGGGGGGCTTCTCATTCCTTTTATGAATCTCCCAGCCCTGGCTAAGGGCGTCTGTCTTCCCAACGGCATACATTTCACAGATCAAGTGGAAACAGCAGCTGTCCAAGGCTAATAGTGTCCTGAGCATCCATATTTTAGGGGCATAATCAGATGCGAGTTCTTGGCTGGGCAGGAACAGAGGGTGCATCCAGCCTGAGGTCAGTAAAGGGGGTCCGGAAAGACAGGAGGGACCCAGCACCCTTTCCTCCACAGTTGGCTCTGGTTGGATTTACGGCTTTTTAAGAAACGAAGCCACTCTCTCTGTTCAGCCTCCCCCCTGCCGCCTCCTGCTTCCCAGCCTCAGGCTCGGCTTCAGCTTCCCACCTGCACCACTGACCTTTGCCCGCAGGGCCCCTCAATTCTGACCTCTCATCCCTTCTCCCACCCACCCTCAGCAGTGGTGGAAACGGCTTCCCTCTTCCCTCCGTCAGGCCACATTTGGCCAAATTTAGGGCTGGCCAGTGGGCCCCCTGGTCACAGCTGACATTCCTGCTGAAGGAACCAACACACACAGACAGACATAGACACACACTCACACATGCACACACAGACACATGTGGGCACATACACAGACATGGATACACACATTCATGTGCGCACCCACACACACACACACACACACACACATGCAGACACACATGCAGGCAGACACAGAGGTACACACAGACACACACCTACCCACACGGAGATACAGAGACACACACAGAAACACCCACACGAAGATACGCACACGCACACATCCGCATGTGCACACACACAGCAGCAGACCTGGGCATCCAAGTGCCTCTCGTAGCCAGACACAGCCTCTGTGCCCACGGTGTCCTTTGGAGAGGCTGTTCCAGAATCCCCCAGAGCTCCAGCCCCTCATAAGCCCTCCGAGGCTTGTGCAGGCACACCAGGGCCTGCCTCCTGCTCACCAACGCGGGGAGCGGGACACGTGGTAAGCCCCAGGGGGATGCCTGAATTCAGTCTAAAATTGCCTGTCTGGGAGCCTCCTCCGGGCTCAGTGACCCCAACCCTGCTATGGACCCTCTCCTCAGAGCCCCTCAGCTCCTGGAGGCCACCTCAGCTCTACCACCCAACCAGGCTCAGGCCCCGTGGGGCCGTGGACGGGGTGGGCTTCCACGCCCCTCCGAGAGCAGCTCAGCACAGATGGACCCCCGTGTATCCGGCAGTCCTTTCCATCCGCCCCTGCTCCCCTCCCTTCTCGCCCCCTCCTCCTGGACCCCATCTCACCTCAGGCAGCCGGCTGACTCTTGCTGGTAGCCTTCCCATAGCCTCCTTCACTACGTCCTGGTTTTCTTTTGAGACAGAGTCTTGCTCTGTCGCCCCAGCTGCAGTGCAGTGGCTGATCTCAGCTCACTGCAGCCTCCACCTCCCGGGTTCTAGC
Source organism: Saimiri boliviensis (assembly GCF_048565385.1). Classification (NCBI taxonomy): domain Eukaryota; kingdom Metazoa; phylum Chordata; class Mammalia; order Primates; family Cebidae; genus Saimiri; species Saimiri boliviensis. The sequence continues at coordinate 131,239,021 of NC_133450.1, read as the reverse complement.
GATTCTCCTGCCTCAGCCTCCCAAGTAGCTGGGATTACAGAGATGTGCCACCATGCCCGGCTAATTTTTTTTGTATCTCTAGTAGAGATCGGGTTTTGCCATCTTGACCAGGCTGTTCTCGAACTCCTGACCTCATGATCCACCTGCCTCAGCCTCCCAAAGTGCTGGGATGACCAGGCATGAGCCACCGTGCCCGGCCTGCATCTTGGTTTGTAAAATATTGAATTCATTGCTGACGTTTCTCAACAGATCTTGGATGAAAGCCCGGCTTTCTGGCTTCTCGGGGTGTATTGGAGTCCCAGCCTGACTCCTGAAGAGCAGCCGTCAGCTGGCACCCCAGGAAGCTCAGGCCTCGGCCCAGCCCTCCACTCCCTCAGCACCCCCTCCACCCGGTTTCTACAGCAGCTGACTTCGCCTCGAGACCCCAGGACACAGGCAGCCTGACTCCATCTCCATCAGAACTCCGCCAGCCAGCAGGACTTTCTCTCCACCGGTGCTGGAGAACTCGGGAGCATTGGGATGCCAGTGCCAGGACAGCAGCTGCAGCCAAGGGCAGCCATGCCCACTGTCCGAGGAGGCGCCAGGCCTACAGAGAGGGGTGATGCCAGTGAGTGTGCCCACAGCAGAGGGCCTGGCCTGGGCTGAGCTCCTAGCCTGAGTTAGGGAAGAGCCTGCTCAGACAGCTGGAGCTGGAGGGCTGCTGGAAGGAGGGGTTTCAGGGCACACGGTGGCCCGGGAGACGCTGTGGGGTAGGAGAGGAGACCGCGCACCTTGGTGCTGCAAGCCGGATCGACTTGCCAGAGGCAGGTTTACTCCTGGTGATGTCACCACGCCGTTTCTAGAACGGAAGCCCTGAGGCTGAAAGCCACAGAACACTGTCTGTGTCACCCGGTTCCCTGAATGGCGGGTGGTACTGCTGGGCTTCAGAGCCCTTCTCTGCAACACGAGGTGACGGTCAGGGCTCCTCAGAAGTCAGGGGGCCGGAGGAGGCGGCCCCGGAGGTGGGAATCTGCTCTACCCTTGAATATCCTCCCCCTCCCCTGCTGCAGAAGAGTGGCTGGGGCCGGGGTGTCTCCTCAGGACATGGCACACTCTGGCCTCTCCCGACTGCCCAGCTCTGCCACCACAGGGCACCTGCTGCTGGCCCGAGGCATGGCCAGGAGGTGGGAGCAGCAGCCTTCGTGAGGACGGGGAGTAAGTGCCAGCAGCCTTGGTGGCTGAGAGCACCCAAGAGGGACAGCGGGCCCAGGGTGTGTCTAAAGGGAGTTTCATGCCCTGGACACCTTTTCAAGAGCCAGAAATCTGAGGTCCCGGGACACTCAAGCCCCACCACCCTTAGGTTGCCAAACAGAGCCAGGACAGGTGGTGGGGGATTGCAGGGGCCCAGGTGGGGGTCCGAGGCACAGCTGCCCCAGCCCCTCCGGCTCCCCAGGATGCAGCACACGATGGGGCCCTGAGACCGGGTGTGTCACAGAGACCGCCCTCCAGGGAACTCAACAGTGGGGCCAGGCTCAGCGGTCTGTGAGGCAGGCAGGGTTTGGGCTTCATTGGAAAAGGAGGCGGGAAGAGAAGAAGGGAGTGGAGGCTGCAGGGGGCGCAGCAGCTGAGCCCACGCAGCTCCCCCTGGATGTGGGGGACAAGGGGGACGGGCCTCCCCTGGCCCACTGCCCCCAGCTCCATCCATCCCACCAGGGGGAGGGTCTCATCGGCCCAAATTCGCCAAGTCTACCCTTGAGCAAGTGGCTGGTTCAAAACTTTTAATTATCAAAATATACTTGTATGTCTATTTAATTTGCTTTTATGAAACTCATCTCAATTTAACCCGGGTGGTCATCTGGCAGGTCACAGGTGGGCAGTTCCAGTCATTCACGGCCTCTCTTCATTCCCCTCTCCCGCTGGCAAGGGTTGGGGTGGGCAACTGAGGCCACCCTTCCTGGGAGGCAGGCGGGCTGAGCCAGACTAGGCCAGCACCCAGCCCCGCAGCCTGCCGGCCGGTGAGGAACATTCAGCCTCAGCCTGAGCACTGGAGAGGTGGCCTGAGTCCCTGCAGCAGGCGGTAGCCCAAGCCTGCGGCTCTGGGGCGGGCCCTGCCCAGTCCTGGCCCCCTTACTCTGGCCAGGTCTTCATGGGCACAACCCCACTCCCAACAGACTTTTCTCCTGGGTGGGGGCACAGCCACCCCCGCTCCAGGGCTGCTGGTGCGTGCATGAGACTACCTGTGAGAAGGATCCTGCCTGGCCCTGGCAGCTGCTAGGGGCTCAGCCAATGGAGATGACAGTGACGCCGATGACGATAACGGTGAGGACAGTGTTAGCAGCCTGAGGAGAAAGAGCTGGTCACCGGAGGCCCTGGGGGTCGGGTTTCTGGATCGCGGCCTGAAGAAGCGCCTTTGGAGGCAGGGAGTACCTGCTTCACGACAAGCTTCCTGCGCGTGGCGCAGAGGTGGAGGAGGCCACCAGGGAGGCCTGGGGCAGGCCAGGCCAGGCCAGGCCTCCTGGACACCCCTGGCCAGCTTCCTGCCTCTCCTGGGCTGAGTTGCGTCTTCCCAAATTCATATGCTGAAGGCAGCCCTCAGGGTGCAACTGCGTTTGGAGCCTGGGTCTTTATCCAGGTTGTTAAGGGGTAATGAGGTCACTGAGGTGGGGTCCGGTGCAGCCTGACTGGGTCCTTGTACGAAGAGAAAACTGGGATGCACACGGAGGGAAGGTGGCGGTCCGCAGGCCAAGGAGAGAGGCTTCAGGAGAAAGCAGCCCTGCCCACGCCACAACCCCAGCCCTGCCCATGCCACAACCACAGCCCTGCCCATGCTATGACCCAGCCCTGCCCACCTTGACCACAGCCCTGCCCACACCACGACCACAGCCCCGCCCATGCCACAACTCAGCCCTGCCCATGCCATGACCACAGCCCTGCCCACGCCACGACCCAGCCCTGCCCATGCCACAACCACAGCCCTGCCCACACCATGACCCAGCCCTGCCCACACCATGACCACAGCCCTGCCCACGCCACAACCCAGCCCTGCCCATGCCATGACCACAGCCCTGCCCATGCCATGACCCAGCCCTGCCCATGCCACGACCCCAGCCCTGCCCACGCCACGACCCCAGCCCTGCCCACACCATGACCACAGCCCTGTCCACACCATGACCACAGCCCTGCCCATGCCATGACCACAGCCCTGCCCACACCACAACCCATGCCCACGCCACAACCCAGCCCTGCCCATGCCACGACCCAGCCCTGCCCATGCCACAACCCCAGCCCTGCCCACACCACGACCACAGCCCTGTCCACACCACAACCCAGCCCTGCCCACGCCACGACCACAGCCCTGCCCACACCACTACCCCAGCCCTGCCCACGCCATGACCACAGCCCTGCCCATGCCATGACCCAGCCCTGTCTACACCACGACCACAGCCCTGCCCAAACCACAACCCCAGCCCTGCCCACACCACGACCACAGCCCTGCCCACAACTTGATTACAGCCATGCTCATGCTAGGACCACAGCCCTACCCACACCACGACCCAGCCCTCCAGACCACCATGACGTGGGAGAAGCCATGTCTGCCGTGTGGGTGCTGACTGCAATCCTCTGCTGTGGCCAGTCCCACAAAATCATGCAGCACTCTCTGCAGCCTTCTGACACCAGGAGGACACCCAGGCTCTTCAGGCCCTGCCACTGCCTGACCCCTGAGAGGGTCATGGACCAGCCCAGCTGCTCGCCCTGGCAGAGCCCAGGTGTCCCGACTCCTCCAGATCCAGACACCCCAGAGGGCACAGTGTGTCCTCATGAGGGAGGCGCTGGTGTCCCCCAGGGCCTGGAGTCCTGGGCGGCCACCAGAAAGCCTCCCCTTCAGACACTTGTCCATATGTCTGCTCTGTGCCTGCCACAAGCCCACTGGGCGGAGCAGGCAGCTCGGAAAATGGTCCCTCCTCTGTTCGGGAGTCCTGGTCTCCCCACAGCCTTGGGTGGGGACATGAGCCCCCATTCAGGTATCTCCTGCTCCAGAGGCGCCCTGGAACACCGGAGGGGCCAGCTGCTCCCTGCACGCCCCCGACCCTCTCCAGCCCCCACCCACCCATGACGCCTTGCTCTGCCCTCCTCCTTGGCAGGCCCTGTGGACTGGCCCTCGGCCACCAGCATCCATCCACGGGGCAGATTTCAGTGGCATCCAAATGGCCAGGCAGGCTGCGGGGTTCCAGCAGTGTAAGCCCTGGGAGGGCCCGAGCTGACTTTCCCAGTTCACACTATCAAATTCCCGGATGCTCTCACAGAAGCTGTTCAGAGCCGCAACTCGGCCACAGAACAAACCACAAAGGGCACATCAGGCAGCTGCCACTCATTCTCCCTCAGAGCCCTTGTTAGGGCTGGGGCTGGGGTAAGCATGGCAGCCCGGAAGTCTGGGGCTGAATTTGGGATCCCAGCACTCCCAACATGACTTCCCGGCTCAGGCTCACCAGAAAGGGTGAGCAGGGCCCAGCAGCCCTCGAAGGCCCTGTCCTCCCGTGGCCATGCGGCCACAGGTGACCACAGTGCAGGGAACCTCTTGTTCAGCAGTCGGCACCCCAAAGTCCTCCGCAGCCTGGAAATGCAGCTCTTCCCCAAGGCATCACATGGCCCCCAGGACTATTATCCCACCCACACTGCAGGATGCAGGACCCACATAGGGCCGGAGCCATGGGAGGTGCCGGGGCCTCTCCCCACCCCAAGCACACAGCTCTGGGCCACTGCTGGAGGGCCCAGCTCACAGACTCATGCTCACAGAGTCCAGAGCGAAGCCCTCTGCAGCCGTCTGTCCCCTCCTTGGGGACACACACTCTCACACTCACACACACTCAAACACACTCACACATGCACACACTCATGCACACTCAATCACACTCATAGTCACACACTCACATTCACTCACATTCACTCATATTCACACATGCACAGATTCACACTGACACACACACACTGACACACAGTCTCACACTTTTACTCATTCACACACATACACACATACACACATTCACACAAACACATTCACACACACTCATGCACACACATTCACACATGCACACGCATGCACACTGACACATATCACACACACATTAAAACTCATGCTCACACAAAATCACATAAGAACACATCACTCACATTCACACACAAACTCATACATTCACTCACACACACGTATTCACACTAACACACACACATTCACACACAGTCACATTCACACATGCTCACACTCACTGAGGCTCACACACGCTCACTCACACACATGTTCACACACACTACATACACTAAGTCATTCACATGCTCACTCTCGCTCACATTCACACACATCCAGTCACATGCTCACACACACACATTCTCACACACACTCATGCTCCACTCGCTCACATTCACACACATCCAGTCACATGCTCACACACACATTCTCACACACACTCATGCTCCTGGTCACTCACATTCACACATGCTGTCACACATTCTCACACTCACACACAGATTCTCACACTCACACACGCTCACACTCATTCTCGCTAACACTCATGCTCTCACACACTCATTCTCACACATACGCTCACGCTCTCACACACTCGCACTCATTCTCACAGTCATGCTTACACACACACATCCACACACATATTCTCACAAACATGCTCCCCATCACTCACACACATTCACACACTCACGCTCACACACATACTCATTCTCACACTCAGTCATACACATCCACACACACATTCACACATTCTCTCACGCTCATGCTCCCGGTCACTTACACATGCTGTCATGCTCACTCACACTCATTCTCACACATTCTCATGCTCACACTCACACATGCTCACACTAATGCTCACACACACTCACACACATTCTCATGCTCACTCACACATGATCACTCGCTCACATTCACACACTAACGCTCACACACACACTAAAACATTCTCACACATATGCTCACACACTCATTCTCACACTGTCATGCTCACACACACACATTCTCACACTCATGCTCCCAGTCACACTCACACGCTGTCACTCATGCTCACACTTTCTCACACTCACACACACATCCACATTCAGTCATACACTCACACATTCA